>NC_133662.1:58106473-58706473 GCF_037893015.1 Macrotis lagotis
ATAAGTGGCAAAGTTTATGAAATGATTTCAACTGTGAGCTAAATTTTTGTTAATGTAATATTAATTGAAGGCTGTATTCAACTTAGGTTAATTGAAACTTTAAGGTTTAGTAAATGTAGACTTCTTGCCCTCAAGAGGCTTTGAAAAGAGGGCAGGAAGGCCACGTTGTGTTTAAAAAAGAAACAGAGCTAATTTAATCATCTAAGTTCTGTAACAAGTCTTGTGAATTTGTGTATGTTATTAAGAAGGAAATTGTGACAGGAATTTAGGAATATTGAATCATATAATATATATTTACTGATTTATTTGGGAAAAAGAAATATTGTACAAAATTTGTATAATCTGATCTGTTTTGATGTTAAATTGGTATACATTGTCAACAATCTCACATGGTCTTTTGTTGGTAAAGAAAAGTTTGTAATCTTTGTTTTCTTATCATTTGTCATCACATGTTTTATGGAAGGGAATTTATGAATATCTATTTATCAGTTATGTGATATTCTTTTATAACTTCAAAGAAATTACATTAACAGTGTTTGGTTCTCTTTTGAACATGTAAGCCATTTGAATGCTGTAATGTTAAAGCCTGGAATTAATATGTGATTGTTTTGGAGGGGAGGTAAGGGAACTATCACAAATTATAACCACCTTCTGGGATAAATCTGGATTCATACATATTAATATGTTGTTAATTCACTGGAATGCCTGGTTGTTTTTAATATTGTTTTATTGCATTGGAATCAATAACACATTAGAACTTCAGTTACCTAAGATGTTCTAATGGTTTTAAAGAATTCTCAAAGTAATAATTTGTATTTTTGAAGGTGGCTAGTAGTTAAAAGTTTATGTATAGAAATTTCTAGCTATATATGTAAACTGGGATTTATCTGGTTATTTGCTTTGAGGGAAAAGCACCTATGTAACATGAGGAAGATAAAATAAAGGTGATGATTTGAGATTTCTCTGTGGCAATCTCTAGCCAATTGTTATGTGAGAAGTATGGAGTTGACGGATGCCCTCCTAGCCCGAAGAAGATATTTAGTTATTTTAAATATAGTTAATAACTAAATGGGTTCATTGCAAAAAGTTGAGTTTAGAAAAAATATGTATTAGGGTTATTGTATTTTACATCTCAATCTGTTTATTGTACTTCATTTACAGCACTGTCCTTAGGTACATGAGCAACAATTGAATTATGATTTTTTTCCCCCTGGATCTCTTATACCAAATTACAGCTTGCCACACTCTGGGTTCTCCTTAGTGCTCAAGCCACCTGAAGTTCTGGTTAAAGGTAATTGTTATATTACAACATACTGATAACTGATCTGCCTGATATTAAGTATGTTAAAATAAATAATATGCCAATAAAGTCATTTAGGCCTATGGGGTTTGATGTTAAATACTGCAGATGGAGTAAGTGACCTTTGAAAGAATGACCCTTGCCTCAATTGGGGTAGGATTCTCATCGAAAGGGATTGTCTGTTTGACTTCATAAGGGAACATGTCCTCGTGTCACTCTCTGCTCTGTAATAGCAAATTGCCATGATTCTTTTAGGTGCATCATAATTAAGTATGAGAGTGAGTCAGTGGATCAGGATAATACCTATTGGTATACCTTTTAACTGCTTTAAAGAGAGATCCATTCTTCAAATGGAATTTTTGTTTGTTCTAAACATAGCCAAAGCTAAAATAGAAAATTTTGTTGTGAATTACTTTTTTGGACATGTGCAGTTTTTAAAAATGCCTTTTCAGTACATTTGTTTATACAATTTTTGAGCTTTTGTTTACAATTTATGTGGCATCCATCAACGAATGAGTACTGGAACCCATGTTCTTATAAAAGGTATTATGATCCTGGCTGAGGATCATTAAGTATAATTCTTGTCCCTTATAAACCTTCTAGTTTTCCCCTAATTATTGAATCTCTGTTAAATAGCCTTTTCTGTTACAATATTTTTGTTTTTGCTTGCTCAATTGTTTCCCCCCCTTAGTTTTGTTTCTCTAGCTGTGTAGCTCCAAAACCAGCCTCTGCAGCATGCCAGCCGGCTTTGCCAGCTGATCATTTTCCGGACCCTGACTCAATGAAGTCCTCACTGTAATGCATTCATCTCCAAATGGACTCTGAAAGGCCCAGAGGAATCTGGGCCCTGAACAATTTTGAGGTGGGGGGGGGGGGAATGATGCAGGGGAAAGATGAAGAGAACTGTGAATGTAGAAACTGGGTGGAGATGGAAATTGACACCACCTACTCTTGAGATGTAAATTGTTTCAAAGTAGAGAATTATGACTGTAACTGAAACAATTTGTAATCTCAAATTGGGTAGAGATCCCCATTACCATTGATTCATTGTTTAATGCAAAATTTGTATCCTGATCTCCTTAGGCTTTACCCTCTACCTAATTCCTGGTCCATTAAGAGAAAGGGAATTCACCTTTTGCACTCCAGATGAGAGGCAAGGCATAAAAACCTGGGTTGGACCAGAGCTCAGAGCCTCAATCTTCTCTGACCTGTGGTCCAGTCAATGCTGCCTGGCTTTTCTTTTATCTCTCTCTATCTCTCTCTTCCTTTCCCTTTCTATGTCTTGTAATCTTTTAAATAAATATTTGCTTTATTTCCATCCTAGCTTTCCCAAATCTGAATAATGATTCCACATAGGCAGAACCGAACTGAAGTAGCCACCAGCCACACTGTTAATGTGTGTAAGCTTCAAAATTTGACTAAGGAAAAGTCTAGCATTGTTCAGACAATTCCTATCATCAGATCATTTTCAGCATGGTGACATTTTCAACCAAAGAAACTCTTAAAGACTATCTGCTAGATTAGTGATCTGCTTGACTCAAAGAGGGGAGGAAATTATTGGAAAAATTAAAGAGCCATGAATTAGTATGCCCATGTTGTAGGCAGTTGATGTAGCTGACTTAAGATGGAGAGGCCTTTGAATGCTGAAAAATTTCACATACAGGCTTGGGATTATAAAAACTTGTCAGGATTTAGTATTCAAACCTGCAAAGTATAGAGATTAAAATCTTTTCTCCTCCTGAAGAAGCAGCAAGCAGTTTGTAAGCTGCTCAGAATAAGAAAAGACTTGGCAAAATTTGTTTGGGAGAGAGACAGAGATAGGGAGACAGATATATATATATATATATATATATATATATATATATATATATATATATATATATATATATATATATATAGAGAGAGAGAGAGAGAGAGAGAGAGAGAGAGAGAGAAAGACAACCAGGAGATCTGACTGGACCAAGATTTGAGTGAGTCTGCACACCAGGAGGGGATTCCAGGTTATGGTTTTTATAGTCTTGTCCATTCTCTGGGCACAGAAAGGTCAAATGTGGGAAAAGGGGAAATCCCTCCTCTGGATAAGAGGAAAGACATAAAAACCTGGGTTGGAGTAGAGCTCAGAGCCCCAGTCTTGAGACCAGATTTGAACTCATGAAGATGAGTTTTCCTGATTCTAAACCTAGTGTTCTATCTACTGTGCCACCTAACCGCCTTATGTAGACATAGGAAGTATCCAACAATGATGAATCCTAGGTTAAACTAGGTTAAAAAAGACCAGAAGTTGAGGGGTGGGAATGAGGAGCCCCCACGAATTTACATTCAGCAATGGAAGAATAGGATTCAATTTACTTCACAGGAATAGATGACATTTTTACAAAATTTAACAGTATAAAGGATTACAAAATCTGTTTTAAATTACAAACTTCCTATGTACATAACTCTCTGTATCATATTCTTATAGCCTCCTGCATTACCCATGGTCTTTAGAGTTTACTTCAATTTCTTCCCCATGTGAAAAAAAAATCACATAAATATACCAAAAAAAGTTGTTTTATAGAATAACAGAATTTTAGAATTGAGAGGTACTTTAGAGATCAGCTAGTTCGGGAATTCTTAACATTTTTTGTGCCCTGAACTTCTTTGACAGACAAGCATAACCTGTGAATCTTCACTCTGAATAATGTTTTTAAAAGCATACAATAAAATAAATATGATTATAATGAAAAACAATTCTATTGAAATACAATTATCAAAATAATTTTTAAACCACAACTTTTAACTCCCCACCCCCCCAAAGTAATGACAATCTAATCCCTTATGACTCTGTGACTTCCCAAAGCAAAATATCCTCCTTAGCCACTATTCTCCTAAAATTGTTCCTTACTATTAAAATGTAAGCTTCCTGAGGGCAAGGCCTATAATTGTTTTGTTCTGTTTTGTTTCAGCCTCTCTCTCTAGCCCTAAGCTTAACATTTGGCACATAATAGGTTCTGAACAGTTGCTTTTTCATTCATTCACTCAGGAATGTTGTGAGGAAAATTCTTTGCTAATCTGAAGCATTCTGTAAATATGAGATAATATTTAAAGATGGGATAACTATGACCTAAAGATATTAGAGCCATAGAAATTGGTGTCACCAATAAAATGGGAGCCCTCAAAAACATCAGACAGGCACAAATATTTTCTTAATATTAAAAACTAGACAGAAATTTCTCCCTCTACATGATAACATATTTTTTCCAGTGTCCAAACTCTATTTAGATGCAGAATGACTTCTGGGCAAGTACTCAGTTTACTTACTGATTCTAGTATCTTGTAAAAACACTATTTAAGTTTCCCTTTGCTGACAAACATTTCACACACCATACTTAAAGTTTCCCCATAAATGATATGAGCTCCCAAATATAGAACAAATAATTGTTGAATTACATATAAGATCCTTTAATGGATCTAGGATTCATCATTGTTGGGTACTTCCTATGCCTATATAAGGCAGTTATATGGCACAGTAAATAGAATACTAGGCTTAGACTCAGGAAAACTTATCTTCATGAGTTCAAATCTGGTCTCAAACACTTACTAGCTACCTGGGCAAGTCACTTAACACTGAAGAACCAGTGACCCTGGGCAAGTTACTTAACTACTGATGGTCAGAAAGGTTAGGTAACATATGCTTAATTTCACAAAAAGTAAGCTCCCAGGGGTAGTATTTGAACCCTGGTCTTTTGACTCAAGAGATAGTTCTCTTTTCATTGAACCATATTGTCTTTTTTCTAAGAGCAATAATAGCAATGATTCTTAATCATTTTTGTATCTTGGACCCATTTGGCAGTTTGGTGAAACACATGAGTCTCTTATTAGAATAATTATTTAAAATTTATAAAATAAAGTACATGATATTACAAGAACAATTTTTTTAAATACTGTTATCAAAATTTAAAAACAAAAATTTCTCAGACCTCAGGCTAAGAATCCCTGATATAAAGGAATGGAACCACATGCTTTCTTTAGAGATTGACCTTTAAAGAAGTGATTTTTTAACTAGTTGCAAAGTTTTCTGTTCCGAGCAGGGTAATTACAAAGCTTTGTGTTAGTAAGGTTTCAGGAGGTAGCCAGGGGCATGAGAATGGAAAATGTACTGGGGTCCTTTTGACTGACTCTTCTGATGTCTGCAACCAGACTGCAATAGAACATTAGCTTCTGCCTAAAGATGGTTATAGCTTTTTTAAATAAAGAAAACTCCCAATCTAGATTGGAATTTTAATAAAGGACATGCCTGTATATTTTTAGAGTGAGGATCAATAGGAAAGATGGATGGTCACCAAGAATACTATAAATCACTTTTTGCTCAGGATGTATAATTTCCTATTTAAGACTAACAAGTAGGCATTTGTTCACAAGGACAATTTTTCAGCAGTCTGTTGGAATGCTTTTTTTTATTTGATTCTAACTCAGTCTGTAATTAAACTTTTTTTAAATATTACCTCTGATCCACTGAAAAATGTCTCCTTTCCAAGTACCTCATCTTTAATTGGTAAGACATCTCAAACTTTCAAAGAGTTCTCCAGATATGAGATTATTCTAAGAAGAAAGAATAATAGTTCCACAAGAATAGACATGGTATCATCACTGCAGAATCAGGAAGTCTTGGGTTCAAATCTCACCTTAGACATTTATCATGTGACCTCAGGCAAGTTGTTTAACCACTCTTGACCTCAATTTCCTCATGGATAAAACAAAGGGGTTGAACTCTAAGTTCCTTTCCAGCTCTAAACCACTGATTCTATGATCTGATGAGAGTCTACCTAAAATAGGATTTTAATTGGCCTGGAGGGAAAACAAATCAAAATCATTTCAGAGAAACAGCATATTAAAATATAATATAAACTCCTTTGGTACCACTCAATAGAATGGATGCCTGAGGAAGCAAGGAGAGTTCTCATGCATGGGGAGCTTCCATATTGTGGGGTATGGGCATGGAGCCATATCTGGAACTGCAGCCAAGGAGCTGCCACCTGCTTGTTTTGTGGGTATACTATATTACTTTTTGCTTTTCTTCACCCTTTGCCTCAAATTTAGGAGGCTTTCTGATCTCTTATGGTGGAAACCCTAGGATCAAAGGAATTGAAGCTCTTTAAATTAAATGTTTTGAAAACATTTTTAAAAAGAGTCTAATAAATTAAAAATATTATTTTAGTACATTCATTCCTTCTAAAACATGAGGCATCTTAATACCAATCCAAAAACTGATTTTGTTTTTAGAATACTTGATTTATGCATATGGATTAATAACAACAACAGCAACAACAAACCTGGCTGGGGGGAAGACTCTGACAATAACAAAAACAAAAAGTAGCCAGAAACCTATTCCAATGCAATTAGTTCATTTTTTTTAATTTTTCAAGATTGAAATCCCTAAAAGTGACAAAAAAAAATCTAAGGCAGGATTTGAACCCAAGGGTCTGTAGACAAAGTCTAGCATTGCTTCTACTGCTTCATATACAATTAAAGGCTTATATTTATAAATATATTTACAGTACTTCAAGTGGAGGCTTAATATTCCCTGAAGAAAATAACACATACATACATTAGCAGCAACAAAATTACATGAAAGAAATTCAGTAATGAATATTCTTTAAATATGTGTGCAGGTATATAGTAGAAGTATAGGCCCCAGTCTTTGAATCAGGAAGACCTGGATTCAATTCCAGCCTTAGACACTTTATGTGACTCTGGACAAATAACTTCACCCTGCTTGCCTCAGTTTCCTCAATTGTAAAATGATCTGAAGAAGAAAATGGCAAATCACTCTAATGTCTTTGCCAAGAAAACTCCAAATACTATTAGGATGTCATTACTGGAATGAATCAATAATAACTAAACTACAGTAGGTAGTCATGATGCTAAACTGAATTTTCATTGTCACCTTAGCCCTCCTTCATTGTCCTCAGATGTTTGGCTTCTCTCCAAGAGATGCTAGTATTTGTCTCTTTTCCAAGTACCTTTCCTAGAGCAAGCAAAATCAGGAAGGGCTTACCTTGAAACCTTAGTTGACAGTGTAACCAGAATTTCTTGCTTCTTTGGCATCAGGGGACACTGCTTTAGTTAAACTTTTTGCTATTTTACACCCGAGTCCCCGAGCCCCCAATTCCTCATAAGCAATCTTTCCATATGATAGCAGAAATGCCACCTCTTTGGTCTGCTCAGAAGGACTCTGAGTCATCTGAACAATGAAGTTACCACTGATTTCAATCTTGCCAATGAGTTTTTTGAGATGACTCCCAGTTTCCTTTCATTTATCTTCACTGTCCCTATTTGGCACAGCTGGTGTTGATCATTCAAATTATCTAAAATTATCTAAGTCTGCTTTTTAAAAAAAAATTACTGAAAGATTTAGGAGGGAAGGGGGAGAATTATTAAACTAGTTTATTGTCATAGGAAAGAAGGAAACAATTTATTAAATACCTACTATGCTGTTTTATTTATTGTGCATGCACTTTACAAATATCTCATTTGATCTTCACAACAACTCTGGGAGAGAGGTACTATTTTAAAGCTTAAGATACTGAAGCAAACTGAGATTGAGTGCCTTGTCCCAGGGTCACACATTAGAGGCTGCATTTGAACTCAGATCTTCCTGACTTCAGGCCTAGTCCTTGATCCTCTGTACATTCTAATCACCCCGTGAGGTAAGAGTACTGAATTTGGAGTCAGTAAGGTTTGACAAGTAACTTAACCTCTCACTTCTGTTTCCTTATATGTTTAAAAAAAAAAGGCTATTTTCTTCCAGCTCTAAATTTTTGACACTATGAGGTAAAGAGTGAGGACTCAGTGACTTTGCCTGGATTTTTATTTTTATTGCTATTCTTTTTGCTTACTCTTTTCTCTTTTATGTGAAAGCTAGGGAGATTGTGGAAAATTGCAGAGCTTCAGATCCAGACTGTCTCTGGTACTTTTTTGAAAGGAAGACCCTGTAAATTTAATTTTGAAAGAGTCCAGGCTAGCAATCAATTATGGAAGTTAAACGGGACATACTAATTCTAAATCAAATAGAAGTTTGGGTCAGAGACATTGAGAGGGGAGGATCAAAGACAGATTAAAATGTCTATAGCTCTATTTAAATGGTTAATTATTCTTTGTTCTAAGAGATATCTTCACCTGGAGTCTAGAATTCCCTTTCTGGAAAGAAAAGCCACATGCAGCAAAGGTTGTAGGAACTGACAGATTATTTTCCTTTAGGAGATGAGGAATCTAGGTATTTCTTCCTGGAGCTGTAAGAAAGGTCTGGCCCATCCCTAAGAGTGTTGAAGTTTTAACTTTTTTATTATTAAACTTTATTTTTAATTTATGGAACAAAACAAGCATTTCCATAATATAGTGCAAAAAAAAGTCATTGCAAATGGAACTCCAAATCTACCATTTGCTATTCTTTTCAAATATGCAACAAAATTATCATTTAAATTTCTTTTTATTCTTCCCTTTCCCCTCCACTCTAGAAATGGCTATCATTAGACACAAATATGTATATTTTTTGTAAAATTATTACAAACATACTTCTATTTATAAGGTTTTTTTCCTCCTTTGAAGGCAGATAACTTCTTTCTTCACATACCCTTTATATTTTGTTTTTCTTTTTGTTTGTTTGTTTTACCCTTTATATTTTGGCCTCCGGGCTCTAACTTAAGAGAGAGATGGCCAACCTACTCTTCCACTTAGCAAAGGTGGGGAATCATCTGCCAAGGACCAAAACTTAAAAATCAGCTATATTTGGTCATGCATTTAATTAATTCACCTCTAAAATACTCCTAGACTTATTGAATTTCAAGTGCCACTTGTGGTTGCCTTGGAAGAGAAGACCAAATGATTCCAAGAGCCTTATATGGTCCATGACCCTGACATTCCTGGCCCCTGATTTGGAGATGTGGAAGTACATTAACTAAGTAATCAAGGGGAAACTAGCTGCTTATGGAAAAAATTTCCACCACCAAAAAAATCAGTGATAAAACTCCTGGAAAAAACTAGACTACTTGTTCACTGCCAGTAGTAATCTCAGAAATCAAGATCACCCAGAGGCTATATTCCATATCTAGGTTAAACACAATCAAAAGGGACAACAGTACCATGGCATATTAGACACCAATGGGAGTTCTATACACTTGTGTTCTTTATGTGTATACCTCACCATGGAGGTGACCCTACTTGTATTTATGGGTTCATATGCTTCCCTATAAGGTGAAATTACTTGTTTATCTTGTTATCTAATCTAATTTATTAAACATCTTTGTTTTTTTACACCAATTTCTTCACCTGGCTTATGAATTTATGTGTGTAGTATATATGTATATATGTATTTGGTAATGTTGTTTTCCTTCATTCTCAAAGAGAAACAAAAAGTCATCACTATGTTGTAGTTAAGGCACAATGTATCCAACTGTGACTGATCAGATTGTCAACTTTCTCTCCACTTTAGTCTTGACTTGTTGTCTTTTCAAGTTAAATAATTTACCATCGATGTGTTAGCTGACCTTGATGCCATTTTAATCTTTGTTGAAGGCATCTGACAACATTGCTGAAAATATCATGCTAGCAAGAATCCAATCCTACTATACTTCACTGATGACTGGAAAAACATGAGGTTCATTGTCCAGAACCCAAGCAAGTATGCTATCATGAAACTGATGTGTAATACTGATGGACTCTAGGTAACCAAAATTTGCCATAAAGGTCTTTGTTAGATTGATAAACATTATATGTTGATCTATGTTCTGCTCTTGGCAATTCTCCTGGAGTTGTCAAGCAACAAATACCTTTATCGACTATTCCTCAGACCTTTCTGAAGTTCTAGCAGCTCTTGGATAGATGAACATCTGGGTGAATGATTGTCCTGTTACAGAGGACTCTGGCAAGAATCTTGGCAGAAATGATTAAGAGAGAGCTCCCCCCGTCATTCTCATCCCAGTGTGGATATAAAATCACCTATTTCCTTTTCCTTTATAGAGATGGACAATGAGGGATAACATCCACTTGCCACATAACCAGAAAATTTTAATTAGCTTTTGTTTGAGCGGCGGACCTCCTGTCTTGTAAATCTCAGAAAGAATGGAATCAACATCAGGCACCTTGCCAAATCAGAGGACTCCAGTGGCATTCAAAACTTCTTCAATTGGAAGTTTGAATTGACTTCAAACTGAGGTGTACTGTCATTGATTACCTAACACATATAGACATGCACCATTAAATATAAACTTGCCACACATAGTACACATTTGTATATGTGTATGAGCATTGGGGCATATATACATATTTACTCATGTGTGAGTATATACACGTGTGCATGTGTGTGTATATTATATGTGTTCACATACATACATCTCAAAAGTATGTTGGGTTTTTTAAAACTCACAAATGCACTAATACTTTTGGGCCTCTGGAGAAATAAATGCTTTAATGTATATCTACATCTTTGTAGACTTACAAATCAAATTTTTTTCAAAAATTTAATTATGTAATTTTAAATTTCTAGGATCAAACAAACATAAGCTTAATAAAAGATTATTGTCAATGAAACTGAAATGAAACTGATTTTGTTATGATGTACATTTCCTTTTTTTCACTTGTTTTCTTCTCCATCTAGAGATTGCTGCCATTAGACACAAATATGTGTAGATAATATATATTTATATTCATATGTATATATATATAGAGAGAGATATGTAAAATCATTCTAAAAATATTTTATTTAGCAACTCTTTCCCTGGACAAAGATAACATCTTCCTTCAAGGTTAATTTGGATATTAATAGTCAGTCAAGTCTTTCTCAGTGAATACAGACTACTGGGTATTTGCAAACTGTGGTAGTTTTGTATGGTGGATAGTAGTAGGGATAAATGTGAGGGATGAGATGTAACCATCTGTTTCATATATATATATATATATATATTTTGAATGATTGTACTATCATATATTTTATTAATAGATAAATGAGGTAAAGGGCATTGAGGATGGTCTAGTATATAGTTAAGAAGTATGAACTGTTCTTCTCTCTCACATTTTATCAATTTGGGATTCATCTGAGTTAAAACAGCAATTATCTCCTGGGAGACTTCAATCTCATTCACAGTTTAGTGTTAATTAATCAGATAATCAAATTTGTCTCTTACTTCAAAAAAAAGAACGGCACTAAGAAATAGGAGTTTCTATTGCTGCAGAGAAGGGAAACTGAATCTGAAGGCACTCAGGTGAAAGAAGGATATATAGAGGGTAATATGAGTATTGCTATTTGTTAAGGACAGAAAATGGGAAAAAAGGAGAGATAGAAAAATAAGAAGGTCTATTTTGTTATTCTGCCTAGATCCTGGAGGCAACCAGAATGCTCCTGAAACTTCTTGTCCTTGCTTAACAGAATGTCTAAATTGAATTATCAAAAATAGTTTTAAAGTTCATCATCCTCATCCTCATAATATCAATATCACATAGTGTTTATGGGTATTATGCCCCTTGACTATTTTGTGTTTAAGTTGAAAAGTCTATATTAAACAAAAATGGCAATGCATATGCAATAATCCCATACCCCATCTAGGCTTTATTTAGATAGACATTTTTATTTCATAAAAATGAACATTTCAAATACATTCACAAATATTCAGGATTTTGTGTATTATGGTCAAAGCACTGTCTCCCATGCTATTCTTTCTCCCTAATATGAGCAAAGTCACATTATAGTTAAGTTCAACAGTTAATTGCACTTCTCCCCCAAATATTATGCTCCTACCTGTTTATATTTTCTGTCTCTGGTTTTCCTCATCGTTGTTCCCTAACTTTTCTTCAAGGTACAGATAAATCCTATCTCTTCCATGAAGAATTCTATTTGATCATACATTTAGGAAGAGTACTCAGTATCACTTAATTCTATTTGTCTCAGCTTTCTCATCTGTAAAATGAACCGGAGAAGGAAATGGTCAACCACTCCAGTATCTCTGCCAAGAAAACCCCATATCAGGTCCCAAAGAGACAGATGTGATTGAAATAAGTGAAAAACTGAATGGGGATAGAAAAGAATACAACTTTTTCTCTGCAGCACTATACCAAAAAATGACTATATACTAGGCCATAAAAACCTTACAATCAAATGTAGAAAGGTAGAAATAATACTTGCATACTTTTCAGATCATGATGCAGTAAAAATTACATGCCCTCTTTATTAGGGACATGGAAGGATAAATAAAAAATTAATGGCAAGCTAAACAACTTAATCTTAAAGAACGAGTGGATCAAACAACAAATCAAAGAAATAATCAATCATTTCATCCAAGAAAATGATGTCAATGAGATATAATACCAAATTTATGGCATGAAGCCAAAGCAGTTTTTAGGGGAAATTTTATTTCTAAATGCTTATATGGATAAAATAGAAAAAGAAGTCAATGAATTGGGTATGCAACTGAAAAAGCTAGGAAAAAAATTTAAAAGCCCTAATTAAATACCAAATTAGAAATTCTAAAAATCAGAGGATAGATTAATAAAATTAAAAGCAAGAAAACTATTGATTTAAAAAATAAAACTGAGTTGGTTTTATGAAAAAATAATTAAATAAAATAGATAACCCTTTGTTAATCTGGTTTAAAAAAAAGAAAATCAAATTACCAGTATCAAAAATGAAAAGGGTGAAATCACCACCGATGAAGAAGAAATTAAAGATATAATTCAGAGCTATTTAGTCCAACTGCACACCAATAAATTTTATAACCTGAGTGAAATGGATGAATATTTAGAAAAATGCAAATTCCATTTCAGTAAAATAAATTGAAAAAAAACATAAATAAACTCCTTAAGAAAAAGTTTTCAGTTCCAGATGGATTTACAAGTGACTTCTATCAAACATTTAAAGAATAATTAGTTACAATTCTATAGTTTATCTATTTTTAAAAATAGGAGTTCTGTCAAATTCCTTTTATGACAACAATGTGATTCTGATAACTAATCAGGAAGAACCAAAACAAAGAAAGCTATAGACATGCTTCACTATACTTCTGCTAGCTGAGGTTTGTTTGTATCTTGGTGCAACTTGCATGGTGACCTCATTTCCCCCATGCTTCAGAGCTTGGGAATGAAGGATTCTGAAGCCTTGTGAGTCTCATCTTCTAGTTGGTTCCTGAGCCTTGAGTTGCAGACAGCCTCTTCACCCATCCCTTCCCCCCATCCCACTCCCCTCCTCACAAGACTCAGAGTCTGTAGAACCTCTGCATGAGAGCTTCTTTGGAGTTTTCTAGTTTCATTATTAGCTGCAGAGTGTTCCCTTTTGATACCTGTGTCCTATATACATAATTTCCAGAGACTTTCACAGTGGGAATCAGAATTCTGGTTAACTATCTAGAGAAACACCTGATTCACAGTCTTTCATGGCATCATCCAGAGAGCCAGATCTACCTGCTATTGAGGATAGTACAGATGGGTTTTCTAGGCAAGATGACTTTGCCAATTGTAATGCAGCATTGGGTATTCAGTTTTGATGATGTCTGCCTTCATCTGACTTTTGCAGTAAAGTTCTGTGGAATAAAGCTAGTCATCCCAGATTGGAAGTGCCAACAGTTTTCCAAGGTTGAGGAGGGAGAAAATAGCTTCTCTATCATCCCCTCTGCTTGCAGTGACCAAATGAACAAGGTCTCAATGATGAAGGCTAAGGCTACTAACCTCATCATGAATTCTCTAAGTACAAGACACAAGAGAGCATCCAATTCTTTGAGCAGCAGGCAGGATTGAGATGCTGGGGATACAATCCCCATAATGGCTTCACCACAGAAGACACCAAGTATCACTGATTGACAGAGGCAGTCCATTAACTGAAGTTATAAAGTGGAGAAATGACAACAGAAGATAGACTGATTGCTTCACTCTTGTCTATTTTTCTCCAAAGCAAAAGCCCAGAGATACATTTTCTCATGGCTCTTCTACTTCTTTATCTGGCCTAGACATCAGCAGCATGGATGCTGGAAATGGAGACGGAGATAAACCCTCATTTGAAAAACTGAGCCTTTTGGGATCAAGAACCTTTCAGAAATCTGACTCAGCTTTTACTGTCCAATCCTACAGAGGTAATCAGAAGCCATCACCAAAGGAACTTATGTAGCTTCAGGCTACTAAAATGGCATAAGACTCAGCAGCCTTCAAACTCCCTAAGATGGGCCTTCCAGGGATGGAAGGAAAGAAACAATCTCCATGGACTTAGATCCTTAAACCAAGGGATATGAATGTGTTGATGCTTACCATGTTCTAAAGCTCCCATTTCAAATGAGAAATGTTACTTTCCCTGGTAAACCACTGTTGTGTAGAAAGAATATCTTACATTTGTCTTTCTTCCCATCCACCTTGTACTTGATATAGGAAAGAAAGTCATCCATTGACATTTCTGCTGAGGGTAATATTCCTGGGGAGCTCGTAGTGATTGTTTCTTTAAATATTTGTAGCAAAGTTTGAATTTCTTTAATGTAAGAAGACCTATTCTGTAATGTCCCAAAGCTGGTCTAAATAATTCTCCAGTTGACTATAGTCAATTACTGATCTGTAGAACTAGATTGCAGGGGGAAAGGGAGATAAAACTGAGCAGACTTTGTTCTGCATATTTATCCAAGATAGATATTTGTTTGGCTCTTTTCTTTGATAATTCCTGTTTTCCATTCTAGTTGCTGGAACTAACAACTTCTTAAAAAATATTGCTATTGGGGCGGCTAGGTGGCCTAGTAGATAGAGCACAGGACCTAGAGTCAGGAGTAACTGAGTTCAAATTTGACCTCAGACACTTAGTAATTACCTTGCTATGTGGCCTTGCCTTGGGCAAACCAATTAACCCTATTGTCTTGCAAAAAAAAAAACCTAAAAAAAAAAGAACTTTGCTATTCTAGAATTAAGGCACTGGTTCAGTATCCTTGTGTTTTGGTTGATTTCTGACCTGGAATAGAAAGGCTGTAGCCTAACAGGGACTATTAGAAGGTGGAGACTGCTGTTTTCTTGGGAACTTAATGTATAATGTATTTATAAGATATTAGTCCGTTGATTAAGGACTTGAAGCAGAACATTTGGTCTGCTCTGCCCACCAGTGGACTTTTCTTTTTTAGATAGTCTGAAAAAAATTAAATGTTAAGGATTTAGGTTTGTCATTGAATTATGAAATCATTGCTGCTTCCAGAAGATGAATAAGTGGTCTCTTTTCACTTTATCAAAGCTCATAGAGACTAATAACTGATTCTATTAAATTCTTAAGGGAGATTCTGCACAATGTTTTGTGTTGTAGAGGAACAACTGAAATAGCTTACATTAAACTTAAGGAAGTTCAGTATCGCCTTCAGTGATCTGAGATATTTTATCCTGTGACATTTTAACCTCCCCAAGCATTGGCCTGAATTTTTTGTTATTAGAAAAGCCTGAGCTGCTAGAAGAAATAACAGCTTTTCTTTTTGAGAACACACACACACACAACTGAACCATTCCTTTAATCTCCACTCCACCAAAAGATGAATGAAGAGAATACTCTGGTTTTGTTTTGCTGGGTGCTCCTTAACCTGCTGGTTCTGAGGAAGAAGGTTTTTGGTCCTTGTAATAATGTGTTCCTTCTAAATGTGCTAATATTGATTTGTGAAAAAAGTTTCTGGATTGTAAAAAAAAAAGAAAGTAACAATATTATAGATCAATCTTCCTAAAATTTTAGCAAAGAGATTAGAGCATGTTATTACTAGAATCAGATGGAATTTATTCCAGATAAGCAGGGGTAGGCAGATAGGCAGATAGGCAGATAGGAAAACACAACATAATTGAACATATCAATAACAGCCAACAGAAATCACATGATTATCTCAATAGATATTGAAAAAGTCTTTGACAAAATACAATATCCATTCCTATTAAAAACACTAAGAGTATAGAAATAAATGGGGTTTTCCTTAAAATAATAAGCAGTATCCTAAAACCATCAACAAGTATTAGTTTTAATGGGGATAAACTAGAAGCATTTCCAATGAGATCAGGGGTGAAACAAGGATGTCCATTATCATTTTTACAATTCAATGTATTATTAGAGATGTTAGGTTCAGCAATAAGAGAAGAAAAATAAATTGAGGGACAGCTAGGTGACATAGTGGATAAAGCACTGGCCTTGGAGTCAGGAGTACCTGGGTTCAAATCCGGTCTCAGACACTTAATAATTACCTAGCTGTGTGGCCTTGGGCAAGCCACTTAACCCCATATGCCTTGCAAAAACCTAAAAAAAAAATAAATTGAAGGAATTAGAATTAGTTATGAGGAAGCAAAATTTTAATTCTTTGCAGATGATGTGATATTATTCTTAGAGAATCCTAAAAAATCATTTAAAAACTACTTGAAATAATAAATTCAGCTAAGTAGCAGGATAAAACATAAACTCACTTAAATCATCAGCATTTTTATAAATTAAAAGCAAAGCCCAAGAGCAAGAGATAGAAAGAGTAATTCCATTTAAAGTAACTGCAGACAACATTAAATACTTGGGAATCTGCCCTTGAATTGGGGAATGGCTAAACAAGTTATGGTTTATGAATACTATGGAATATTATTGCTCTATAAGAAACTAAAATGGTTGGACTCTAGAAAAGTGTGGAATGAATTACAGGATATGATACTGAGTGCAGGGAGCAGAACCAAGAGAACAATGTACACATTAACAACAACTCTATGAGATGATCAACCTTGATGGAAGCAGCTCTTCTCAGCAGTTCAGAGAACTAGGACAAGCATGTTAGACCAGCTATGGACAATGCTATCGCCATCCAGAGAAAGAAAAACAAAACAAAAAACCAACCTTTCAGAATCTGATGAACACTTTATAAAAAATTATATCTTATGCATCTCTTTCCCTTAATCTTAATTCTTTATACCAAAAATGACTAATTTGTAAACATATTTATTAAAAATATGTAGGTATAATGCTAAACTGACCACCACTCAGGGAAGGGAGGTGGGATGGGAAGGGAGGATGGAAGGAAATTTTGTAATTTAAAAATATACATATGCATATGGATGAAAAAAAATAAAGATGCTACTAAAAAAAATACTAAAGAATCTACCCAAGAACTGCATGAATGCAATTACAAAGCACTTCTTAAAAAAACCAAAGCTATTTATACATCTATGATACACAGTCCTGTACAGATGAGAGAAGAGGGAGAAGACAGATTACGAAGAAAGGAAAAAGATACACACTCACACCCACACATACACACACACACACACAAACACACACACACACACACACACACACACACACACACACACACACATATATACAAATGCCTAGACATAAGATGAAGGGAAGGTAGGATGGCCAGCCACAGGGCTCTTCTGCTTTATGTAGGTTTCCAGCAGGTACTGTTTAAAGACTGTGAGGTTTGTTCAAAGTTCAGCAGTATTTGTGTTCAATGGACTGTCAATGTTGAGTTCTCCTAGCAGGCTCAAGATAGATAATGGGATGGTCCTGACATCATACAGGCATGACCACTTGTCCTTGAGGATGCCCAAAAAGATATTGTCTTGAGTGTCCACATTAGGATGGTAACAAGGTGTGACAGATTTCACAGTGGGAACATTATATGGGTAACCGCTGCAATTCCAAGCAGAAGGTCTTCATATACTGTCCAAGTTACCCCATGGATGGTCCCAATCCATTTGAAGAGATCTGGGAAAGCAGAAATTCCTTTGTCTGCAGACATCATTAGGGTCATCAATTCCTGCTATAACCTCTTGCTCACTGACCCACAGGCTCCTGCCCCCAGGCTAGGTCCCCTTATGAGAGGCAGAATAGTGAGAGGGTCACTATTCTGAGAGGTCATGAGGGATCAGAGAGAGAAAGGAAGAGAAACTTCCTGCAGCTGCCTACAAAGCACTTTTCACACAAATAGAGTCAGATCTAAACAATTGGAAATTTGTGAGTTATTTATAGTTAAGTCGAACTATTATAATAAAAATGACAATTTTTACCAAATTAAATTACTTATTCAGTGCCATACTTTTCAAACAACTAAATAGCTATTTTACCTACCTTGAAAAAAATAGTAACAAAATTGATCTGGAGCAACAAAAAAGGCCAAGAATATCAAGGGAAATGATGAAAAAAAATGTAAAGGAAGGTGACCTTGCTCTACCAGATCTAAAACTACACTATAAAGCAACAGTCATTAAAACTGCCTGGTACTGGATAAGAAATAGAGTAATGGATCAGTGGATTAGGATAGTTTCAAAAGAAGCAGTAGTCAATGACTATAGTAATCTATTGTTTGACAAACCCAAAGACATTAGTTTAAGGGATAAGAACTCACTATTTGACAAAAGTTGCTAGGAAAACTGGAAAGCAGTGTGGCAAAAGCTAGGCATAGACCCACATGTCACTCCCACATGTCAAAATGGGTGTAGAATTTAGATATAAAGTGCAACACCACAGAACAATTAACAGTTCAGGAAATACACTGTCAGATCTATGGAAAAGGGAGAAATTTTTTTTACCAAATAATAGAGTTAAGTACATTATAAATTGCAAAATGTATGAGTTTATTATTTCAAAAGATTTTACACTAATAAAACCAATGATAGCAAAATTAGAAGGAAAACAAAAAACTGGGAAACAATTTTCACAGTTAGGGGTTCTGATAAAGGTCTCATTTCTAAAATATATAAAGAATTTAATCAAATTTATAAGGTTACAAGTCATTTCAGTTGATAATTGGTCAAATGATATGAACAGGCAGTTTTCAATTAAAGAAATGAAAGCTACTATAATCATAGGGAAAAAAATGCTCCAAATCATTACTGATTAAGGAAGTGCAAATTAAAACTACTATGGGGTCGGGCTCACACAAATCAGATTGACTAAGATGACAAAAAAGGGAAAATAATTAATGTTGGAGGGGTTGTGGGAGGAGTGGGACATTAGTGTACTGTTTAAGGAGTGAATCCAACTGTTCTGGAGAGCAATATGGAATTAATCCCAAAGGACATTTAAACTGATCATATCTCTCTGACCCAGCAATACCAATACTAATTCTTTAACCAAAAGAAATTATAAAATTTGGAAAAAGTCCCAAATGTTCCAGAATATTCATAGTAGCCCTTTTTGTAGTAGCAAAGAATTGGAAATCAAAGGAATGCCAATAAATTGGGGAATGGCTAAACAAATTATGGTATATGAATGTTATGGAATACTATTGTTCCATAAGAAACCAACCATGAACAAACACTAGAGAAGCATGGAATGAATTACAGGAACTTATGCTGAGTGAAGGGAGCAGAATCAAGAGAACATTGAAAACATTAAAAACAAAATTGTGAGATGATCAGCCTTGATGGATGCAGCTCCTCTCAGCAGATCAGAGAGCTAGGAAAATCCTGCCAGACTTATTATGGACAATGCTGTCTACATCCAGAGGAAGAAAAACCAAATCAAACCAAACAAAAAAAAAAAACCCTTACAGAATCTGAATGAACAATTCTTTCACTTTTAGGATTTTTCTTATGTTTTTCCTTCCTATCTCATGGTTTCCTTTCTTTTCCCTTAGTCCTAATTTCCCATACAGAAAATGACTAATCTGTAAACATGTTAGACACAATGTTCACCAGATTATTCACTGCTGGGGGGAGGGAGTTGGGAAGAAAATTATGTAACTTATAAACATGCATATGCATGTGGATGAATGTTGAAAAACTTCCATAACATGTAATTGGAAAAATAAAATATCAATTAAAAAAAGAAATAATTGAAAAAGAATAACAGCTCGCCATCATTGTCTATAAAATGAGAGGGTTTGCCATAGGTTACCTCTGATTCATTTTAACTTCAGATCTATGATCCTCTCATTCTTTGACCTGAATCTTGGTCATTTGATTACAAATTATAGCAATTTTGGTAAGTCCTTTTCATTCCATCAAAGGGAAAGATCTTTTCCCAACAGATAATTAGTATTTTGTAACATAACATTTAGAATTACTTTATTGTTTTGTACTATTCTCTAAGTGTTGTGAGCAATGTCTGTCCTCTTTTCCTCAAAAGGTGACCAACTCCTTGAGATCAGGAAGTACTAAATTTGGAGTCAAAAGACCAAATTTCAAATCCTTTCTCTAGCAGTAACTACCTGTTTGAGCTTGAACAAGTTGTTTTCCCTTTGTGGAATTTAATTTTCTCATCTGTAAAATGAGGGAGAACTTGGACTAAATGAACACCAATTGGAAATCTACAATCAGATAATTCCAGTAGTAAAAAGATATTATAATTCACCATTAAGGTTTGGGAAATTATTCAGTATTTTACCTTTATTATTGTAATTTGATTGTAATGAAGGTGAGGAAAATGAGATTCAAAGGTGGCCTAGCCACAGGTTGGAATGGAGAAAGGGCAAGCCTTGGAAACAGAGACCTTGACCTCACATCTCACCACTGTCATTTGCTACATGAGTTTTGGCAAGTCCCTTAATCTCTTTGGGACTCACAGAAAAATGGGAACTTATCCAGCTGTAAAACTAGGATACTAAGTATCTTATATTCTATAATGCATACTGTATCACCTTATCCCAGAACCTCCATCCTTGATACCCTTGGTGTGGTTTTCTAAAATATACCACCTTCTGTTCCTCAAGCAGAACTACTTTTCAATCCATTTATCCCATTCTGACACTGTGACCCAGTTTTTAGACTTTTATTCTGCAAATCTCCTCTTTGCTTTTGTGTTATCTCATTACCTTACAGGGTACTTTAAAAAACTGCCATATAGAATATTTGCACTTTTTAAAAAATGTTTAAACTGTGAAACATGTCCTCCTTTCCCTTATTCTCCTTCTCTCCCCCTATCTCCCTCCCTCCCATCAATGTATTTGACTTAGAGTATGAGGAGACTTGGTAGATCACTTAGCCCACTTCCTCATTTTAGAAAAAAATAGTAATGATCAAACTTTTAAATATTACTTATAACTTAATCACCCCTCCTCACCTCTGCTTTGCTTCAGCAGCATATTGCATATACCACACTATAAGCATCCCTGGGAAGTTATAACCTTATTAATTCACATAATTTGCTATCAGTAGTGTGAATTACAATTTCTAACTCCTAAAGATAAGAAAAAAGGTATTAATTTATACAGTCTTCTGTTTTAAGAGGTTTAAATTTATTTCCAAATGTATAACCATCTCTTCTTCCTTTGGGGTTGTGTGATCAAGTTTTATTTTAAAATATAAAACTTTAGAGGTTAAAGACCCCTTGCCTAAGCAAGGACTCACTCATACTTATGTAGAGCTGGACTGCAAAGGGCTTTTTTCACAACAATGCTGCAACAAAGATTTTAAAGTGTTTTTCTTTTGGGATGGGAGGAAGGGTGTGGCCCTGATCTCTGTTTTTATCATGCAGGAGTTTTCTTACCAGGAAGCTACCTACATGACTATATTTCAGAGTCTGAGAGAGTTGTCTAGAGGAAGCTCATTGATATGTTAAGTAATTTGCCAGGGGATCACACACAGTGTGCCAGAGGGGGCAGGTGGGTTATATAGTAATAAGTACAGGGCTTGAAATCAAGAAGATTCATCATCCTGAGTTCAAATCTGTTCTCAGATACTAACTGTGTTACCCTGGGTAAATTACTTAATCCTGTTTACCTCTATTTCCCCATCTGTAAAATGAACTGGAGAAAGAAATAGGAAACCACTCCAGTATCTTTGTCAAGAAAATCCCAAATGGGATCATGAAGATTTGAACATGACTGAAAATAACAACATGAATCAGAAGTGATACTTGAAATGAAGTCTTCCTGACTTCTGAGATCAGCTAAGCCTCCACCAAGATATGTTGCTTCTCAAACTAGTTAATAGTTTGACTCATAGACTCATAGATTTAATACAAGAAGATATCTTACTTCCAACTGTCTAGATGAACCCTTTCATTTTTAAGATGAATAAAGTGAGACTTTGAGATGTTTAATAATATGGCCAGTGTTATAAAGTTAGTAAATATCTGAGGCTGGAATTGGACCCAGGACTCCTGGCTCAAAGTCAAATACACTTTCCACTACACTACATATTCCATCACTTTGGCCTCAGAGCTTGCATTGTCTAAAAAGGGATCATGGCCAGGAAATGCTAATATAGCACCAGGTAATAGAGAGAGTCAAAGTATGGTTATTTCAGTGTCCTTGACCTCTCTCTCCATCTCTCCTGGTTTAAGAAGTTCAGCTAATTTGCTCCACTGTCTGTTAGTGATCAGATTTTGCTCTCCATTAAGTAAGTACAGTTCTTCCTTGTGAGGAAGATTGAAGAGCTAATAATCCATTCCAAACTCTTTGAATCTGAATTATTTTAGAACACTGAAAGAAAAATCAAAGACTTGGTTTGTAAGCAATTTTAAGCAGCATGACTGGTCTCAGTGGTGACTGCCCATGTGTTATGATGTCATGTGCTAGAAGGAATCTCAAATATCTACTAGCCTCCCCTAATGCAGAAGCTGATGCCTAAATTCTACCATCAGAATTTCATCTATTTATCTAAAAACTTTGATAACTATTAAAAGACATTTGTTATTTAGAATGCTAATTTTTTAAATATAAATCATTTCCTTTATCTTATTTTTAACTATAAGAGATTTTTATGACTGATAGGGAGAGAGTTTAAAACCTAAAAAGAGGGTACATACAATATTCATCTACTTGAAAATTTTGTTTAACCTTGTATGCTTAAGGAAAGACATTGACCTGAATTTGAATTGAGGCTTAAATACTCACTAGTTGTATGACCTTGAATAAGATATTTAACATCTCAGAGTCTCAGTTTCCTCATCTGTAAAATGAGGGACTACATGTTCCCTTTCAGATCTAATTCCTGTGTATCCAGTGAGCATCATTTTCATTTCCCCACTGTTTTCATATCAACTTTCCTTTGATAGATGGTATTTTTCAAAGCCCTTTAAATGCTTTATTTTATATATATATTATTGCAAGTATTCTCATATCAATTTTCTAGATGAAGAACTGAGAAATATTGAGATTTCAGGATTTACTCCAGTTTACATAGCTAATTAATGGTAGAATTTATATCTAAACTCAGCTCTCTCAAGGCCAGAATTATAACTAGGAAGTTGGTGGCTTGGGCAAATTAAATTGAACAGATAGTGGGATTGTTCTGGTAGTAGCCTGGGTGCTATTTTCCCAGGGGTAACTGTAGTAGGTGGTGGTGGGTCTAGAAAAGACTACAAGATATAAGAACAGTGGTTGCCATGGGGAAAAAATCACAGATATCATGTCCATAGATTCTCAGAGTGGGAAGGGAGCTCAGTTATTATCTAGTCCAAGCTATATATAAACTGGAATTGTGCTATCCCTTTCTTGGATGTTAAAATTCTCATCAAGTCTCCTTCATTTCAAGTTAATTATTGCTCTGCCTGGGGATCTTTTAATTAATGCTGCCATATTAATTAAGGAGAGAGGCTATATCTCATACTGAATAGAAACCTTGACCTCAGAGTCAGGAAGATATGGGTTCCAATCCAACTTCTGGCACATTACTGGTTTTGTGTATTTGGACAAGTTATTCAACCTCAATATGTTGTCTACATAGGAGTTTCTTTAAATACATATACCACTGAGATCACAGATCTAGCTCAAAATAAAAAACCTATCATTTGTCCTTTACATGATAAAATAGGTGGCACCTTATTCAACATCTAACTTTGTTATCCTTAAGAGAGGCATTTTCCATCTTCCCCAAAGCAATCATTTTTTTTATTTTTATTTTTTGCTATCGTCACTGAATAAACTACAACCCCTGGACCAGCTTTTAAAAACTGAATCAAAGTGACTTCTTTCAGGGGTGAGGGGGGTGGGTGGGTGTTGAAACTTCAGATTTACAAATATATTTTGAAAACATTTGGATGTCACTTCTTAGCTGCCAAGTTCTTAGTTCAAGTTTTCTGTTTATCTTACTAAAATTAAAGGCATCCCTGAGGAAGGGAAAGCAGATTTTTCCCCCTAACATATTATAGTGCTAGCTTTGGTGATATTGGCCAATACTGTCTGGGGAAAACAGCATAGATTTTGGCAGTAAGCAAGTCTGACAACAGGCATTCTAACATGCTACAGGCTCTGAAGAAATAGCTTTTTGGGGAGTGGAAGACTGCAGAAATGGGCATAATTCCCCCAAAGAATTTCAGAATTTGGACATATCTGACAACTAGAATGCCCATAGAATATGCAAATTTGCCTTATAAAATTTAGACAGATTGTGTGGTTTTCTAGGCTGGGTGATTGCACAGTCTGCCATAGTATAAGCAGATATCAATTTTAAGCTTGAAATGGATTTTACTAGTGGGTCATAAGAAAAAGCTTACTCAAAAAAATATGATCTATGTGTAGTTAACTATGAAATATTTCTGATAAATAAGTGTTGCTGAAAAAAGTGAATTCAAATAAAAAAGACTTTGCATTATTTCTATGCAAAAGAAGAAGGGGGAGAGTGGAACAGCTAAGTGTTTCAGTGAACAGAGCACTGGCCTTGGAGTCAGGAGGACTTGAGTTCAACTCTAGCCTCAGACACTTAATAATTATCTAGCTGGGTGACCTTGGGAAAGTCACTTAACCCCATTGCCTTGCAAAAACCTAAGAAGGGGGGGGGAAGAAAACTAGATCTGTATATGGTCTGAATCATTGGAATTATTTGGGCAGAAATATGAATTACTCAGATAATTGGGGATTTTATATGTGTGTGTGTGTGTGTGTGTGTGTGTGTGTGTGTGTGTATTTAATTTGGAAAATGGATAAAGCACATTTGGGGTGGGAAGCAAAAATTCAAAACTTGGGATTTTGCTTTTTATAAACCCTCAGTCTTTCATCAGTTGATTATATATTTTAGTTGTTATGCAGAAGCCATTATTTTTTTTTAGGTTTTTTTTTTTTGGAAGGCAAATGGGGTTAAGTGGCTTGCCCAAGGCCACACAGCTAGGTAATTATCAAGTGTCTGAGACCGGATTTGAACCCAGGTACTCAAGACTCCAAGGCCGGTGCTTTATCCACTATGCCACCTAGCTGCCCCCAGAAGCCATTATAAGCAGGAAAAATATATAGTTCATTCATGAATGGATACATACTTGCTTTAAAAACAAAGTAAAAACAAAACACCAAACCTAAATGAGTTGAGCATGAGGGGAAACTGCTTTAAGCAATTTGACTTTAACCAAGTAGTTTTCATAATAATGCTAAATGAAATTCAGAGGAAGCTACAGGTAATCTCTATTCTGGACTACTAGTTTATCAGCTACTTCAGCTATACTCACCTTACTTCATGCTTTGCTAATATTGCTCTTGGAACTTCACAACTTCATCAAAATCTGCCCAGGTACCATTCTCCAGGGTGAAGTCTGTTGTTTGCTTGTAGCACAGTGCTGACACAAAGTAAGAATTTGATAGGTACTTTATATGTATAATTACTTAGCATGGTAAAGTAGATCTTCAAATCAGGATGACCTGGGTTCAAGTCCCACCACAGTCACACATGAATGTGTGATCCTGAGTAAGTCATTTCACATTCACCTCTCAATGCCTCAGGCAATTCTAAGTCTATAAATTATCAAATAGTTTTCAAGCTGAATTAGTAGAGGTGGTTTCCATAGTAGAATATCCTCAAACAAGGAAATCACAGGGCTGGATGAAAAAAGGAAAAAAAAACACCCAAATATGATCATTTTAACTTTAAAAAACTATAGAATAAGAGATTCAAAATATATATCCTTCTATAATTATTTCCAAGAAAAGGTTGGAATAAAATAAATTAATCTATGGTAATGATAAATGAAAAAGAATGTAATATAGTATGGGATATAGTAGATGATGGTTGTTGGATTATACAGTATTGAATTTCTTTCAAATTATCAAATATTTTTGAATATTCTCTGTGTAAGGTACTGTATTAGGCGTTATGGGATGTATATACAATTTAAAAAATAAAATAAATATAAATGTTCAAAAACATAAAAATATATAAAATATTATACTTATCTTAATAAATTCAGGGAAATTATTGAATCTTCTTAGTGGGGGGGTATTTTTAGTCTGAACCTATGATTTTATCCATTTGGAGAGCATTTGGTATAGAAAGACTCTCCACAGATGCAATGAGACAATGAGAGGGTGAGTTATTATCCTAATATCATAAATCTAGTATTTTTCAGAGGTCCACCTCAAGTCCAGGTCTTCTACTCCATGGCTGTCCCTCAATTTACTATGCTAGAGCTCTCTATACTAAACACTAAAATATAAAATGTTAAAACCATAGAGAACAAAATTTAATTTTCCGTTGTAATTCACAAGTCATCTTGGCATCTTAGGTACATCTTGAAGTCAAGGTGATCATATCAATTCTTATTCAATGATACAGAAAATAATTCTTCTTATTTGAGATTCCTAAATAGTTAGATATTGAACACAAATGAGTTTAATTGAACTGAAACTTCTCATAATCTTAGGGGCTTTATTAAAAAGATTATTTTACACATGGAAAACTTCAAATACATTAATTATATCCAGAAAAGCACTCATTCTCAAAATTCATCTCTCTGACCCTAATCACCTTCTATTAAAGCATTTTCCTACATTTTCTACATATATATATTATATATGAATACACATTGCATTTAACTTAACAAAAAGAATGCTTATCTCTGCAATATTTTATGCAAAATAAATACATCTATGTTACTCAAAAAAACCTGTTTTCAGAGCAATTATAACATGCCTCTTTTGATGATGATAATATGATTAATAATATGCTCATTTTTGCATTTGTAATATACATTCCATCTTTTTTCTTAGTTTGTTTTTTTTGCAAGGCAATGGGGTTAAGTGGCTTACCCATCACACAGCTAGGTAATTATTAAGTGTCTGAGGCCAGATTTGAACTCAGATACTCCTGATTCCAGGGCCGGTGCTCTATCCATTGTGCCACCTAGCCGCCCCCATTCCATATTTGAAAATTAAATTGCATTTTTTTGGATATATTTATCCTGTGTCTTCTTAATAGAATATGAACTCTCTTCTCTCTTCTCTCTCTCTCTCTCTCTCTCTCTCTCTACTTCCTGTCCTCTTTCTGTATTCTTAAAGTCTACCACAGAGCTCTGTATATGATAGGCATTTAATAAATACTTTCTCATTGAAATGATGCTCAGTTCTAACATTGATCTGGGTCAAATAATTTCTTCTCTGCTGGATTTCACTTCCTTCATCTGTAAAATGTACCATATATTATCTAAGGCTTGTTTCAATTCTAGTTTCGATTGATGGTGAAATTTTTTAACTATTCCATATTCCATGTTATATATCATTTGTTGCTCCCATTAGCCTTGGAGCTCCTTGAGAGGGATGAAATTTTCACTTTTCTTTGTATCTCTAGCATGAAACATAGTGACTGTTACACAGTAGATAGTTAAAAAGTCTTGGTTGACTAACTGCTCATAGACACCATTTTTGATATCAAGAGCTCTGGGTCATCATCTCTACCATTAACTATCTGTTTAATAAGGTATACTACTTAAGAGTCTACATGATGAACATGGAATTAAGAAGAACTGAGTTCAAATGCTGTGGAGGTGAGCTGAGCACAGGACTTGGGGAGAAGAGGTTCAAATTTGACCTCAGATACCTCCTAGCTTTGTAATCCTAGTAATTACTTAACCTCTATTTGCCTCAGTTCCTCACCTTTAAAATGGAGTTAATAATAACACTGACTGATGTGAGTCTCAGATAACATTTCTAAAATTCACAGCACATGGCACAAAAATGGTGGATATTATTTTTATTGTAAAATTTAAAGTGCTATATAAATGTTAGTTATTATTGTCTTTTAAATGGGAATAATATATGCCTTCCTCTCATCCCTGTAACATGGTCTTGTCATAAAGGTTTAAAGACATAATCTAGGCAGAAAGCTTAGATAATACAAAAAGAGTTCCACTGATCTGCCTTCATGAAAAAAAGACTATATTTTTCAAACACTAAGTCTTGCTTTATAAAAAAGTAGCACTGGTTCATATACTCTAAAAAAAGAACCATAGGGCAATTGTTCCATGATTAAATCTTTTTGCCATCACTATAAAAATCACTCAATATAGCTACCTTAAATTTACCTTTGATATTAGTTCATTTAAAATTACATAGCCCATGCATCCAAAGAGTTCATAGATGACTTAGATAATTCTCCCCTCCCTTCTCCCCAGGGTCAATGAGTTCATTATGAAGGAAGTTCCCAATGAAGTTCTCTCTACAAAGCCAGATGATCAACTGCCCTGAAGCTGATAAACTTAGAGAAACTCCTAGGATGCTGAGAGCAACTTTTCCAATGTCACAGAGTCATTATTTGTCAGAAATGGGACTAGAAAGTGGTCTTCATTCCTCTGAAGTCAGCTCTCTATCTATGGTGCCATGCTGCCTTTCTTAGAGAGATATATAGTAGATACAAGAGATGACTTAGACCCTCATCGGGCTGCTTTATTAGCCAGTGTTTGTAATTATAGTACAGTATAATGAACTCCATGGGATATGCTAATTGTAGTTGAATTTGACTATAATTAATACATTCCTCCAAATTACCTTTCTACTCTCGAGATCTGGGATTGGAAAGAGCTAATGCTCAGGTTTTCTATATAAAATTTCCAA
The DNA here is from genome assembly GCF_037893015.1 of Macrotis lagotis. Taxonomy (NCBI): domain Eukaryota; kingdom Metazoa; phylum Chordata; class Mammalia; order Peramelemorphia; family Peramelidae; genus Macrotis; species Macrotis lagotis. The sequence continues at coordinate 58,135,463 of NC_133662.1, forward strand.
ATGTATAAAGAAATGCTTGAATTTCAGATGGGGAATAGAGGTTTTATCTGAAATACCATAATATTCAGATTCCGAGTGGTGTAATGGAAGGAGCTCCAACTGAGTAGGGCCATGGAGGCCTGGCTGAAGACCAGTCTCCTTTTTGTGATTCAGACAACTTCCCTAGGTCTTAGCTACTAAGTATTAGGTACAATCTATATCAGTGCAGGTAATTTCTTTCCCTCTGGAAATCATGTATGCTGACAGAATCATATAACCTTCATGTATTCCCAGGTAAACAATAAGTACAACCAAAAGACATTACTTCTAAGTTTAAATGTATATTTTTTAGATTTTTTTGCAAGACAAATGGGGTTAAGTGGCTTGCTCAAGGCCACACAGCTAGGTAATTATTAAGTGTCTCAGGTCAAATTTGAACTCAGGTACTCCTGACTCAGGACTCCTGACTCCATCCACTGTGCCACCTAATTACCCCTTAAATGTTTTTTTCAGGTCTGTAAATGAGACTTGAAAATTAGTATCAATTACTTGTATATTAACAAATGAAATGTGTATAATCATGATAAAGATCTAAACAACAGCTAAATTAACACCATCAAACATATTATATACATATATAGTGATGTGGCATTGTGTTGTTAATCAGAGGATTGTATTGTATGGTGACCTTAGTTTGGTTTCCAGATCAAGCATTGATCACTCCCATTTTATTTTTCTGGGTTTGAGGAGAATAATTTCAAATGATTATGAAGTCTTTCCTATTAATTCTTAAATATTTAACACTAAATACTCTCCCAATAATGGCTCAGTGAATAGAGTGTTGGGCCTGGAGTCAGAAAGACCTCAATTCATATAGTCTCAGACAGTTATAGGATGTTTGATTCTGGGAAAGTCATTTAGCCCTGTTTGTCTCAGTTTCCTCATCTATGAAATGAATTGGAGAAGGAATTGGCAAATCACTACTGTATCTTTGCCAAGAAAATCCCAAACAGGGTCACAAAAATTCAGACATGACTGAACAACAACAATAAATTCTCTCAATAGATAACTGTCCCAGAAACACAGAATTATGAATTGATAAGGTTTGGACTCATTATTGACTTGCTGTCAGGCATCTAATCTAACCCTTTGTGAGAAGATTGTGGGTGCTGAAAAGAAATGCAATCACTCAAAGGATTACAATTCAGCTTCTTAGCCCCACAGTCCCAAAGACATATCAGTAGTGGCTATTATGGGATGTGTACATCAACTGAGAACCTAGATCACTGGGTATTTGCCCTTATATCTGATTGTTGTTGCTGGGCAAATCCATAAAGATGGAATGGGAAGGGGGCATTAGGGAAAATAATGTGTGTTCTGTACTGAAATTCCACACCCTCACACAATCCCTTATCAAGCACTGTGATTAAGAAAGTTTACTAACTTTGTATATAGGGATTACGTGATTATTTTGCTAAATTGATCATTGGCAGGACAACCTTGTATTTCTTGTCTAAGTGTAACTAACTAAACTACATAGAAACTTCTTATTACATAGTGGGGTCAATCACTGATCATAGATGGAGTTTTTTCTGTCAGGGCATAGATAGCCTAGGGCTGTCTTTCTATACTTCCCCCAAAGGAAGTCCCCCTATAATATCCTAGGTAAATGATTTTACAATCTATGCTATAATTCAACAGGATAACTGATTCCACTTTTGGACAATTCTATTGTTAAATAATTTTTCCTTGATAAGCTTTTTATATCTTTTAGTAGCTTCTACTCATTTCCCTCTGCAGCTAGGAAGAATGAATCTAACTTCTTTTTCAGGTTACATTCTTTTAAATATATTTAAAGACAGTTATGATGTTTTCGATGAGACTTTTCATCTCTAGACTAATCATCTCTGTTTTTTTTTAACTTGGACACATAAAAAAATAGACTCAGTATTTTTATTGTCTGTTATCAGTAGAAAGTAATACTACTACTAATCCTTTATTGAAGATGACCACAATAACTAAACAAATTATTGAAAGTAGGAGTTGCACAATTAAGTTTATTTTACTGAGGTATATCCTTTTCTTTTGCTTTTACCAGAATCATTCCATTCTAGGGCCTGATTTTTAAGAAACCTGTCACTGGATAGGCTAGTTGTCAAGATGCTCTTTCTTCTCAGACCTTCAGTCTTTGAGTTGTGATGATTGAACTATGATGGTTCAGTTCTTTCTCTGCAGATGCTTCATTATTAATTCTTTGAAATTGTTTTTGGATCATTATATTTCTGAGAATATACTAAATTCATTCATAGAACTTTATTGAATGATATTGCTATTATTGTGTACAACATTTTCCTGATTCTGTTCAATTTACTTTGTATCAATTCATGTAAGTCTTTCCTGGTTTCTCTGAAATTGTACTGCTTGCAGTTTCTTATAGTGCTGTACTATTTCATTAAAACCATATACTACAATTTAGTTAACATTCCCAATTGATGTGCATCCTTATGACTTCCAATTCTTTATCACCACAAAATGAGCTGCTATAAATATTTTTATACAAATAGATTCTTTTCCCCTTTTTTTGAATGTCTTGGATATAACCCTAACAGTATTAGCTCTTAGTTCCAAATTCTCTTTAGAATGGTTGGATCAATTCACAATTCTAACAATGAAGTAGTATCCCTGTTTTCCCACATTTCCTTAAACTTCAAACCTTTTCCTTTTTTGTCATGTTAAAAACTGGAAATAATATGACAGAAACTAGGCATAGATCAACATTTCATACCCTGTAAAAGATAAGGTTGAAATGGGGATATGATTTAGACATAAAGGGTGATATCATACACTAATTAGGTGAACAAGGAATAGTTTGCCTGTCAGATCTATGGTGAGAGGAGGAGATTTTGATCAAACAAGAGTGAGAAATAATTTGGGTTACATTAAATTAAAACATTTTTGCAAAAATAAAATCAATGCAACCAAGATTAGAAGGAAACTAGAAATCTGGGAAACAATTTTTACAGCCAATGTTTCTGATAAGTGACTCTTTTTCTAAAATATATAGAGAACTGAGTCCCCAAATGATAATTGCTCAAAGGATATGAACAGGCAATTTTCAGATGAAGAAACTAACACTATCTACAGTCACATGGAAAAACACTCTAAATCATTCTCAATTAGAGGAATGCAAATTGAAACAGCTCTGAGGAATAATCTCATACTATCAGATTGGCTAATATGACCTAAAAGTAAAATTCAAAATGTTGGAAGGGATGTGGGCAAACTGGGACACTGTTGGAGATGTGATCTAACTGCTCTGACCAATCTGGAGAGTAATTTGGAACTATAAACCTGTTCATAACCTTTGATCCTGCGATACTAGTTACTAGGTTTGTATCCCAAAGAGATCATTAAAAAAGGGGAAAAGATCCACATATACTAAAATATTTATAGGAACTCTTTTGTAGTGACAAAGAATTGGAAATTAAAGGGAAGTCTATTATTGAACAAATTGTGGTATATGAATGTGGTGGAGTAATATTCTATAAGAAATTATGAATGAAAAGACTTCAGAAAAACCTGGAAAGATTTACATGACCTGATACTTAGTAGAATGAGCAGAACCAGGAGAACATTATACCCAATAATGGGAACATTGTGTGACAGACTTAGGTCTTTTTAGGACAGTAATCACAGACATTTGTGAAAAATATGTGATGGAACACATCCATATCCAGGAAAGAATTGTGGAGTCTAAATGCAAATCAAAGCATATTGTTTTCACTTTTAAAAAATTTTACTTTATGTTTTTTCTTTTTCATGATTTTCCCCTTTTGTTTTGATTCCTCTTTGACAATATGACTAATATGGAAATATATTTAAGATGATTATAAATACATAATTGATATCAGATTACTCACAACCATAGAGAGCGGAGAGGACAGGGAGGGAGGTAGAAAAATGTGGAACTCAAAAATCTTTCAGAAATAAATGTTCAGGAGCGGCTAGGTGGCGTAGTGGATAAAGCACTGGCCCTGGAGTCTGGAGTACCTGGGTTCAAATCTGGTCTCAGACACTTAATAATTACCTAGCTGTGTGGCCTTGGGCAAGCCATTTAACCACATTTGCCTTGCAAAAACCTAAAAAAAACCCAAAAAATAAATTTTGAAAACTATCCTTACTTGCCCTTACATGTATTTGGAACAAATAAAGATAAAGATAAAATAAAATCCCATTTAAACTTTTGCAGGAATTATTTTTTTGGTTCTGAGACCAAATTATGATTTTCTTTGAGGCTTCACATACATCAATTTTGACCCTATTGTCCTGTTCTAAGTTTATGCCTTGACCCTCCCTCTCACCATGGTTACTTCCTATAATCTGATGTTATTTTGCCTGGGTTTTGCTCATTTTTCTGCTTTTTTTTGTGACTTAGTGCTTTTATGTGAGAGTTGGATCCTGATCCTGCACTGTCCCAAGCTTTTTGTGCAGGAGCTCAGGGTCTTATTGATGTCTTTCACTGGATTTCAGGGCTTAACTGTTTGCTTTCATTGAAGGGTAGACTACCCTTCTAGTTTATACCGGGGTTGTGATTTCCCTGTTTACACTCCCCTGGGTTATGAGGTTTAGTTGCTGGCCTGTCCATGGGTGAAACCTTTTTTCTGAGTGGCTATCCCTGGAGGATGGATTTTACTACTGATTTGTCCCAGGGGTGGGGCCCTGCTGCTGTGTTGCTATGGAAACAGGGTCACTCTGCTGATAGGCTCAGAGGTGAGGCCTTGCTTTTGACCAGTTCCAGAATGGGTCTTCACTAAAGGTCAGCAATGGGCTCAAGACCTCCCTGGTTGATTGTGTAAGTTGTGGGGTCTCTGGGGTGGGGCCTTGTTGTGTTGCCCATGTTTGCAGGAGTGTGAGACTTTGTTGGTAGATTGCCCCTAGCTCAGGAATCCTAATGCTGCTGCTGCTGCCACTGCTCTATGAACTTGATCTCTTCCCACTCCAGTGAGATAACTGCTTCTCTGTTTCCTTGATCAAAGATAGCTTCAATATATTTTAAGGAAAAGAAACAATTCAGCATTGTAAGGGAAGGTGGAAGATAGTCCTCTGTCCACAAATATAATAATAATAATAATATATATATATATATATATATAGATTTGAAACCAATGGCTTAGCCTCTTCTGCCTCAGTTTCTTCATCTGTAAAATGGAGACACAAAAACATAAAAGAGGAAAGAGAGACAGACAGTTTGAGAGAAATAGAGAGACAGAGAGATTGAAAGGTAGGCATCCTTCAACTTAGAATCATGAGAATTCTGAATATAGCTATGTCAGTTCATTGCCATACTTTCTACAATGGCAATGGGAATGTGTATTTAATTTTCAGTATCTTAGCAAGAGATAATAAGTGTGGGATTTGGTAAGGTGGGACTAACTGCTTGACTGCAGGGCAGATGGTGACCTCTTCATCCTGCCTGATGTTCCAGGTAAAGTCCTGGAATCTGGATAATTAAAGAGCATTGGGTTATATTTGAAGAGCTCATCTTCCAATCTAGGTCATCTCCATCCAAATCATCTCAGTTCATTATTGAGTAGATTCTTTGAACATGAGTGATAGGGATTGATGGGAGCATTGAGTCCTAGACTTGAGCATGCTAGGTGGGACTTTTAGAGCACAGAGTGATTGTGAGGTCCCATTTGTGCATTCAAAGGGAGAAGGTAGTCAATGATATCACAGAAAACAAAGAAAGGTTAAGAAAAATGAAGACAAAAATAAAAGAGTATTTGGTAATGAGGAGGTTATTAATTCACTTTGAGAAAATTATTTTGCAAGAATGTTAGGAATGAAAACTGAATTGTAAGGCACTGGGAAAGGGAAAGAAAATAGAAACCATGTCTTCCAAAGCATTTTTCAATGAAAGAGGTCTTTTCTCTTCAATATCCTGAGAAATCAGCAGAGCAATCAGATGGACTTGGCTTCTGAAGGGGAAAAATCTAAACATACACTATTGCTATCACAATTTCCTTTTTCCCCATATGGGAAAACCTCACCTTTTCTAGGCACTCCTAGACATTCTCAAATGTACTATGACCATCCTATAATATTGCTAGGCTATGCTACTACTAGGCTCTTTCCTCATCCTCTTCCTCCTCTGAACCTCCAGTGCCCAGGATCCTGAGTTTCTGACTGATAAAATATCACCATTTAAGTTTCCAGATTCTTCAACCCTCCTTACTGTCATGCCATCATATGTACCACTTTCCTCTTCCTTTCTCTACACCTGCTTTTGATCTTTTTGCATAAAGAAGAGTAATCAAATCAACATGAACATTGTGAGAAAGAATATGCCAAGTAATTGCCCATTAACCTACAACTGAATTCATCACGTCTGCAATTTCTTAGATCAAAACATTTTCTTGGTCACAACTACCTGAGAGGTGTTGTTTTCTGATATTAGAATGCAAACTTCTATGGGTTGTCTTGCTTGTTTTATATGCATACTCAATACCTGTCATTTTATAATTTTATTATAATAATTTTATTAATATTATTATATAATATGTAAATATTATATAATATGATAATTATAAGTACTTAATAATTTTATTCATTAATGCATTTTAGCAGGTTTGTGTATATTGCCCAAAGAATTTTTTTCAGGATAAAGGAGATAAGCTAATGTTTATAGGCAATTGATAAGTGGTGGAAAGTAATCAAAGGGAGAGGGACTGATAGTTGGAGTAAATTATTGGAAGAGTTGAGAGTATAGAGGAAAAGAAAATGTTTTATTATAATTAAGGAACAGCCAATCTGTCCCTTATCATATAGAAGGAAAGGAGAGAATGATGAAGCTGAGAAATTTTGAGAAGTGAATATGATTTAAAGGTGTTGTCACTGTCTGGTCTTCAGCTCTTCTGCAACCATTTAAATAATTAATGTCACAACTGCTTTTGTTGGAATAGCATAAATAGTTATTCATCATTTAGAAAAATATTATAATTAAAAATTAAATTGATTTTACATTAAAATAGTGCTACAGGCCGTAGCTGACTAAACTTGTCTTCTGGTTTGAAATGGGAATAAAAGGAAATACTTACAGTCCATCTAACAGTTAATCAAAGGAAATTTGTTTCTCCACAGCCTGGGAAGTAAATTCAAGAAGGACAATCGGAGAGAAAATGTATTGATTTATTTTAGTCAGCTCCCTTGCCTCTGAATTGTCCATGGTGCTCTGATGACCAAGAAACAGGGAGGAGCTAGAGTTTCTCTAGACTTTTTGAACTCAAAAAATGAAACCAAACCAATTGTTTGTCACCTGAGCCTTTGTTTAGTACTCTGTACCAATTAAGTTTTGAGATTAGCTTAATATATTTTAAGGAAAAGAAATAGCTCAACATTGCAAGGGAAGGTGGAAGTTCTCTGCCCACAAATACAACACACACACACACACACACACACACACACAGATTGGATTTGAAATTGGTGAATTTGTGCTCCCTTTGTCTCTGAAACAGTGAATTTAATTCAATCCAGCAAACATTTGTTAGAATGACAGATTAAGAGCAGAGTAAAGAATACCATAATGAAAAATGGCATAATTTATGACTTCAACAAGCTTCGGATCTAATCTAATGTAGTTTAATAGGACTATAACATATCCAAAGATAAATATCATTCATGGTGGGTTGGGGAAAGAAGAAAACTGAACATAGGGTTCTAGAAAAATTTGAGGAGGGAGAGAACACTTAGAGCCCCCCAAATGGAATGTATTATATTTCATTATTTATACCACAGGTTGGGCATAAATAGTTGATTTGAATATTTGGAGTAGAGATATATTGGTCTGCTCAGTCACAGTCAAAACCTATTGTACCTTGATCCCAGCATGCTGATGTCATTTTGATCTTCTCTGAGCATAAAGGGCAACAATAACAACCAATTTTGTATATATTTTGTGTATATTTGGTATAGTTTTATATGTGTATGGCCTGTTTCCTTTAATTGAATGGTAAGCTTGTCTAGGAGAATTGTTACATTTATTGTCACTTATTGTTTTCCCTTTAAAACTTTCCTCCAGAATCATATTCTATCCAAAACCTTCCCTAGTATCCCTTTCGCCTTAAAAAAATCATCTTATAAATATTTGGTATGTACTTATTTATGAGCTTATTGGCTCTTCCTTGGAATATTAAACCCCCTAAAGACAATGATAATGAATTGTAATTAAAGAGGTGAAATGCCCTATTTTAAATAGTTACTTCTTTCTTTTCTGCAGAATTCAAATGGACCCAAAGGGTAGGATACCTTTTAAAAAAAGATTTGTTTGTTTTTTTAGTGGAGCAGATAAGGATTTATTTAGTCACAGAATATGTTGGTTGCTCTTTTCCTTGTTAGCATGCTTCCTGGTCAGTTACATAAGCAGCAGGCAAAAGCATCTTTTCTTAAACCTAGATCGATCCCTTTAAGAAAGCCGTCATTTAATTGATAATGTTGCTTCCAGCAGGAGGTTTTCAGTGCACCCTGGCAGCTTTGCCTTTCTGTGTTTCCTGCCTTTATGCGCTGATCTGCTCTTGGATAATCTCACTGCTAGGCAACGATTTCCCCTCCCGCTGGCAAGGATGCTTGTCAAGAAAGGTTTTTAGGGCTGGCTAGCTAAAATACGCCTGCCTTCCTCCAGCTGTAATTTAAAATGTTGAGATTAATAAACAAGGACCTAAATAGTTTGAATTCTGATTTCCATAAAATCATCTGCTGGCCTAAATATACCCATGAGAGTTATGGTCAGCTGGAGTTTTTCAGTTAATCATCCCAGTATTTGAACCTTGGATAAACAGAAACAGGCTTTTTTTTTTATGGAAATCTCTTAAATCCTTTTATTTTTCTTTGTAAATCTTGTTTAAGAACACCATTTTTTCAGCCTCAGGGCAGAATGAAATGTATAACCTAAGGCTACCCTAACAGATAAAACTCCAACTAAATACCCAGTTTATAACATTTCTTTTTTCCCCCCCTAAACAAATGTATCCCTACTTACCTCACTGGATTTGAGGATTGTTGAGGTAATTGTTCTGTAAAATAGCCTCAGTTCCTAATCGTAAAATTATTCAATAGTTTGCTTACTTCAAGTAAAAGTCTAGAAAGGTTAGATAAATATAAAAGGGAGGCATTGCTTCATTGTACATAAAGATTATATATATATATATATATGTGTGTGTGTGTGTGTGTGTATGTGTGTGTATAATTTATCTCTTTAGCTGGTATCTATCCATATATATGTATATATACATATATATATATATATATATATAGATAGATAGATAGATAGATAGATAGCTAAATACTAAACTTTGGCAATGTCAAAGAAGGCAGAATAATTATTAATGAATTTATTCATTAAGGTTCTGTTTTTGAGACATTTGTTGGCCAAAACAAGCCTGTGACTTACAAAGAACTGCCCGTGCATTCATTCATTCATTATTAAACACCCACTCATTTAGGATGTTCTGCAATGTTCTGGAACATGATGCAATAATAGGTTGTAATCTACAAATAGAAGTTTATGGAGGATCTCATCATGTACAAGTAATCCCTCTTCTATTTGAACTCTGTGCTAAATATCTTCCATGACTGTGTGGTCTATGCTTTTGGTGAGCATGTATTTCCAGGTTTTGGGGGTGTATGAGGTCCTCAGGGAGTACTGACGATCTTTAGCATCCATTTATAACTCAACTCTTGTGACTCCAAGAAACTGTAGCATGTACAATGGTCACAGCCTGGTGAAACCACCTATGGTCAGGCTAACCCAAGTTAAATATCAGATAGATAGAACTCTCATTATTGTAGGGGAATGCTTACCCTGAGTATGTGAAGACTTCTGGAATGAGTTGATGGGAACAATTTGTCTCAACAATTTGTCTCAACAACACTGAAAATGGCTGAAGCAGGGATTGTGGGATGCTGAGAGCTTGGTCAGATATTAAAGACCCTAAGGTCTTTATCCTGAGGCATCACATGTCATCTTGACTTTTGTTTTACCACTGAATTTTGATGATTTTGAAAAAAAGAGAGTGGGGCTGAAAATCTTACACAACTCTGCCTCACAAATCCAATTCACATACAAGTCAAGACATCATCCTGTGATGTCATTGATCCTCTTTGAAAATGAAAGAAGAGCAACAATTTTGATGGTTTATGTCTTGCTTCATATTCATGATCAGAAGAAAGCTATATAAAGTAAATCTGCTGTTACATTGTTCAAAAGGTCTTACAGGCTTTAAATATTTGCATGGGAAAAATATAGTAAGATCTTAAATTCTCTATTCTTATGTAACTGTTAAGATAAATGGGAAAAGTACTGAATTTGGAGTCTGTAAATTTGGATTTAAAGTCTGGATCTGTCATCTACTATGTAGTATGTGTTTGGACAAGTCATTTAACCTCTCTACTTTCAAATTCCTTCATCAATAAAAGAAGGATATTTTTTAAACAAGGATTTATTAAGCAGTTACTCTAAACCAGGCCTTGTGCTAAACACTTCTGAAATGACTTGTGAGAGAAGCCTTTACTTGGGGGGAAAATAGGGGGGGCGGGGAAGAAATCATATCTCAAATCAAAAATCAAAAGAATTCTGAGAGAAACTTGTAAAGTTCTGTCATTCCTGACAGGTGGGAAGAGAGTGAACAATAGAGGAAATTATTTCTCCTTTGAAGTCATTTGAGTGGGTAGCTTTTCTTTCCCAGACCATTTATGAGTTGCTGACTGCTTTTTGCCTTACTTTGCATCTTCAGGGCTTAGCCCTTTTCCTAGCATTCAATAGGTACATAATGAAAGTTTATTGACTGTCTGATTAGTCAGATGAAGGAACACTAGACATTATCACCTTCTCTGATCTAGCAACCAAAGACCTCTGACACCATCATCTGATCTATTGATGATCTCATGACTTCAGAACCTTGCCTCAGACCTTCCTATCTGCTCCTGTCTGAATTTTTGCATGTGTTATATCCCCTCTTAAGAGTGTGATTTCCTTGCAAGCAACAACTATCTTACTGTTTCTATTTGTATCTCCTGCACTTAGAACTTTGCTTGTCACAGAGTTAATATTTAATAAATGTTACTCTTTCATTCATTTCTTATTCATTCATTCCTCCTGAGTGGTTGATCATTTTTGGCTCAGCACTGCTTCCTACAGCTGTCATAAGGACCAAGAGACCAATAAGTAGATTGCTACACCATCTGAATATACAAGTCAGTTGGGGCTAAGTGCTTGCTTCATCATCCCAGTGTTCCAGGACACATATCTCTCTTAATACAATCAGAACATGTATCATGGACTGGCCCTGATTAGAAGCAGATAAGGTTATTGTAAGAGTGAAGCTGTTTGTAATGAAGGTGGACCAGCTACAAAGAAGGATTCAGCAATAGAATCAGGTATTGCCAAGAGATCTAGAAGAAGGAAGACACCTAGAAGATTAAGCAGACTCCCTGTAAAGGACTTTTGGGAGGATAAGGGCAAATGTCACCTAAGATAAGAAGACAAAAATGAAGGGATATAAGTAGGTAGTTGCCTGAGGAACATAGAGGTTAAATATCTTGTCCATAGTCACACTATGGGAGACTGGATTTGAACCCATATCTTCTTGTCTCAGAGTCTAGGATTATGTCAATTATGCTAAGATCCCTCTACAGTCTATTTAATTGACTTGATTAAACATACACATCGACAACTATATTACAAATTAGAATTTGATACATTTCTAAGAGGTCAGTCAAAGTATTGACTAAATTATAGGATTATAGTCTCATTGGACTTTTGGAGACACTAAAGATCCCAGCTAAAAGTAATCCCATCCCCAAATTAGTCATCAAGTAGTGGTCTGCTAGATGAGGTCAAACATATTTGCTGATTAAGTTCTGGTGGGGCATATGTGACACTCTCAGACTGTCACTGGATACTTTTCAATGGTGATTCAGTAGAGTAGCATAGAAATTCTGTCTCTAGCTAGTAGAGCTGGCAATCAATATTAAGCCAGTTAGTGAGGGTATAAATGATTGATAGCATAGTCAGCTGGAGATAAGGATTCAGACACACCCCTCTTTGTCCTTGCCCTTTTCTTTGCTGATTTAACAGGAAAAGGTCTTGGAATATAGGTGGAGAGGTGAAGGAGGAAAGAGTGAATTTATCTGAGTCCTAGACTTATTCAACCAGTGGGAGTGGTGGAAAGAGGGAGGTTGGAATTTTTCTGCAGTTCAGCACATAAAAATTTATTGATTTAGAGCTAAAGGGGTTTGATGCACGTTTCTTCTCAATTATGGTCAAATAATTAATTTTTTGTTGTTCAGTAATTTCTGTCATGTCTTATTCTTCATGACCCCATTTGGGGTTTTCTTGGCAAATATTCTAGAATAGTTTGCCATTTCCATGTAGGTCTTTATAGCCTACTTCATTTACAGAGCTTTGTTTTGTTTTTTAATCCTGGGAAAATATTTTTAGCAAAATTATTACTTACAGTAGCTCCAGATTTTTAAAAATATCCATTTTTATCTTTCCAGGTCAGAAGATTAATTTGCATCAATCATTTAAAAATTTAATTTTTACTGATTTTATTTTGCCATCACCTTCATTTTTATATGCATACTTCTCCATATAAATCCAGGCTTTCTACCAAAGAATTAAAAAAAAGAGAGGGGGGGAAAAAGTAAACAAAACAGAGCATCAACTGAGTCTGACAGCATATATAATGTTCCACAGCAATAGTTTCCTAACTCTGCAAAAAAAGAAAGTCTTGCACGTCTTGCACTGATTTATTTATGCACTGTTTTATTTAGAACACTAAGATTTTCAAAGATAATCAACAAATATGCAAGTTTCGAGGCAATTTTTATATAAAATTGGTTTGTTTCATGATATCTAAAAAATGCCAATTTCTTCTTTGACTTCAAAGACTAAAGTACTTTGGCAAAAGAAGACCAACATCTCTCAGACTAATATAGAAGTATCCCATTTGTTGCCATGTGGTTTTCTAATGCTTTTAATTATTACTTATTACTCTTGTAACAAATCTAAAATGATATGTAGATCCTTAGCAATATTTTTTAATACAAATATTTGTCCTGTGGAGCATTCAAATTGCCAGGAAGGTCTTGTTTTTATGCTGTTTATAGAACTGTATTTTGTCCAAGTGAGGCTTGTCAATGAAGAATTCAATATGATACGTCTACATTCTAACATTTTCTAATAAAAATCCTTCAATTTTATTGAAAATGCAACCTGAAGTGACATTGCCATGAATAGATTTAAGAAGTAACAATTTTTAAAAACATTTTAACATTTTGTTTTCCAATTATGTGCAATATTAATATGTGCCCATCATTTTTTGCAAGGCTCTGAATTCTACAATTTTTCTCCCTTCCTCCCTTCCCTCTCCCACCACAGAAAGCTGTCTGACAGTCTCTACATTGTTTCCATGCCATACATTGATGTAAATTGAATGTTGTAAGAGTAAACATAAGAATAAACATACCCCCCCCAAGAAGATGGGAAACCTCAAGAATAGAGAAAGAGAAAGAAAAAAATATACTTCACTCTGTGTTCAGATTCCAATGGCTCTCTCTCTAGGGTGAGTTGCTTTCTTTATCATAAGTCCACCAGAGAAGTTGCTTCAATATTTTTCCCTCAGTTGCTATTACTAGCTGTACCTCCACTCTATTCTCCTCACTCTCATTTATTCTATTTTCTTTCTCTCCTTTCATCCTGGCCCTGTCCAAAAGTGTGTTGCATCTGAGTATCCTCTCCCTTGATCTTCCCTCTCTTCTATCACCTATCCCCCCTTCCCTCCCCCATCCCCCCTCACCCCATCCCTTTCCTTCCACCCTTCTCCAGGGCAAGACAGATTTCCTCACCCTATTAAGTGTGTATGCCATTTCCTCCAATGAGAATGAAGGCTTACTCATTCCCCCTTGCCTTTCCCACCTCCACTCTATTGAAAAAGATTTTTCTTAACTCTTATGTGAAATCTCTCAGCTTCTTCACCTCCTTTTCCTTCCTCCCAGTACTTCCCCCATTGCCCATTGACTCCATCCCTTTACCACATCATACCATTATATTGCGCTCCTTCTTATGTCCTGTCTATATATGCTCCTTCTAACAGCTCTTATAAATGAGAAAGTTTATATGAGTTATCATTATCTTCTTCCCATGCAGGAATGCAAACAGTTCAACATCAACAAGTTCCTCATACTTAGCCCCTCTCTTCCACTCCCTCTATGGTTCACCAGTGACCTGTACTTGAAGATCAAACTTTTTATTCAGCTCTGGTCATCTCAAGAGGAATGTTTGAAAGTCCCCTGTTTCATTGAAAGTCCATCTTTTCCCCTGAAAGAGGATGTTCAGTTTTGCTGGGTAGTTGATTCTCAGTTGTAAACCAAGATCTGTTGCCTTCTGGAATATCATATTCCAATCCCTATGAGCCCTTAATGTAGATGCTGCCAGATCCTGTGTAATCCTGACTATGGAGCCTTGGTAGTTGAATTGTCTGTTTCTGACAGTTTTTAGAATTTTTTCTCTTTGATTTAGGAGTTTTGGAATTTGGCTATAATATTCCCGGAAGTTTTTCTTTCGGTATCCCTTTCAGGGGGTGACTGGTGAATTTTCTCAATTTCTATTTTACTCTCAGCTTCTAGGATCTCAGGGTAATTTTTTCTGTATTATTATTTCTAGAAAAATGAAGTCTAGGTTCTTCTCCTGGTCATGGCTGTCAGATAGCCCAATAATTTTTAAATTATTTAAATTATTTTCTTCTAATTTTTGGCTTTTTTGGAAGAGTCATCAGCTTCCTTTAGTTCCATTTTGCATTTGAAGGAGTTATTTTCTTCAGAGAGCCTTTTTATCTTCTTTTCCAGCTGGCCAATTCTACTTTTTTAAGGCATTCTTCTCCTCATTTACCTTTTGTTTCTCTTTTCACATTAGGCCTAAATTGGTTTTAACATACTATTTTCTTCAGTATTTTTTGGTGTATCTTTCACTAAACTTTTGATTTGGTTTTCATGATTTTTTCTGCTTCATTCTCATTTCTCCTTTCAATTTTTCCTCCACCTCCCTTAATTGCTTTTCAAAGTCTTTTTTCAACTCATCCATAGTCTGAGCCCATTTTCTATTTCTCTTGGAGGTTTTGGATATGGAAGCTTTGATTTTTGTCATCATCTGGGTATGTGTTTTGATCTTCTATGGTACTAAAGTAATTCTCTATGGTCAGATTCTTCTTTTTTCTGTTGTTTACTCATTTCCTCAGCCCAAGACTAATTTACAGCACTTCCAAGGCTTTGGGGGTTGTTTTTTTTTGGGGGGGGAGACACCCCACTGGCACCTTTTTTTTCATCCAAGGTCTTATGTTCTCTAGCCTGTGCTTTGATATGTAGATGACCACAGCACTGCCCTGTGCCCTGGGGCTATAAGGAGAGATCCAGCTTGGTTATTTAGTATGGAGGCCCAAACTTCAGTATGTGAGTGTAGGCAAACAGTAGAGTTCTACCCCAGGGAGAACAGAGAACTCTCTGCAGACTTCCCTTACTGTATCTGTGGGTGCAGGCTGCTTTCTCCCGATTCTCGGTGCAGATCCTACGGCCATGCTCCTCACTCCACACTCACCCAGGTGCAACAGAGTTCTCTCACTGCCCCTTCAAGCTGTTGCCAGTGATTTATGGGCTGGGCTGCACCACGGCTTTTTTACCAGTTCCCAGTCCTGGTGAAATACACCTTTCCTGTGGAACTTCTAAGTTATTTTTGGACTGGGAAAATCTATCACCCAGTCTTTCTGTGGGTTCTGTCCCTCTAAATTTTGACTAGAGTCATCCTTTGTTTTTTGGAGGTGGGAGGTCAGAGTTCTTGGGAAATGCTACCTTCATGCCACCATCTTGGCTCTGCCCCTAGAAGTAACAATTTTTTCCTAACAAAAGTTTCAACAAGATATTATGCATTTTGTATCAGAAGAGCCTCTGCTGTAGCCAATTGCTACTTGGGTTCGGTTCTGCCTATGAGGAATCATTATTCAGCTTGGGAAAGAATGGGTGGAAATAAAACAAAAAAATTATTTAAAAAGTTATTACACATAGGAAGGCCTAGGAAAAGAGAGAGAGAGAGAGAGAGAGAGAGAGAGAGAGAGAGAGAGAGAGACAAAAGAACAGCCAAACAGAGTTGGCTGGGCCATAGTCAGAGAAGACTGAAGTGCCCCTGAACTGGAGCCCAGCTTAAGTTTTTATGTCTTGCTTCTCATCCAGAGGGCAAAAGGTGAATTCCCTTTCTCTTACTAGACCCAGAATTAGTTGGGGGGTAAAACCAAAGGAGATCAGGATACAAATTTTACATTAAACAATGAATTAGTGGTACTTTAAGAATGGGGAGGGTCTCCACCCAGGATTACAATTGTTTCTGTTACAATTATAATTCTCTACTTCAAGTCAATTTATTTCTCAAGAGTCAATTTACATCTCCACCAAAATTCTTTTTGTTACATTGAAATTATTTTCATTTTCCCCTGCATCACTGCCACTTGCAATGTAAAGTAGGAAGACCTTACTTTCATAAATAATTGATTGCCAAAGATCTGAAGACACAAGACTTCCTTCCCACTAGGATTATCTGCAAGTGCAACTATTTGAAGTTACTTTGTATATAATTCACAAAGCATCATTTTTAACTGTATCAATTCAGCAATGTTTTAGATACTACAGATGAGGAAAAAAACTCCCCCCCCCATTATTTAAAGTGTATAATTTTCCCTGGGAAATTCTCTTGTCTTGACAATGTATTTTTCATGGTCATTTTCAAGATAGTTCAATTTATTATGTGCCATGCTATTTTCAGTTAAAGCATTCATTTAAATCAGACACATTGGACTTTCATCAATGGCAGCACTTGTGAAATCAAATGATAAAAATAATGAATTTCATTTTCTGGATTGGGGTTTTCATTTTTTGTTTTTGAATATCTACTCCTTTTACTTTCTCTATTGTCTTTATCCAAAAGTAGTTTTAACTAATCCAGTGAATTTCTGTTTACAACAGTTGCATATTATTTGTGAAAAGATTTTATTTAAAAAAATTAGGGAATGCCAAATTTAAGACAATTAAATCTGTTGTTGAATATTTTGACAACATTGAATTATTTTAAATTTTTAGACTTAGTTTCTTTGAAACCAGTTTATTAGATTATACTGAGTTAAAGGAATGATAATGACACATGTAACAGATATCATACTTGCAACAACCACACAAATATTAATGTTGAGTTTATTTTCCTTGATCCTTTTCTTGTTTCAGCAATTCCCTAGCTTTAGTAATTATTTTTATATCTCAGTCCCCAATCCCCTGCCATATTAGTTGATTTTATAGATTTACAGATTCACTGAGTTTATAGATTTAGCTTTCAAAATCAGCAACATAACCACACAATATATATTTCATGTCTATACTAAAATAGATCCACATGAATATTTGACATGCACTGATTAAATTTGACCTCTTTGGTGATACAATATTAAATTAATATAATGCATTAACTTTCAGTTGTAGCAAATTTACTATGTTGCTTTTGTATAGAAATTATATACCAATCATTTTGGTCATTGCTGTCCCTTCTTAGAGTCTAGCATCAGCCTACTAAGGTGCCTAAATGATTGGAAAATTTTGTCCCAAAATATGGTCAAGATCATAAAGTTATAGATCTTATGAACAGCAGAGATGTTAGAGATTATTTACCATTCTCCTCCCCTCATTTTACAAATGTGGAAACCAAGAAAAGTAAAAGTTAAGTAATCTCATCCTCAGAAGAGCCAATTCATCATTTAAACCTAGGGCATCTTATTGCAAATCCAGCACTTTTCTCATTATACCTTCAAAGAAACAGTTTCGTGGTTTGGAGCTAAACACCAACAAAAAGAGTTGAAATCACACATTCAACCAAAATTAATAAATTAGAACCAGAAACTAAAACTAAAGCTAGCTTCTTACAAATACATTTGCTCTATTCTGTGTATTGAATGGATGAAATATTTTCCTGCTGGGAATCTTTGCTTGAATATTAAATTTTTTGTGTAATGAATGTTCATATTGTTTGCTGTAACTGGATAAGCAAAAAAAGAAAAGTAAAATGGTACACATATTACAAAAATGGCCATTTTGCTATTTTAATTTTTTGAGAATCATGAAAATTTGCCAGAGTTGCTTTAGCTTTATTTTCTGAAAAGAATATCAGAAAAATCTCAGTTTAAAAAAAACCCCAAAAGTTCTTTAGTGAATTGCAATCTTCATTTCATGTAACCCCCAAAATGCCCATTTGAAAATTTTTATTGGCCACCATTTTATTCAAAAGAACAAATAAATCCATAAATAGATTTCAAGTTGTATTTTGATACTCTCAAAGAATGGTAGAATTGTGAGTATTTTTATACTTCCCCCATTAAGTCTCAGTGGAAAATTCTGCCATTTTGTGGGAGAAGCCCATTCAAAATAACTGATGTTTTTTCCTGGACCTCTAATTTTTGTCTGCTTTCTTTCTCCTTCCAAGTTTGGAAGAAGGAGAATTGCCTTTCCTCCTTAACTGTGTCACACTTTAATCTGGAGGTTCAAGAGAGGGAAAAAAGGTGTGAACATGCAAAAGGGTAAAATAGATAAAGTCATTTCATAACTCACTCTTACAGTTTGCAGATGATTATGATGCTGATGATGACGTTTGTCCTTCATTCTTGAAGAAGACTATATGATGCCATGAAAAGTACATAAATTGAGTGAAGGGATGCTATGCTAAGTCACTAGCCTCATCTTCTGCTTTGGAACCATCTGGGTACAGACCCAATATGAATCAGGATGACTGGAGATGGCCCTGGATGTGAGGCAATCAGGGCTAAGTGACTTGCCCAAGATAATATAGCTAGTAAGAATCAAATGTCTGAGACTGGATTCAAACTCCCTTCCTCCTGATTCCAAGGCCAGTGCTCTATTCACTGCATCACCTAGCTGCCACCTAGTCTACAGAAAGTATTTTTGACACACATAATCCATCTCCCCCCACCCCACTCTCAGTTGCAAATCATTTTTATTTTGTTTTTTGCAAGGCAATGGGGTCAAGTGGCTTGCCCAAGGCTACACAGCTAGTTAATTATTAAGTGTCTGAGGCAGGATTTGAACTCAGGTACTCCTGACTCCAGGGCTGTTGCTCTATCCACTGCATCACCTAGTTGCCCCAGTTGCACGTCATTTTGTAGGTCACTCTAATCCAATCAGAATGGATCAGACCAACCAGGGGAATTTCATGTACTCTTTTAGCAATATCCTAGACTAGGTTGCTCATTTTCTGTTCTTAAAGAGGAGTAATGACATCAGGAAGATGATGTCTTTACGCGCAAGTGAATTGGAGCTGTCCAAAGTTATCAGCTTCATTCTCTCTTCCAGAGTCATTTGAGTACAGTGGCAAGACATAGGTCAAGATAAATGAATTCTTCCTACAAAAAAGGATTATCTGGTCTAATCTCAACAAGAATGTTAAAGAGATTAATCTATCAAGGATTTTCTTAATCAACACCATCTCTCTCTCTCTCCCCCCCCCTTTCCCTCTCTCTCTCTGAACACACACACATACATGCATACACAAAATTTCCAGTGTCTCAGGAGGATAAATTCAACATGGAATATATGTACATAATTTCCTCTTCCCTTCATCATTGCCCCGTCATCTTTTCTTAATTTATTTTTTTTTGGTCCCTTTCTTTCCAGTTTCTATTAGAACATATTCATTGATTTAATTATTTTATTTCTTTTTTCTATTCCTCTATTTTGCAATTACTTAATCTATCAGTTAACAGATATTTGTAGTGTATCTTCTATGTGCTCAATACTATATTAGATTTTGAAAGTGAAGAGGATAAAGCCTTGGGTCTGGTATCAAGAAAACTTGGGGTTAAAATTTAGCCTCAGCCATTTACTAGCTGTGTGACCCCAGACAACTTTCTAAACCCATAAAGGTCTTCCAGAGCATCTTCATTTATAAAATGTAGATAATAACAGTACCTACCTCCAAGAGTTCTTATAAAGATCAAATAAGATAGTATTTGTAAAGTGCTTTGCAAATCTTAAAGTGGTATATAAATGCAAGCTTTTATTATTTTATAAACAAAGAGTAACTGTTGTAACATAGGAAGAAGACTATCAGCAGAGAGGACCAATAATTCAGCACAGACAATAGGCAAGAAATGAAGAAATAATAAAATCCATTTTTCAGCTATCTTACTACTTTAATGGATCTGTGATCTTGTTTATGTGAGTTTGCTCTGCAGTGATGCAAATCTCAATACACTTGTGCCTTCTCATTTTATGTAACTCTTATGAATGAAGAAATACAAAACCATCTACAAATGACTTACTATGTGCTTAAACTTTTGCTAAGACCTGGGGATTCGAATAAAAATAGAGACAGTTTCTGTTTTCTAGGAAGAGAAGGGAAGGGGCATTTAAATATCTACTATTTGCTGAGCATTTAAGTGAGAACTTTATAAACATCTTGTTTGATTTTTCTGAACATCTCTTGAGTTTTATTATTATCCCTTTTAACAGGAAAGAAAACTGAGGCAGACAGAGATTAAGTAACTTGTCCTGAGTCACACAATTAGTAAATATATGAGGTCTTCCTTAGGAAGAACTGAAGTCTTCCTGATTTCAGGTTCAGTATTCTATCCATTGCCCCAACTAGCTATCTCAAGGAGCTGATACCTTGAGGGAGACAACATAAAACATAAATTTTAAGCATACATAATGCATACATGCTATTTATGTATCATAAATTGTGTATAACATATATACATATATATGTATGTAGCTAAGCTAAGTAGAAGCCTACTCATGTAATATAATCACAATGGGAATCTGTATTGCTGTGGTGATTATGGAAAGAAGAAATAATGGAGAAGATTCATTAGTGATCTGGTTTCTAACTGCCATATTTTAGAATTTTTTTTTTGCTTCTCAAGGCTACAGCAGATGTGAGAAGGTGGTTGACTTGTTTTATGATAGATCAAGAAAAGGGAAATGAAAACCTAAACCAAATACTGTTTTGGCTTGATGGACATTTTCTTATCCCCCTAAAAGAATGGGAGCAAATGTCCCATTTTGGTAGCT
The DNA here is from genome assembly GCF_037893015.1 of Macrotis lagotis. Classification (NCBI taxonomy): domain Eukaryota; kingdom Metazoa; phylum Chordata; class Mammalia; order Peramelemorphia; family Peramelidae; genus Macrotis; species Macrotis lagotis. Next base: position 58,156,607 of record NC_133662.1, read on the forward strand.
AAATGTGATTTGTAAATATTGATGGTTGTCCTTTGTTGGCAGAACTGGGTGAATGTGGATCCAGGAAGGGAAAATTATTGGCAAGATAAAAAGACCAATCTCAAACAGCAAACTGAAGGTTTGAGGAAAGGAGAAAAATCACTTCACTTAGATATCAATACAGATCAGGGTGTTACAGAGATTGTTCTAATGGAACTTAAAAAAATGTAATAATTTAGCAAGCAAGAGGAGTTACTAGTTGAGTGAGGAGAATTAGAAAACTGTGTAAGAAGAAGTATCTATGTGTGTGTGTGTGATTAGAGCTTGAAAAATTTAGCATTTTATACTGGTATCTATTAGAGTAAATAGTAATTCATGTTTTGTAATTATTGTACCTTTTAAAATCACCTCATATGAATACTTTCAATCAATTTTTTTCATCAACATCTTGTGTATGGTGGGAGCAATATCTAACAGTATTCTTTTCCCTAAGCCTTCCTCATCTCCCCATGGATAGGTGAGACTTACTTTTTTTTGTCCCTGAAACTTGAATATCTCAGGCAGCTAAGGTTCAAGTCACTGACTTGGGCTTTCTGGTTACATAAAAGTGCATAAAAGAGGCCAGACTAAGAGAAACAAGTGATCTTCATTCTTGGGGATGGTTGCATTGCCATTTCAAACCTTTCCTTACTGATCATACATGATTCTACAGAGAATCAAGGGGTTTGGATTTATCTGAATCAATGCTGCATCTTTATTGAGTGTCCTTACCATATTGGCTAAGAAAAATTTCTTTTGCTAATTGTTAATGAACATTTTATTATGGAATATGAAATATTTCATTTCACTCCAATTTCAAACTCCAGTTATGAGACCAGTCTGTGTCAAGACTGACTTATCATAATTCGATATCTAACTTTCTATCCCCCTGATCAATCTTCTTTTACCTTAACCCTTACCCAATTCCCCCATCCCAAAGGCAGTTGTGAATGATTCATGTTTTTAATTTTTCTCAAACAATGTGTTCTGATATTGGAAGTAACACAAATCAAGAAAAATAAGCAGAGAAGTAAGTCCAAACAAGCATTTTAAAAATTCTAACCATATAAACTAGAAATGAATTTCCAAGTGCCTTATCTACCTAATAGTAAATCATATTTTATTAAACATGTCAAAATATTAATACACCTATAACTAGGCACTATATTCTCTGATGTGTTTAAAATGCATATAAAGTACTGAATTAAGTAAACTCAAATCAACAGATATATGAGTGCCTGCTATAAACCAGACATTGTATTGTGTGTTGGATTAATGGATAGAAGGTTGGCCCTGGATTCTGGAAAACTGGCATCTAACTAGATACATGACTAATTTTAGACGATAAGGTATTGATAACCTGCATCAGTGGAGTTAGGTTCTGGAATAGAATTTTTCTACACCAATTAAATCAGAAGTTTGAACCAAAGTTTGCACACATATACTTGCATTTTTAAAATGCCTATGAAGAAAGAATTTTTGCGTTAATACTTTGAAAATGACTGAGTAGGATTGTTCAGAAGTATTGCTTTTCAGGGTAAGGATATGTCAAGGAAAAGAATAAAAGAGAAGGGTTGTTTTTTGGTATTTGGTTAATTGTACAAAATACTGATTATTCTCAAACAATTTGAAATTAGTTAGAAGACAACCTGAAAGTACCTGAAGTAGTGTGTGATACAGTTCTAAGTCTACAGTATCATATTCCATAGTGAAAATATGATGTCTCAGATTTGTGATGTCCTAAAACATTAATATCATTGGAAGAGTTAAAGTTGAAAAGGATACCTATAGTTGATGAGATTCTCCAGTTGTTCCTACTTGTACTTGATGTTGTGCTAGTTGCATCAGGTCATGGTACATTTTACAGCCTCCTAGGTGAGATCAATAAATTCACAGACTCTCTATCCACTCATTAAAAACAAAGTGAATAAGAAGTGCCTGTTGTCTAGCTTAAAAAAATCTATATAGCTTGTCCAACAGCAAATGCAAATATATGTATGAACATATTTATACACATGCTACATACATACATTTATAATCACACTACATACAATTATACCCATATTACATATATATATATATATATATGTATGTATGTATGTATATATGAATATACACATATACCCTGTAACCCCAGATTACTCATTCTGCTGGAGGGGCTTGTGTAGCTCAATAAAACTATGAGTTTTGCAAGTCAGGTTTACCCAAAACGGACAGGTCATAGAGGAGAGTTCCAACAAAAGATGATCAATTGGAGAAAGAAATGGAAAACCACTATAATCTCTTTGCCAAGAAAATTCCATGGGCAGTACTAAAATGATAAAAGACATGCCATAAGAAGATGAATTCCTCAGGTTGGAAGATGTCTAATATACAACTGAGGAAGAGTGGAAGACAACTATAAGTAGCTCCAATGCTAACAAAGTAACTGAACTAAAGTTAAAAGGGAGTTCATCTGCTGATGTATCTGATAACTAAATACAAGTCTGAAGTTGTGTTGCATAGAAACATGGAATATAAGAAACTTCTTGATAAGAATGAAAGAGGATAGTGTAAAAACTGCTTTGAGGTTTAATGTAAAAAAACAACAAAAATAAACAAAACAGCAACAATAACAACAAAACCTAAGATCATGGCAACTGATTCCATCATTTCCTGGCAATTGAAGAAGAAATGAAAGCATTGTCAGATTTTACATTTCTAGGCTTAAAGATCATTGCAGATGGTGATTGTAGGCATGAAATTAAAAGTTCTCTAAGGAACAAGTATTAGTAACTCTGGACAAAGCAGAGATATAACCTTGCTGTCAAAGATTATTATTATTTGCTTTGTTTTTCCAGTAGCAATGTAAGGCTGTGAGAGTTAGACTATAAGGGAAGTGGAACCCAAGAAATGACATTTCAGAAGTGTGGTTTTGGAAAAGACTTTTGAGAGTCTCTTGGACAGCAAATGGTTGAATGGTTATTGTCCTTCATTATCTAAGAAGACCAAAATAGCATCACTATGTTTGAGACAAATTGCAGCATGTGTCCAACTGTGGCTGATCAGACCAATATGAGTTTGGAATACTCTACCACACGTTAACCTGGGATGGGTATCCTAAACTTATATATGTCTTGTTTCCTTTGAGCTGTTTCAATTCTGCCTTCCTCATAAAGTTCAGCACCCTCTCTGATGAGGTCTCACTATGCTGGATGATCCTGTGTCAGTGCCTCCCATGCTGTACAATCAGTTCTAAAGTTCTTCAATGAGACTTTCAGGGTGTCTTGGTATCATGTTTTCTGGCCCCTTCTGAGCACTAGCCTGTATGAGTTCTCCATAAAATAGTTTTTTTTGTCAACATATGTCTGGCATTCTTACAATGTGTCCAGCCGATGGTAGTTGCACGCTATATGGTAATATTGGAATACTAGGCAGATTAACTTGAGAAAGGACCTCAGTATCTGGTAGCTTCTCCTGCCAGGTGACCTTCAAAATCTTCCTAAGACAATTTAAATGGAAGTGATTCAGTTTCCTGAAATGGTGCTGGTAGACTGTCCAGGTTTCACAGGCACGTAGCAATGAAGTCAGCACAATAGCTCTGTAGACTTCAGTCTGGTAGTCAGTCTAATAACTAATTTGTCCCATACTTTCTTTCAGATCCTCCCCAAAACTGAGGTAACTCTGGAAATGCATGAGTCAACTTCATTGTCAATGTGTACCTCTTGGAAAGGACACCACCAAGGTAAGTGAACTGCTTGTCCACAATACTCAAAACTTCTCCACTTGCTGTAATCAATGGTTCCACATATGAATGGTGTGGTGGTGGTTGATGGATCATCTGTGTTTCTTGGTGTTAATTGTTTTAGACCAAAATTAGCACAAGCAGCAGAGAATCAATTCATACTTTGTTGCATCTCAGCTTCAGAGTCTGCATTTAGGGCACAATCATTTGCAAACAGAAGATCATGCACCAACACTATCTCCATTTTGGTCTTGGATTGTAGCTTTTTCAGATTGAAGAATTTGCCATCAGTGTGGCTTTGTTTATCCTCAGTGAAGGTGTTTGATAACAGCTGAAAACATAATGCTAAAAGTATGGGAGCAAGGACATATCCTAGTTTCACTCCATTGGTGACTGGGAAATCTTGAGAGCATCGTCCACTATCCAGATGGCCTGGATGCCATCATGGAACTGACATACAACACTGATGAACTTCTCTGGGCAACCAAATTTTTATATAATTTTTCATAAACTCTCATAACTGTCACTTAGTCAGATCTACAAATGTTATATGCAGACCTCTGTTCTGTTCCTGAAATTTCCCTGGAGTTGTTGGGGAGCAAACACTGTATCAATTTTTCTTTAACCATTTCTGAAAACACACTGGCTCTCAGGGAGGAGACCATCTTCTAGGTGAAGGATCAGCCTATTGAGAAGGACTCTGGCAAGAATCGTTTTTAAAAAATTATTTATTTATTTATTATTTACACATTACTAAAATTGTCTTCTTGTAAGAGTAAAAATAATCCCTACAACCTCACAAAAACAAAAGTGAGAGAAAAAAAGAAAAAAAAGTTGTACTTCAGTCTGTGTTGAGATATCATCAGCTCTGTCTCTCAAAGAGACTTTAGGTTACTTAGTATAATCCCTTTAAACTTTATTTTTTCTTTAAAAATTTTTCTTTTTGCTAATTTTTTTACATAATCAAGATTTTCCCTGTAACCCTTCCCTTTCCCCTTCCAGGGAACCATTACATAAAACAAGTAATATTTTAATAATTAAAAAAAGATTAATGTATGAAAAAAGTCTGAGAATATGTGCAGAGTATCCACTCTGTCTCTGCAGAGAAGTGAACTTGCAATATTTTTGCCATATGTACTCTTTGAGTCCTCATATTTTAGATGAGAAATGTGAGGCCCAAGGAGGTTAATTAATCTGTCTGTAATCACACAAATGATAAGTAGTTGAGGCAGATCCTCTGACTTCAAAGTCAGTGCTTTTTCTAATTCTTACAATGCTAGTCCAATGCCTCATTTCATCATTTATTTATTTATTTTCTTAAACATTTAATTCATTTATTTATTTACATATTATTAAAATAGTCTTGTAAGAGTAGACATAATCCCCCCTCCATCTACATAAATAGAAAAGCCTCACAAAAATAAAGTAAGAGAAAAAGAAAAAGAAAAGTGTACTTCAGTCTGTGTTCAGATATTATCAGTTCTATCTCTGATATGGACTACATTCTTTATCATAAGTCCATCGCAGAAGTTGCTTCAATATTTTTTTCCCCCACAGTTGCTGTTGCTAAATGTATTTCCCTCCATCCATTCCTCCCTACTCCCATTTATTTTCTTTCTCCTTTCACTTTGTCTCTCCTCAAAAATATATTGTGGGGAAGCTGAGTGGCACAGCAGACAGATCACTGGCCCTTGAGCCAGGAAGACCAGAGTCCAAATCCTGCCCCATACACCCATCAACCACCCAGTCAGATGGTCCTAGGCATGCCATTCAACCCCACCATCTTGAAAAAAACACACAAAAAAGTATGTTGTATCTGACTACCCTCTCCCACAATCCTCTCGCTCCTCTATCATTTATACCCCCTCTCCCTTCCCCCATTCCCTTTCTCCTGTACCCTTCCTCTTCTTGTTCCTCTAGGGTAAGACAGATTTCTATACCCTATTACATGTGCATGTTGTTTCCTCTCTGAATCAGTTCTGGTGAGAATGAAATCATGCCCCCTTACTGTCCCCCCCCACTTCTACTCTATTGCAAAAGCTTTTTTTGTGACTCTTTTACATGGAATATCTTAGCCCATTCTACTCATTTCCCCTTTCTCCCAGTACATTCTTTTTTCACTCATTGACTCCATCTTTATAATATATTATACCTTCATATTCAGCTCTCTCCTGTATCTTTTCTATATATATTCCTTCTAACTGCTCTATTAATTTAGATAGTTCATTTGCATCAACAGTTTCATCTTCCCATGCAAGAATACAAGCAGATAAATATCATTAAATCCATTATAATTTTCCATTCCCATCTATCCTCTCTATTCTTTGCCTGAATCCTGTGCTTGGAGATCACTTTCTGTTCAGCTCTGATCATTATGTCAGGAAACTTTAAAATTACACTATTTTATTGAGTATCAAGCTTTTCCCCTGGAAGAGAATATTCAGTTTTGCTGGATTTGATTCTCATTTGTAGTCCAAACTTTTCTGCTTTACAACATATCATATTCCAGGCCCTAGTAGCCCTTAATGTAGACATTGCTAAATTCTTTGTAAAATCCTTTAGCTCCATAATATTTGAATTGTTTCCTTCTGGTTGCTTGTAATATTTTCTCTTTGACTTGGAAGTTCTGGAAATTGGATATAATACTCTTGGGAACTATTTTTATGGAATTTCTTTCAGGAGGTGATTAATGGTTTCCCTCAATTTCTATTTTACCCTCTGCTTCTAAGATATCAGGGCAATTTTCCTGTAGAAATTCTTTAAAAAGGAAGTCAAGATTCTTTTCCTGGTCATTACTTTTAGGTAGCCCAATGATTTTTATATTGTCTCCCCTGAACCTGTTTTCCAGGTCAGATGTTTGTCCAATGAGATATTTCACATTTTCTTCTAGTTTTTCATTCTTTTGGTTTTGTTATATTGTTTCTTGATTTCTCACAAAGTCACCAGCTTCCTTTAGCTCCATTCTACATTTGAAGGAATTATTTTCTTAAGAGCTTCCTTATCCCCTTTTCTATCTGGCCAAATCTGCTTTTTTAGCTTTCTTCTACTTGTTAATGTTTTGAACTGTTTTTTCCATTTGACCTAAACTGGTTTTTAACGTTATTTTCTTTGGTATTTTTGTTATCTCCTTGACCAAGCTGATGAATTGGATTTCATGATTTTCCTGCATTTCTCTTCCCAATTTTTCTTCTATCTCCCTTCCTTTATTTTAAAAATCTTTTTTAATTTTTAAAATTTATTTATTATTATTTTTTTAAATTTAAGGCAATACAGTTAAAATGACTTTCCCAAGGTCAAACAGCTAGCCAATTATTAAGTGTCTGAGGTCAAATTTGAACTCAGGATCTCCTGATTCCAAGGTTGGTGCTTTATCTACTGTGCCACCTATCTGCCCCCCCCCCCAAAGTATTTTGAGCACATCCATAGCCTGAAATCAATCCAGTTTTTCTTGGAGGCTTTGGACTTTCACTTTGTGATATTCTAAGTGTGCATTTTGATCCTCCATGGATCCAAAGTAATTATCTATGGTCAGATTCTTTTTTTTTCTGTTTACTCATTTCTACAGTCTATGAACTGGTTTAGAGGTACTAACCAAACTTTTGACTGTTATTGGGACATGCCCATCTCACCCCCCCCCCCCCCAAAGACCTCACATCCTTCAACATCTTATGGGAAGCTCTGACTGATCTCATGGTCTTTGTTCTGGACTGTGGATGATCACAAGAGCTTCCCTCTTACCAGGAACTCTGAGGAAGGTCTTTGTTCTGCTATAGCAAGAGAGGGTCTGAGACTGTGACCAGGGTCTGGACAGAGCACTAGAGTCCTGTCCAAGGGATAGCAGAGAGACCTTGACAGTTTCCCCCAACTTCCTTACTTTCCTTGGGCTAAGTGTTCTGTAAGCAGCTGCTGGGCAGCTCCTTGCTGGGTGACTCTGCATGCCTGCTTCCATTTCCTGGATAGGGGCTGCACTGAGGGCCATGCTAGCCTGGACTTCCTGATCACAAGTTGTGTTTCCAATGCCTCATTTTAAATATGAGGAAATAGGCCTAGAAAAGGGAGGCAAACTGCTCAAGGTGATATCACCTGACTAATAGTAGGGCAAGTAGGTGGTATAGTTGATAGAATGCCAGACTAGAAGTCAGGAAACCTCATCTTCATGAGTTCAAATCTGGCTTCAGACAATCACTGATCTGGATAAATCACTTAAACTTGTTTGGCTCAGTTTCTTCATCTGTGGAATGAGTTGAAGTAGGAAATGCCAAGCCACTCCAATATCTTTTCCAAGAAAACCTTAAATGAGATCACAAAGATTGAAGAATGACTGAAATGACTCAACAAACAAAAGAGTATAATCTCAATGTCCTTACCCCATTTCAAACTGCTTTTCATCATTCCTTTCAATTCACTTATAGTAACATCTCCATTCTGCAAATAGCTAAATTAGCATAGTGGGAGAATGAGAGATTGGACATATCATTAGCATTTTCTGAGGATGCAGTATTATGTAGTAGAAAGAGCATTGCCTATGGAATTAGAGGACTAGGATTCAAATATCCTCCAGTTTTTTCACACCTTACTTCCCCATAGTATTCTTCAATTTAGTGACACTAACCCCTTGATTATTCTACAATGCTTTTGGCATTCTCTATGGCTGTCCTCCATTCTAGAATGCTCTTCCTTCCCAGTCTATATACTGATGTCTCTGACTTCTTTTAAATCCCAGCTAAAATTCCATCTTCTATAGGAAACCTTTCAGAAACCTTCTTAATTCCAGTACCTTTCCTCTTTGGATTATTTCATATATATATATATATATATATATATATATATATATATATATATATATATACATATATATATATATATATATACATATATATATATACACATATATATGTATATATATGTGTATATATATATGTATATATATATATATATATATATCTATATTATATATATTATATATATAGCTTGCTTTGTATATAGTTGTTAACATGTTTTCCCCCCATTCCCTAGTCACTAGATTATAAACTCCTTGATGGTAGTAAGTGCCTTTTGCCTCTTTTGTGTATCTCTTGTATTTAACCTAATGTGTGGCACATAGTGGGAACTTAATAATTGTTTTTTTATTAATTAAATTGTTGATTGATGCTTACTGCCTTGTAAGCTTGGGTAAATATCATAAATTCTCTAATTCTCAATTTTTTCATGTTTAAAATGAGGATGTCATATTAGATCACTTCTCAGGTCTCCTGCAGCTTGAGATCTATGATTTTCCTCATCCCCCTCCCCCCCAAAAAAGTATTAATGCAAAAGTGCTAGAACAATGCCCTCTGTCAGTGGGGTATCGGTGTGATTGAATCAGAAAATCTGAATTCAAATCCTACCCCTGATGTGTAACACCTGGATGATTTTAGTCAAGACATATCATCTTCTTTGGCCTCAGTCATGCATATGTAAAATGAAAAGGGTATTATGATACTGTAGAAAGAATACTGGCTTTGAAATTTGAAGACCTGAATTCAAGTTCAGGTTTTGCTTCCTATTGTCTGTGTGATTTATAAATAAGTTAATTAACCTTAGATTTCTCATCTGTAATAAAAGGAGCTTAGTCCCAATAACTTCCAAGGCTTCTTTTATCTCTCGAGCTTTAGTTCTATGATTAGCAGAGGTCACTTTCAATTATTTATCTTTGATTCTATGACTTTATATCATCTCAATAGGTATGACCAAAGACATTTCTCTAAGTGCAACATTCCAAGGGGACATTACTTTAGAAACTTTAGTGACTAGTTTAGATCTTCTAAAAATAATCATGCTTTATATCCGGAGTACTGCAAACATTTAGTCTTTTAACAGTTATGCATCATACCCAACTGTTTCATACAGCTGACAGGCTAATCCTAATGCAAACAAATGTATGAGCAGGAGGTGGTTGTGGAATAATATAATATATCCTAAAGGCAGTCATTTCTCTCCCTTGCAGCAGCCAACTGGGAGTTGTATGTTACTATAATCTGAGGCTGGTAAAGCCTGAGGAAACAAAGAAAAAAGAATACTAACATTTGCAAGAACTTCCATTCCATTTTAGAAAAGTGGGATAGATTCTGTTTCAGGGTGTTCATATGGGGCATGTTGCTTTATTTCTATTCTTCAGACAAGTTTCTTGAAGTTCAAACATTTTATGTGTCTGTTTTCAATGGAGATACCTTGATATTATTTCTTCTCTTTTCTTGTACTATTTTCCCAACAAGTTGTTACCTGACTTTTTCTACTAAGCTCTAACTATTCCTCCTAAAGCTTTACTCCAAACCTGAATCCACCGCTGAGACCTCTCTCTCTCTCTCTCTCTCTCTCTCTCTCTCTCTCTCTATCTCTCTGAATGGATGACTCCTCCTACCCTTTATTTTAGGAAAGAGCCCTCATCAGTCCCGTCTCATTCTTTCCTAGACTGCACCTCTGACTTCCACTATCATGTCCTTTTTTATTCCTGGATAGTTTTGTGTCTGCCCTATCCCCTACTCTCCCTTTCAGTTTGCTTTTAGGAATTGTATTTCTCCATTCAAATGTAAACTCATTGAGGTTAGGCATTATATATTTTTCCTATTTGAATTCGAATCTATTTCGTAAGTTATTACAAAAGCTTTATTGACCATCCTTTCCTCTCTGTCTTAATCTGTTCTTTGCTTAATTTTATAGCTATTCATAGAAATCCACAGCATAATTAGCAGTCTTTCTGACATTTAATGGAATTTCACTTTGAGTATTACAATAATAACATTATCTATTGTTAAGTCTTGATATGACTATCACTATTATTAGTAATAATTGATTGGTATAAATTATAATTGTTAAATTAACCAGATACTAAATTTTCCCTTCCTCTCTCCTTGTTAACATTTTTACTATATCTGTGATTATATCTGCATATAAATATGGTAAGGAATTCTCTTTTACCAAAGTAGAAGAGAAGTAGTTAGGTGCACAATGCAGGATAGAGCGCTGAGTTGAAATTCTGCCTCAAACATTTACTGTCTATGTGACCTTGGATAAGTCACTTTATCAGGCTCAATTTCCTCAGTAGTAAACTGGGTTAATAATAAACCCTGCTTCTGAGAGGTATTGTGAAAATAAAATGAGATCATTGAAAGCTAATTTTCATACTCTAAAATGTTATCTCAAGGTTGGCTAGTAGTACTTGTAGTAGCAGAGGTAATCATCATCATAGTAATATAGTCATAGATATAGTAAAAATGTTAACAAGGAGAGAGGAAGGGAAAATCAAGTATCTGGTTGATATAATGATTATAATTTATACCATCTGGTAATAATGGAAAAGGTATTACTGCTTTTTTGCTTTCATTTTCACTCATTTGTTTATTCATTTAAATGTTTGAGTATCTCAAACCTTTTGCCCCTTTGTTAGTGTGTTTTTATAATTTTGAAACTAACCATCTGGGAACTTAAACTGCAGGACAGATGTTTAAAACTTTGGGAATTGTTGCTGCCCCTAGAAGGGTTCTTAGGAAACTATTTTTAAAGATATAGCCTTCTGTTCTTTGATCTCTACCAAAAGAACCTGGGACCCAACAAATCCAGTGACCATAGTAGGGGGAGAGAAAGGTATGTATTTGATCTGTGTGAACATGAATGAATTGGAGATCAAAGAAAGAGGGGGAAAGGATGATTTTGTGCCTCTTACATTTTGCTCAGTAGCTCTGGCTTTGAGTTAAAGGAGAAGCTATGCTTTAGAGGCAGATTAAAACCATTGATACTAGCATTTTCTTCTTTGTGTGGAAAAATGGGTGCACAATTGAGAAAGGACAAATTTTTATTTTAAATTCTGCCTGAACCAAAAAGCTGAAAATAATGACTTCTAATAAGATATTTTGTTACATTATTTAGTTATACTCATACCGATATATAAAAGCCTTTTTGAAGGGCCTGGTTAGAATTTCTCTGCTCAGTAATATTCCTCAGAAATGATCTTGTTCTTTATTCCTTTTGGGATAAATCTAAATGATCAAGACTCTTGATTACCTTTCTCAAGTTGTTTTTAAGAATCCTTTTACATACACAGTTTTGTTTTCTCTCCGCCCCACCCCACCCCTCAATGACTGGCTCTGTTGATGGAAAGCTAAATTCAGAAGATTACATTTGCTATCCAAAATGTCAAAACAGTGCCAGCTGCTTCTGCCATTCTTGCAGCAGATAACAAAAGTCTGCCTTCTAGAAAATCTGAATTCACTCGATGATGGTATGCAAATAAGTATGGAACTCCTCCTTCTTTGTCTTTCTGACACCCAAACTGACATGACCCATTACTGATTCTTCTAACACTTCCTCTCTAATGTGAATAGAAATAACATGACAGTAGAGGCAGCAATGGTCTTGGGAACCAGGACACTGGGGTTTGAGTCTCTCTTTATCTCCAAGCCATAGTAGTAAGAACATTCTTTTATTCAATTTGAGGACTACTCCATTTCCTACTTGCTTTTATGACCCTTGAGGAAATATTCAATTTTTAGCTCCTCAAATTTCTCATCTGTTCAAACTTCTTCCTTTCACTTTTCATAAACTGACCCCAACCTACCTTAATAGCTTTGTCCTCATTCACTTCTTTTCATGCACTCTTCTCTACAGCCTTACTTAGGATCTTGTTGTTTCTCCTATGTATGACTTATGAAAGGACTGTCTTTGTGTATTTTCCATTCCTTTAATTCATTGCTTCTTCACTCTAGCTCTTAGGGTCACTTATTTCTTTTAAATCTCAGTTTAAGCATTTCTTCCATCATGAAGCTTTTTTTTTATCCTGTTGTCTCCAGATTACCTTCTATATATTTTAAATATAAATGGTACAATGGAAAAGACAGTGAATTTGAGAACAGAGGTCTTGGATCTAAAATCCACCTTTGACATTTAATACCTACATGACCTAGAAACATTATAAAGAAAGTGAAATCTTCCCAAACTACTAAAAAAAAGCCCAAGCTCAAAAAATACTTGGAGAGAAGAGACGTTGAATCATCCTGTCAGAGTAAGAACAATCCACCTCCTTTTTCTTGAGGATGGCAAGTTTTCTCAGGATTCTTACTTTTTTTTACTTGCATGAATAGCAACAATTCCCAAATCCAGATTATGCAAAGATAAGAAATCTAAAAAAAAATCCACCAGATTTTATTGTTTGGGCATAAGGGCTTCATTTCCTCTGGGACTTCAGTGGGGTACCCAGTTCCTATCAGGATTGCAAAGGAATATCCAATTCTACCTGGGGCCCCCAGTAGACCTGCTTCTAACATTCTCCCTGCAGCCTTTTATTCTGTGTGTATCTCTCCTCGAAAAAACTGACTTGCTTGACAGTCTTGTTGTGAGTTATATGATTCCTTGTATTAGACTATCTGTATTCTGAACTTCTCTGAGTCTGTACTAAGGCATCAAGTTACTTAACCTCCCAGGGCATCACTTGCAACCACTGTAAAATGAGAGACATATCCTAATAACCCATCATTATCTTTTCTAAATCTATAATACTATATATTTAATAGTCTTTCCTACATTTTGAAAGCAGGGATTATTTCTTTTTGCCTTTGTCACCTCAGTCCCTAGCACAGAGAAGAAGCACTTATTAAATTCTTGTTGAATGATTTGCAATATGAAGGTGAGACCTGTGGCCTTTTTTCCTTTTAAATCCTTTGACTGGGTTATTTTAATATATCATTTAGGTGAGTCTCAATTTTCTTATCTGTGAAATTGGAATGTTGCTCAAGCCCAGGGAATTTGTGGTAGCTAACTTTTTAGAGTTTAGAAGGACCTGAATTTTTTTTTAAGTATTTAAAGTATTCTAGGAAGAGTAGAGAATCCTTTTCCTATTCAATGGGGATGAACTCTAAAGTGAGATCCTTGTTTATAGATGAATCTAGGAGTATTTAATTTTCTCTAAAAATCCTCCACTTTTAGATACTATTTCATATGTAGCTATTTATAGACAAAAGCTCCAGTTAGAAGTGAATGGTCTTATCAAATCTCTTTAGCAACTGCTAATTTCCTTTTTAATATGAAGAGTGAGAGGAGCAGGGCTTTCTGCAAACAACAGCCTTGGTGGCATAGCAGCAATATAAGCCAGGAAGAGGAGGAAGTAAACTTGGAAGAACACCAAGGATAAGGAACTTGGAACTATCTGAATTAGTGAATGTTGAATTTGTAAATCAGAAGAGTGTCCTATCCTTTATTTTTTCATAGGACAATTGACAGGAAGAATCACAATAAAAAACAGGAGACTACTTTCACCTGTAGTGACTATTTTATTTCTTTCACCATGTTCCATATTCCTTGCCTTCCCCTCATTATTACTATCAATCTAAAACATAATTTTTCCTTCCAACTCTAGGGAGTATTTGAGAGATGAAATAAAATGGGTAGAAAAAAGTGAAATCATTTGCAAGCATGCCAATATCAACACACGACAATAATGACTGACATGTGTGAACTGTCTTCTCTAAATTCATAGTATCTAACATGGAGACTAAAACATGACCCTACAAGGTGTGAGATCAATCAACTTGAAGATAGGAAAAGGGGTCTTCTCCCTCTCTATGATAGCCAATTCTACGGATTTTTCTCCTACTTGTAACATATCCCCATCTCTTAATATTTCCTCTCTTCTTTCTTTCTTTCAGTGAAAATATCCTTAGGAAAATTATATGATATCAACCTTCCCAAAACATACCTACCTTTATTCTACAGATCTTTTTTTTGACTTTTTTGACTTCTAAAGGAAGAAATCCTTTAGAAACTGAGCTCTTCCTTTTTTAATTTTGGATATGACAAAGTGAGTCATGCAGTATAAACAGTCAGAGGGGAGATCTCATTTCATTCTTCCAAATCCATACTTCTTCCCCACTTACCTACTACTAAGGCACTATTATCCTTTTAGTCTCCTAGGTTCAGAACTTCAGTTTCATCTTAAGCTCTTCACTCTCCTTCATTGTATATATCTAGTCAATTGTCAAATTTTTGTGTTTCTATCTCCATATCTCTTTCACCTATACCCTTATCTCTATTCTCCCAGTTGCCAACTATAACTTCATCATCTCTTTCCTATACTACTGTAAAAACCTAAATGATATCCCTGTCTTATATCTCTACCCTCTCCAATCCCTTCCTTCACAGAACTGCCTTGGTGATTTATTTTCCTAAAGTGCATGTCTGACCATGTTACTCCTGTGCTCAATTAATTCCATGGCTTTTTATTGATTCTAGGATCAAATATTATTTCAATTTTATTTTACCTTTTTTAAAAGCTTTTGTTTTTTGTGAACAAAATAACATAATTATTAGTATAGCAGTACAAGCATGTAATTTACATATAGGAACATGTACTATCAAAATATTTAGATACTATTGTTCTAGAGTACTTATAAGAAGAAGTGTAGAGAGCTGAAATATAATCACAGTGGAATCAGGAATTCATTCAGTCAACAATATTAAGTACCAACTCTGTGCTAAGCTCTGGAGCTATAATATATAGAGAAAAGGAGATAGTCCTTGCTCTCAAGGAGCTCATAATCCAATGGGGAAGACAATATGCAAACAACTATACAGTCAAGCTATATCCAAGATAAATTGGATGTGATCTATAGAAAAATGGCAAAGGCCTATTATAGGAGCTAGAATTTTATCTGGGGCTGAAGGAAGAGATGAGGTAGAGATGAAGAGGATATAGGAGGCACTCAGAAAAAATGTCTTGAGTCAGATAAAATTGCTTATTTGAAGAATAAAAGAGATCATTTGGCAAAGAGAAACAAGTTGAGAAATAAAATCTAATGAAACATTTGGATTTCTGCTTATAGATTAGTTTTTGTTTGTTTCTGTTTGTTAGGGCATGGCACCAATGTGCTTTTTTTTTGCCAATCCAAGCCACATGAGCAATTAATCAACAAGCAGTATCTGTGTAACAAACTGTATATAAGTCAATGGCTAGGCAACGAGAAAAATAAAGACATTCTTGCCTTCAAGGAGTTTGCCTTCCATTCAAGGAGACAATATGTATACATATAAATGTATGTACAAAATGTCTACAAAAGAAATCTGAATGTAAAAATATTCCCAGGTGAGACTAGCAAGCTGTTCAGTGGAAGGAGTGAGGAGGCTGATACTGAAATGAAAAAAGGGAGTTTTCCCCTTGTATCAAAGAAACGTCTTTCCCCAGTGTGGAAAGGGTATGTAACTTGAATTGTTCAATTGCATAAAGAAAAGGGCAACAGGGATGGCTAGATGGTGCAGTGGATAGAGCACTGGCCCTGGAATCAGGAGTAGCTGAGTTCAAATCCTGCCTCAGACACTTATTAACTACCTAGTTGTGTGGCCTTGGGCAAGCCACTTAACCCCATTGCCTTGCAAAAAAAAAAAAAAAAAGAAAAGGGCAACAAAGACAATATAATGTGACTCACATCATGGACTGTTTTTTATTTTTTATTATACTTTCAATTTGATGGTTCACTTTTACATTATAAACATTTACAGATTTTTTTTCCCCTTTTCATGAGAATTCTCTTCTAACAAAGGAAAGGAATCTTCCACTCCACTAAAGAAAAACACCAGAAAAGTTAATTTTTTAAAACAAATTGCATGTTAGGGGTAGCTAGGTAGTTCAGTGGATAGAGTACTAGTCCAGGAGTCAGTAGGACCTGAGTTCAAATTTGACCTCAGACCCTACATACTTACTTAGCTGTGTGATCTTGAGCAAATCGCTTAACCTCACTGCAAAAATAAACACACACAAACACACACACACACAAACACACACACACAAATAAGTATTATAAAGCAAAGCAAATATTTAATGACTGTATATGTATATATCTATTTCTATCAATCTATGTATTCATCTATCCATCCATCCATTTATCTATCTGTCTGTTTATCTATCTATCTATCTATCTATCTATCTATCTATCTATCTATCTATCCATCTATGGATCCAATGTTCCCTGGGACACATTATACTGTCTTTGCTGCTCTTTTATTAATAGTTGATTGACTCAATCCTTAGATCCATTCCATAGCAGAAATAATTTTTTTTACCCTAGAAAAAGTATATATATATATATATATATATATACATATATGTATGTATATATATATATATATATATATATATATATATATATATATATATAGAGAGAGAGAGAGAGAGAGAGAGAGAGAGAGAGAGATTTCATAGTTCGATGCATAGATAGGCAGATAGACCAACAGCCTGTACTCTGAATCCGTCACTTCTTTGTAATAGAAAGCATGTTTAATTATTAGTACTTAAAATTATGAATGGTCATTATATTGATCATAGTTCTTTCTTATGACTTTTAAAGTTATTTGTCTTTGGTTTTTGCAAGGCAATGGTTTAGGTGACTTGCCAAAGGTCAAAGTGGTATGCTGCACCACCTAGCTGTCCCTGATACTTGTCTTTTTTTTTTTTTAGTATTTTTGCAAGGCAAATGGGGTTAAGTGGCTTGCCCAAGGCCACACAGCTAGTTAATTATTAAGTGTCTGAGACTGGATTTGAACCCAGGTACTCCTGACTCCAAGGCCGGTGCTTTATCCACTATGCCACCTAGTCACTCCCTATTTGTCTTTTTTAAAAAAAGTATTTTATTTAAGACAATTGGATTAAGTGGCTTCCCCAAGGTCACACAGCTAGGCAATTATTAAATTTCTGAGGCTGAATTTGAATTCAGATCCTCCTGACTCTAGGCCCTGTGCTCTAACCACTATGTGACCTAGCTATCCCCTACCCTCAGATATTTGTCTTTAAAGTGATATTTTCAATGTATAAATTGTTCTTCTGATTCTGTTCACTTCATTCTGCATCATTTCATATGTATCTATCTAAGTCTTGAAATCACCTGTTCTTTATTTCTTAGAGTATAATAGGAGCAGCTAGGTGGATAATGGCCTTGAAGTTAATAGGACAGGAGTTTGAATCCAGCCTCAGACACTTGACACTTACCAGCTGTATGACATTGGGTAAGTCACTTAACCCCATTGCCTTGCAAAAATCACATTCAGGGCTATCTCCAGTCCTCTTGATTCATATTTGATCATTGGATGCAGATTGCTCCATAGGAGAAAGTGAAGCTGGGGAGCAGAGCCCTATCCTCACTCCAATCTAATTCATGTGCTTTTCATGGCATCCCTTGATGTCATGGTCTTCTTAGAGAATGAAGGACAAACTTCTATATATAATTCAACAACATTTGATTGTATTCATATAACATAATTTATTCAGTCATTTCTCAATAATTGGACTCTTCTTTTCCACTTTTTTTCACCATTACAAAAAGAGGTTCTATAAATATTTTTGTACATAATGAAACTTTTCCTTTTTATTTGTGTGTGTCCTATGTTTTAGAGAAAATGCTTTGTAACTTCTACTTTTACTATCTTTCTTGCTAAAGGACTGAGTCTGATTATTGATTCTAAGAATGAAGCATATCAACAGGAGCTTGTGAGTTACAGGTGAATTGTCACTCACAGGATTACCTCTAGAACTCTCAAAATGGAAGCAGCCTTGCATCTGGTGATACAACTAATCAGTGCCAGTGTTCTTGGTGGAGTGAAACTCAGAAAGTGGGGATATGGGTATTACATATTATGAGGTATTTTGTGAGGAGGCATTAATAATTGGAGGGGAGGGTCAGGAAAGGGTTTATCCCAGAGGTGACATTCAAATTGAGTTTGGATGGAAACTAAATGGACATTGAAGAAATCGTTGACTATTCATTACCTTTGACTCCAGGCTTGACAGATTTATGTTTCCTTAAAGACCAAATTGGTGTAAATGGCACTTTTGTTTTATTTTGGTCTTTGTGATCATGGCAGCCAAGTTGTCCTCGGAGATATCTGCACTTCCAAATCCCACCCCAACCAGGACTGTCAGGTGCCTTTGTCACTCAGAATTTTTTCAGGTCTGAAACTTTGCTCCTCATTCTAAGTGGTGTGAATAAGGAGGGTGTCCATTCCAGGCATGAACATCAGGAAAAACTTTTAATATATAGTCAAGCTTTGTTTAGGTACCCCAGGCTCCTTAGTTCTAGTATAAAATAGTAAGAAAGGCAAATTTGTCACAAAATTTACCCACTGTTTAGCTATGAAAGCTAGAAAAAAGACAATAACTTAAGTTATTCTTTTAAAACAAATGCAAAATGCATAAAGAAGTATTTAATCATCATCAGAGATTGGATAATACATATTTACCTGTCAATACTAGATAAGATCTTGGTATGTATTAAATTCAAATTACTCTTTTTCCAACAGGAGGACAATGAATTGAAATATTGTCTCTAGTCTCCAAGGAGAGAATTAACTGTTACAGGAGAAAAATGGAGCAAGTATCCTAGGAAGAAACAAAGACCATAAAGGGTTGAAAGGGTCATAGTAGTCATAACCTGTGCCAAGGGGTAGGGAAATGTGACAAGGAGAAGAAAAGAAAGAAGGAATAATTGAACATTAGGAGTAGGTAGCATAAAAGGCTTGCCCTGCAGAGGGAGAATTTTACTATCTTAGAAGGAAACAACTCCTTGAGTTCTAATGCAGATGGACCTACAAGTACCTTTAGACAAGAGCATATCCATTAATGGTCAAGTAGAGATAAATAAATACAATGCTAGGTTTTATGAAGGCAGTTATTTGCCAAGATGGAGGTCTTCTGTGGATATGGATCTGGGAAGTGATGGATCAAGCCTCTTGAGACTTGTCTAACCTGACACTTCTCATTGCTGATGATTCATGTGAAGACAAATTAAGATATCAGAAGGAAACTGGAATGTATGTATGTATACATATATATATATGTGTGTGTGTGTGTGTGTACATATATATATATATATATATATATATATATATATATATATATATACACATATATATTTAGATTAAGAAGTCCTGGGGAAAAATAAAAGACTTTAGACTGTATTTTCATTACTATTGCTGATTGAAGGTAGGATATTCAAGAGATAAATGCAAATTTGGGAAGTATCCTGCTAGCTAAGATTATACCTGAGAATGGTATTTGTACTGCTGTGTGAACTATACTCTGGGATGGACTGTACCTAGATGATTGACAGATATATTTGCTTTGAATCTTAAGAATTTAATGAAATTATTGAGAGTGATTTTTACGAAAAAGAGAAAGCGATAGAAAAAAAAAACTGTCCAAAATCTAATGCAATAGAGACTAGCAGGTACACAACAATAAAAATTACAGCAGAAAAAAGGATCAAAAATTCAATAATTTATAGGAAAACATACAGAAAAAGATTTCTAATAAAATCCATGTGTCACCCCCCTGTCTCTGTCTCTGTCCCTGACTCTCTCTCTCCCCACCCCTCCCTCTGTCACTTTCTGCCTGACTGTCTGTCTGCCTACATGTTTGTCTATCTCTTTCATTCCCTCTGCCTGTCTTTCACTCACTGTCCCTATCTCTCATGATAATATATCCCTACTGATAAACATGTACTTGGAGGGAGAGGAGAGAGATATGGGAGGGATAGGGAGAAATAAATAGAGGGAGAGGTGGATAGAAGGAAAGAAAGAAGAATGAAAGAATATATTTCAAAGATTGCTTCAGTCAAAAGATCTGACTTCAGGTTCTTGACTTTGACTCTGTTATACGACTACTATTTGAGATCAGTGGGACAATATGGTAAGGAGAAGGCTAAATTATTCAACCCTTATATTTCTTCTGTTTCTTTTTTAAGAATAATTTTAGTTTCAAAGAATAAGAGAAAAAACAAAAAAAGTTGAAGAGACAGAGGACACTCATTGCCTTCAATGAGTTCAGATGAACTTCATCCTAGTATACTCAGAGAAATGGCAGGATTGATTTCCCAACTCTTCCTGAAGATCTGTGGAGGATGGGGTTAGAAGCTCAAACACCCTTGAGTATTTGGGAGTAGAATACAAAGTATGTGGAAAACAGAGTGAGGCTATAATGTTATTGCCTAACTTTTGAGTTAGGGAAAGAACATAATTAGGAGAACAGTGTCTGCAAGTGTGTGTGTGTGTGTGTGTGTGTGTGTGTATTTGAGTATTTGGGTAGAAATCATGAGACAATTTGAACATGCTTTTTAGATCTTCAGTCAAGGTCCTCAAAGATTTTTAGATTGCTCTCTAAGACTAATATACGTTTTAGGAAGCTTGGTGAATACTGGAATTTTGGCAGTACATGAAGTAGGCACCAAAATAGTTGGCAAGATTATTTGGGTGTTAGATTTTCCTACTGATACTTGAAGTGAAATTTTATGGATGATGACTAGCCCTGGAACAGTTCTAATTCTCTAGTAGCCTCTTTACAATAAAATGTTATTTTGTGTGTGCAGTGGGGGAGGAGTATTAGTGTGAAAGGGGACTTAGGGAAATGGCTCTTAGAAAGTCTTTGAAGTTTTGCTCTTTCTCATATTGTAGTTCATATCCTTCTGCATGCATTTGTCCAGTCTGACTCCCATTCCTGGAAAGCTATCTCTCCTTACTTAAATATCATAGAATTTCTAGTTTCCTCCAAAATTCAGTTTCTAAATTAAACCTTACTTTGTTCTACACTACCCTTAGCTGCTAGTTTCTTTCCCCCAAATTATTGTTTTGGATATGTTTTGTAGGTAGTTATTTATGTACATATTGTTTTTTCTAATATAATATAAATTCTTTGAGGTTTGAGACTTTGACTTTTGTCCATTTATCCATAGAATCCATCACAATGCTTGATGTATAATATAATCAGTTCATCTCTAATACTTGCTTTGAAAACTCAAAATTGTTTCAATGCAATTCATATATCAGGGAATAATTTGGACATAATGTGAATTCTTTAACTGAAATTTTATTTTATTTTTCAAGTTGTGTGTAATGGTCATTTTTCAGCATTCATCCATTTGCAAATTTATGAGTTCCATAATTTTTTTTATCATCCTCCCTTCCCTTTTCCTTCCCCATGGTGGCAAAATCTGATAAAAGTTGCATATATGCATTCATGTTTAACTTATTTACATATTAGTCATATTGTGAAAGAGGAATTAAAACTAGGGGCCAAGAAAAATCATGAGAAAGGAAGGAAAAATATAAAAATAAAAAACATAAAAGACTATTTTTGTAGTTTATTTTATATCCTGTTACTTTGTTTAATTGGTTAATTTTTTCCAGTATTTTTAGTTGATTTTCTGTGGATCTAAGTATACAATTATATCACCTGCAAAGAGTGAAAGTATTGCTTCCTATTCTAATTCCTTTAATATCTTTTTTCTTGTCTTGTTGCTAAAGCTAGCATCTCTTGAATAGTAGTGGTGATAATGAACATCTTTTTTCACCTTATTGGAAATACTCTAAGTTTATCCCCATTACATATAGTGCTTGTTTATGATTTTGGATAAATAGTTTATTTTAAGGAACACTCCATTTATGTCTGTACTCTAGTGTTTTTAATGAGAATGGTTATTTTATTTTGTCAAAGGTTTTTTCAGCATCTATTGAGATAATGATGGTTTCTGTTAGTTTTGTTATTGATATGGTCAATTGTGTTGATTGTTTTCCTAATATTGAACCATCCTTGCCTATCTGGCATAAATCCTATTGATACTGGAGTATTATCCTGGTAATAACTTGTAATCTATTTGGTATAATTTTATTTAAGATTTTTCCATCAATGTCCAATTGGGAGATTGGTTTATAACTTTCTTTTTCTGTTTTGGATTTTTGTGGTCTAGGTATCAGTACTAAATTCGTTTCATAAAAGGAATATTGCAGAACTCCTATTTTTAAAAAAATAGTTTATATAGAATTGCAATCAATTGCTTCTTAAAAGCCTGATAGAATTCACTTGTAAATCTATCTAGGCCTGGAGATTTTTTAGAAGTTTCTTCTATTTCTTTTTCTGAAATGATATTATTTAATTATTTTATTTCCTCTTCTGTTAATCTGAGTAGCAAATATTTTTGTAAATATTCATTCATTTTACCTAGATTGTCAAATTTGTTGTCATACAATGGGGCAAGATAACTTTGTATTATCACTTTAATTTCCTCCTCATTGTGGTGAGTTCACTCTTTTTAATTTTTGGTACTGGTAATTTGGTTTTCTTCTTTTTTAAATCAAACTAAATAGATTTATCTATTTTATCATTTTTTTCATAAAACAACTCAGTTTCATTTATTAGTTCAATAGTTTTCTTTCTTTCAATTTTATTAATTTCTCCTTTAATTTTTAGAATTTCTAATTTGGTATTTAACTGGGGTTTTTTAATTTGTTCTTTTTTTCAAAATTCAATGCCTGATTCCTTGACCTCTTTTTCCCCTATTTTATTTATATAAGCGTTAAGAGATATAAAATTTCCCCTAAAAAGCTTCTTTAGCTACATCCCATAAATAAATTGTTGATTATTTCTATGATTTGTCACCTGAGCCTCTCAATTTTAAAAATTAGGCTTATTTATCTTCCAATTAATTTTTGTTTTATCTTTCCATGTCTCTTTAGTACATGTAAATTTTATTGCATCATGATCTGAAAAGGATGCATTTAATAGTTCTGCCTTTCTGCATTTGATTTTAAGATTTTTATGCCCCCCTGGCAAATTTTGTATAGGTGCCATAAACTGTAGAGAAAATGCATATTCCTTTCTATTCCCATTCATTTTTTTACAGTGGTCTGTCATATGCAAATTTTCAAAAATTCTCTTTACTTTCTTTGATTTTTAGAATCCTTTTTGGGCTCTTCCTTGAGGTTTTGTATTTGAGTCCATTTCAAAAATTCCTTTGAAGCTGCACATATAGATAAGTTATCACAGCTTGTTTCTTAGAGATGGCATTTTTTGTCATCCCTACTTGAATATCAGCTCTCTGTGATTAGTACACACTTTTTAAGCTTATTTTGATAGTTGAGTTCTGCTCCTGGGTTACAGGGAGTATAGTTCCAAGCTTTTTTGTTCTAGAGCTGGAAATTGGTCCCTGGCTTATTGTTCATCAATGTGTTGCTTATGCAGAGATTTGTTTCCTCCTTGATGCCAAGGTTTTGCCTTTGCAAGGTTTGTTCCCAACCCATTCCTTTTTGTTGTCCTAGTGTTCCCAGGTCTTGGACTTTGTCTGGGATTGGAATCCTCCCTGCTATCAAGGTGACTTGTTGAACCAGGACCTGAGTTGCACTCTGGCTAAGAGCTTCCCTCTGACTTTCTTGCTCTCCCACCTGTGCTGGCTATATTTCACCTTTGCCCCAAAGAGACAGACATCTACTGAAGATTCTCCACAATATCTTGAGTTGAGAGCCTGTTTCCACTCTCTTTTGGTGGGATCTTCAATTTCTGTGTAGAATTTCTGTGTAAAAACTTCATTTGCATTTGTGTTAGGAAAAGCTCTAGGAGTTTGCTAATTTATGTGGTCATCTTGGCTCTGCCTATAGTTTGAATTTTGCATTATGTTCATGCTTGATTTTATTATTTGGGAAAAGTGCACCAAGGTGATGAGTTTTGTCTGGAAGTGAGTGACTTCAAAAGACTCCTTTTATCCCAATCTCGTGCTATACCTATATTTATGCCATATCCTATCCTGCTATCTGACCCACTAGGGATTATAAGCAGAAGGACAGACTCTATCTAAGACCTGTCCTTTTGTGGATAGGGAATTCCTCATCAGTCAAGAAGGTTTTTTTAAAAGCAACTTGAAGCTCTCTAAAGTTACTGAATAATTTCTGTCTGTATTTGGATAATTGTCACAATGGAGCTTTTTTATAGCGATGAAATCACAGGTCAAGATACAAATTCTGCCCACCAAGAAACAAATAAATGAGCAAATAAGCAAAAAAAAACCCTGAAGAAAATAAAAATATGCTTCACACTCTGTCCAGCAGTAAAAGGAAATATAGGGCAATATAGAAAAAATATGAAATAAACCTTGAACTCACAAACTTTGAAATCAATGGGTACAATATTAGACTAAGACTTAAGAAACAATACCAAACAAATAATATGTGATTGAATATTGTGAATACTTATAAAAATAATATAGGCTTACAATCAAATAAATAAAATTCAAATCTGGAGAAAACAGGGACCTCATTTATACTTTTCTTTAAACAAAGGAGGTACACATTCTATCACCATTCACATGCTGGTGAGATTTGACATGTTCTGCAGTGGAATTATGGAATTTATGGTCTATGGCTCTCTAACAGGATTTTACTGTATGTGTTTTATTCTTAAATTTGACAAAGCTACTGCTGATGGTATTATCTCCTAAAGCTGGAGAGATTGATGCTCAGCTTCAGTCCCTGACACATGTTCATTTAGATGAATGCAGAGGGGGATTAAAAGGCAAGAGCAAGTCATGGTTGTAGATTGCCAATCAATGTTTATAAATTTATAGTAATTTTGATGAAGAACACCATAGCTAGCTAGGAAGATTATATATCATTGCTCCAAGTTAATAATTTCCTACTTACATTTATTTTGGTTAATGTGGATTATTTATCTACTGATTTCCTGGAAGGATGCTTTATTTTCTCGATAGGCTTTGAAGAAAAGATTGAAAACACCATGCACAATATTAAACATAAATTTTTAAATCAAATATTAAAGTAAATTCCAGTTCAATGTTTAAAAATAGCTTCTCTAAAAGACAGGAAATGGAAAGATAAGATTGAAGAGAGTAGTGACATGTTTCTCTTTCTGGAACTACTTTAAGGTTTTTAAAAATACATATTATTAGATTGACAGGAAAAGATACATCCAAATAACATCCACTGAAAAACTACCTTAAGAGAACAAAAAAACTTATTTGAACTTTTAAATACCTTCTTTTTTAATTAAAAAGGTCCTCCCTTTTAGATATTATTTTGGTCATTTTGTGTGGTCATAGCAAAAAAAAAATCATATTGGTAGTTATTGTCATTTTCCTGGACAATTCTTGTCAATTTGTATTATAGAGGCACAATATAAGAACTTACAGACATACCTTCTGTGATATTTCAGTGAATGATAGATTTTACCAGAAAAAATTATTAATACTGAAATGCTAAAAATGTAAAATAGAAAACACAAATATAAAAAAGTAGTGTCAACTTGGGACTTTGCTCTGTCTTCTACTGAATATACTATTTTTTTTTGTCTCTTCGTTGTCCACTCTCTGATTGGTGATAGTTTTCCATAACCAGTTTAACCTACCATGTTCCAATAATCTTCTTTTCATTCTCCAACGCATGTCCCCTGTCTATGTGCCTTCCTTTTCATCTATAACTTTGTGAACATCAAGCAAAGCTACCATTCCCTTTCAGGTTATGTCACTGTAGCTTTCTAATCGTAAACACTACTCCCTATTCACATTTCTTTTGTATTGTCTTATTTATTCATAACAGTAGTTAATGTTTATATAGCTTATTGTGCTAAGTGCTTTATAATTATTAGTTCTAAGAAGTAGATGCTATTTTTATTCCCATTTTACAAGTGAGGAAATTGAGGCAAATACAAGTTAAATAATTTGCCCAAGGTCAAACATCTAAGGCAGGGTTTGAACTCAGTTTTTCCTGACTCCATGCACTGCTTTCTATACACCATTGCCCCTTGTTCTTTCATAGACTAAAAGATCCTGAACATCAGGGACTATATTTTTTATGTATTCATTTATGCATTCATTCACTCTAGTCATTACCATAATCTTCTTGCACATATGTCTAATTAATGCCTTTTTATGATGCATTCATTCTTGACCTACTTTGACTATTTGCTTCCAGTTTTAACCTAGAGGTAGGGGAAAGAAACAAACTTCTGAGTGCCTTTCAAGTAACAGGTACTGTTCTAAGAGTTATACAAATTTTTACTCATTTGATAATATTATCCCACTTTTACAGTTGAAAAAGTTGAGGCAGACAGAGGTTAAGCTACTTGTCCAAGGTAACAATGCTAGTAAGTGTCTGAGGCTGAGTATGAACTCAGGTATTCCTGACTCCAGACTCATCACTCTATCCAGTGTACTACCCAGCTGTCTCTATGGGTATAAACCCATAACTACTTGTAGCCCTACAAGCAAAATGCTTCTAGAGTATGACTTTGCACCTAAAGTTTAAAATTTCTTTGTCTCCTAATAGTAGAGACATGGATTTATCAGTGATCAGTGTAGGCAATTTGTATTCCCCTAGCAATTTTCAGTCCTCAGAAAAGTGATTTGTTTCTTTTGGAAAGAGTCAGGAGTGAGTCTGTCCTTTATCCCTCTCTCTCTTTGCTCCATGTCCATAATCTTACATGCCTCCATCTGTGGGGTCAGGTCTATCTACACTTCAAAATCTTTTTAGCAAAAGTCTTAACTCAGTCTCTTGATAGCTTTGTGACCCTGGGCAAATAATCTAGCCTCTCTCCCCCTCAGTTTTTTTACCTATAAAATAGGAATAATAATAGTGCCCACCTTATAAAGTTGTTGTGTGGGTCAAATGAGATCACATATAAAACACTTTGTATACTTCAAAGTTTTATTTATATTACCTAATATGATTAAACTTTACTTGCTGGAGCAAATTTCTTTCTTTTCTTTCATTTTTTTGGTTTTTCCCAGGCAGTGGGGTTCAGTGATTTGCCCAAGGTCACACAGCTAGGCAGTTATCGAGTGTCTGAGGCCAGATTTGAACTCAGTCCTCCTGACTCCAGGGCCGGTGCTCTATTCCTGTGCCACCTAGCTGTCCCTGAAACATATTTCTGATTGATAATGGCTACCTAGTCCAGTCCTAGGTCTATCTTGCTTTAGCTAGCCATGTCCCAGCTATTATTCCTGAATTCTCACTCCAATTCTCATTACAGCTTGATCCATATATTGAATGAAAGGGGACTTCTCCAGATCTGTTGTCCTACATTTCGACTCAGGGTATTCTAACTTCTTCATTATTGGCCTCTCTTTTTTTCACTGTGGTCTCTGAAATGAACAGATTTCCCAGAACATGTATTCTTATATTAATTAATTCATCAAGTATTTATTGAGTCCCTAGGGAGAATAAGGGGTACCGTATTAGGAGAGTAGAATAGAAAAAAAAATCATAAAATATCCATTTTAAAGGGTACATTTTAAATTTATTATAGCTAATGTTTTAATTTTCTAACCTAGGAGAAATCATACCTCACTGATTAACATTTATTCATAATAGTCAACACCTGCCAAGTGGCAGTCATCAAAAGGACTTTGAATGGCTTGGATGTCATTGAGATAGTCTCTATTGAATATAGACTAACTATAGTCAGGCCTTATCTTCAAATGGTATCAAATGATAGAATTATGTTCAGTCAGTTTTCCTCAGTTGTGTTTCAACTCTTAATGACCCTATTTCAAGTGTTTCTTGGCAAAGACACTGGAGTCATTTGACATTTCCTTCTTCAAAATGATAGATATATCAAAATTCAGTAGATGGCACTCTTTGTTCTGTGGCAGTATATCTCCAGTAATAAAATTTGGAATATTTGGAATCATCCTTTTTATTGGTGAATTTTTTTGGATTTTTCCTAGATATTTTTCATAATATTGATATAGCCCGAGTTAGAGAAGATTTTCTCTTTCTCTTTCTCTCTCTCTCTCTCTCTTTCTCTCTCTCTCTCTCTCTCCCCCTCTCTCTCATCCCTCTGATGAAATATGGAAGCTCTTTCCAAAGGCACCCAGGAAAACCATGTCTTCATTTCCAAAACAATTACATTCCTCTGGATTTTTCTAGCATGATGTCTGACTTAAGTTCCTTCCCTAAAATCACTATCACCCCTACATTTTAGTTTCTTCTTTTGTATTGTCTTCCCCATTAAAGTGATAAACTCCTAGATGAGTGGGACTCTCCTTTATATTATTATTCACAGCACTTAGCACAGTACTTAGTACCTTGCTAAATACTTAGTACCTTGATGAAGTACTTTGTAAATAATAACTTGATAAATGTTATTAACCTATGGATTATCTATACATGTTCCATTTTTCTGTCTTATCTGTATGTACATAGAATTTTGGAAATAAATAGTCATCACAGTATTTCATAATATTTATAGCTTAGCTTTATGCAATAACTTCTCTAAAATTAGCAATTATCTTTAAATTTGTCATTTTACAATTGAAGAAGGTTAAATGACTTGTCCAAAATGACACAATCAGGAAATATCTGATATCAGACCTAATTGACTAAAATTCTTCCATACCTTTAAAGGGTAGAAAGGATCTTCTTTAAATGAAGAAAGGATTTCTATTATTCAAGACTAAGATTATTGTCCTAGGGTAATATCATGATGCCTTACTTGCAGTGGATACTAAACAAATATGTTGAATTATTCTTTCCATGAAGTCTTCAACTTCTAAGACTGACCATATAATTATTTGTCGAGTTTGTCATCTATCTTGAGACTATGGAGCAAATGTTTTAAGAAATTTTAATTGTTATAATTATTTCCTTGTATCTATTTATGTTGTCTAGAGGAATGCCATTTTTCCAAGTTAGGACTCATCTTTCAGTGTAAATACCTGAAGATACTAAGATGTCAGAAAATGCCTAAACTTATAAACTACATAAAAATATTATAAGGTACATTGTATGTTTTTTGACATATATACTTTCTAAATCAAACCTTCAGCAGGGTTTTGGAAGTTGACTTAGGGAAAGATTGGCAGATATTGCAATAACAGAGGCTGTGAAGTGACAATTTACATCCAAAATTCTTTTGAATAATTACACTTCTAATTATCTTTAATGGTACTGCAGATCACATTTTGTTGTTGTTACCTTCTAATGAAATTCAAAGTAATGCCCTGATATGCCCTTTTTCTGTCTCTTCACCTATTTTAAGAAAATTTGAATTTAATTATTGTAGAAGTTATGAAAAGAATTATAGTAAAAATAAATGTAGGGTCACATCTAAAGAATACTCAGTGAAAAAAATGGAATAAAAATATTTTGAGATGATTGCTTGGAAACTAAAGAAATGTTTCTACCACTGAAGAAAAACAAAGAAGAAAGAAAATGTCAAAAAGGAAAAGACAATCTTTTTCATTTGGTTCAGACTTGGGATTTCATCAATGTATAGAAATTCAGGTACAGAATTCCCTCAATCAATGCAAATCTATAATTGCATTTGAATGTATAGTCTCCCAAACTGCCTGGAACACTGTAATGTTTTCTGACTTGCTCAGAAGCACATAGCTAGTTTGTCGGAAGATGAGAACTTAACCCAGATTTTCCTAACTTTGAAAATACTGATTATATACTATGCAATTGTGCCTCTCCATTAAAAAGAAACTCTATTAAAATGAAATTAAAATACATTCATTAAAATGAAAAATTAATCAACATACACAGAAGGAAAAAAAGGTGCTTTTAAAGATGAGAAATGACAAAGAATAATTGATGAAAGAGAAACAGGGAGGCTGCATTATGATCTGAATGAATGACTCAAGTTGAAAATGGCCTTGAAAATGTTACTTTGTAGTGGTCAGTAATTGACTTGGATCAGACTTGTGTGTCTTTTTAATCTTGAAGAAATCTTGTCTTTAAAAAAGAAAGACATGGCATTCAAACTAAAGAAAGAATTCAAAATTTAGCTATCCCATTAAGATCAAATGATCAAAAAACAAATATTATGGTAAAGTTTGACCCTTTTTACATCCATATTATTTCTTATATTTTAGCAACCATAGCAACCATAAAGGAAAAGGTTCTTTATTTTGTTGACAGAATGTTTTATATTAATCAGAGTTTCTGGAACTTGATGATATAAATATAAAATTGTGAAGAATAATCCAGACCTTTAAAAGAAAGACCAGCTCTCTGCAGAGCATATTAAGCATAGTTCTGAGAGATAGCAAGTCTCTTCAATATAAATAAGTAACAGAGGAAAATAATCTCTAGCCAAATATTAAAGGATCACACAGTTGTACCTTAAAGGAAAGGGTAACTGTAATATTGCCCTTGACATGCTTGGAAATATCTTTTCAAATATAGGTTTCTTTAAGTCCCACTTTTATTAATTTGCTAGTTGGCAATAAGGTGTCAAATAATTACTTTTTTGAAGAAATCAAGTTTAATCTTGGGAAAGTAGTAAATTGGAAAGTATCAACCTAGCTAATTTCTGAGAATGAATATTCAACACCACTCTGACTATGGGTGATAAAACATTTTTAAAAATTTTTTAAAAAATAACAAATCCAAGAAATGTGTATACTAAGACTTAATGAGTTTTAAATCTTAGTTGCTTGGTGTATATCCAAAGAAGGTAAAAAATGCTGAGAAAGATTCCATACATACCAAAATATTTAGAGCAACACTTTTTGTAACAGAAAATAAATTGAAACAAAGTGTATGTCAAATGATTGGGAAAAAGATTAACAAGTTATGGCACATAAATATGAAGTAATTTTATTGTTGTGTGATAAAATGTGAAAAAGAACAAAGGGAAAAAAAGCACAGAACCATATTTGAACTGATAAAAAATGAAGTAATTAGAACCAGGAAATGAACATATATATATATATATATATATATATATATATATATATATATGTATTATATATATAAAATGACTGCAACAATACAAATGGAAAGAACAATAGTAAAATCAAAACTGAATATTATTATGACCAATCTTGCTTGAATAAAGAAATATGAGAATGCATTTCCTTCCCATCTTTCTAGAGAAGAATCTAGAAATCTGCATTTTAGGATTTGGTTTTTGTGTCAATTAGTTTTGCTGGGCTGTGACTCCCATCTTCCTTTTAAAAATATTTTTTATTATAAACATTTGTTTCCTAGAATTGGAAGTAAATTAAATATTGACAAACAGTAATCTTAGAAAAACAAAATATACCAATACAACTTTTAAGAAAAGTTTTGGGATTGATATCATATTTGGATTCAAATGATTTTGTGTGTCCATTGAAATATCAAAATCTTGAAATATATTAATTCTTCAAGCCATTATCAAATTTGTAATATTTTTTCTTTGTCTTTTTATAAACATTAAAGAAATAATAATGACAATTACAAAAAAGACAGGAAAGATGAAAACATAGCTTTCACACAATTCAGATATTAAATGCCTCCTTAAACATTAAAATGAAATATATTATTTTATGATCATGTCAAAATGTTACGAAGTTCATTAGCTCTTTTCAAATTATCAACTAATTACAGATCAATTGAATTCAACAAACATTTGTTCAGATTATTCTGAGCCAAGCACTGTTAATGTATTTTATGCTCCTTGAGGGCAAGGATTATCTTTTGACTTTTTTTTCTTTGGATTCCCAACCTACATGGTGCTTGAAACATAGCAGACATATAATAAATGGTTTTTGGCTAAGTGCTAGACAAAGACATAAATTAAACTAGTTTCTGACCTCAAGGAGAATGCTTTCTTTCATTTAACTGTTGCTGAAATATTAGTTTTGTTTTTTCTTTTTGCAAAGCAGAAGAAAATTAAAATTATGAATATGGAACTGATAGGCATTAAGGTATAGTGGATATGATTAAAGTACTTGGGGTCAGAAAGACCTGAGTTTAAATTTTGCTATCAACACATTGGCTATTTTATCTTGGATAAATCACTTAACTACCTCAGTTTCCCTCATTTATAAAATTATGTAGTATAACTAAATCTTTATAAATGTCCTTTCAGCTTTAAAATCTATAATTCTATGATCTATGAAAGTTTATAAGATGATAAACTTAATGATACAATCACATTGGAAGAGGGGATAACTATTAAAAAAATTACATTTGTAGGTAACTCTTGTAGTGTTCCACATGTGAAATAAGATTTTGTGCAGTTGTGTAGTCAAAGAAGCAAGAATTCTGAAAGAAATTTAAACAAATAACATACATGATAACAACTTAGCAAGAATTTAGAATTCTGATAAATGCAGTAATCTGCTATGGATGAAAAAAAGGAAGATGAAATATACTTACCACTCTTACCTGAAAGGTGATAAAGTTAAAACAGAGAAAGAGATAAAAATTTTCAAACATGGTCAAGGTAGGAATTTCTTGCACCAGGCTATCAATCTAGTTATTGAGGTTTTTCTCTTTCTTTTCTTTCCTTTCTTTCTTTCTTTCTTTCTTTCTTTCTTTCTTTCTTTCTTTCTTTCTTTCTTTCTTTCTTTCTTTCTTTCTTTCTTTCTTTCTTTCTTTCTTTCTTCCTTTCTTCCTTCCTTCCTTCCTTTCTTTCTTTCTTTCTTTCTTTCTTTCTTTCTTTCTTTCTTTCTTTCTTTCTTTCTTTCTTTCTTTCTTTCTTTTCTCTCTCTCTCTCTCTCTCTCTTTCTCTCTCTCTCTCTCTTTTCTTTTTTTCTTGGATAATTGGGATTTGGTATAGAACAGAGGATAGAATAATAAAAGAAAAAATGAATATAAATATTTTTTCATAATATGTCACATATGATAGGGCAGTTAAGTGGTACAGTGGGTAGAGTGCCCAACCTGAAGTCAGGATGATATATCTTCTACTTTCAAATCCAATCTCAGATACTTAGTAGCTGTGTGACTCTAGGCAAGTCACTTAAGCCTGTTTCCCTCAGTTTCCTCATTTGTAAAATGAGCTGGAGAAGAAAATGGTAAATCCTTCCAATTTCTCTGCCAAGAAAACTCCAATGCAATTACCAAGAACTGGACACAACTGAAGCAATTCAATAACAATAACACAACACATTTGTTTCTGTGCTGGAATAATGCTCTGAATTCAATTTTCAAGCAATGAACTACTCTGCCAAAGAGAAAAGGTGAAAAGGCTATATTATCTTTCTCCCAAAAATAGTACATTGGTGCATTGTCCTGATTGGTTAGGTCTATAATTGACATTTATTTTTGATACTTAATGGAGATTATTTATTTAATATTTTTTACTTCTTATTTACTTTTGAATTTTACAATTTTCTCCCAATCTCGATCTCCCGCCCTCCCCCCCCCCACCCCGCACAGAAGGCAGTCTGATAGGTTTATTTTTAGGTTTTTTTTGCAAGGCAAATGGGCTGAAGTGGCTTGCCCAAGGCCACACAGCTAGGTAATTATTAAGTTTCTGAGCCCGAATTTGAACCCAGGTACTCCTGACTCTAAGGCCAGTGTTTTATCCACTACGCCACCTAGCCACCCCCAGTCTGATAGTTTTTACATTGTTTCCATGCTATACATTGATCTAAATTGAATATATTGAGAAAGAAATCATATCTTTATGGAAAAAAATAAAATATAAGAGCTAGCAAAATTATGTAACAAGATGTTTTTTTTTTTAATTAAAGGTAATGGGGCAGCTAGGTGGCACAGTGGATAGAGCATTGGCCCTGGAGTCAGAAGTACCTGAGTTCAAATCTTGCCTCAGACATCTAATAATTACCTAACTGTATGGCCTTGGGCAAGTCACTTATGCCCATTTGTCTTGCAAAAACCTAAAAAAATAAAAATAAATAAATAAATTAAAGGTAATAATCTTTGGTCTGTGTTCAAACTCCATGACTCTTTGTCTGGATTCAGATGGTATTCTCCATCACAGATATTCCAAAATTGTCCCTGATTGTTGCTGTGATGGAATGAGCAAGTCTGTTATTATTGGTCATCAACCCCATGTGGTTACTTTGGTGTACAATATTCTTTGGGTTCTGCTCATCATGCTCAGCATCAGTTCATACAAATCCTTCCAGGCTTATCTAAATTCCCATCCCTACTGGTTTCTAATAGAACAATAGTGTTCCATTACTCACATATACCACAATTTGTTCAGTCATTCCCCAATTAATGGGCATTCACTCAATTTCCAGTTCTTTGCCACTACAAACAGAGGGATGATAAATTTTTTGTACAAGTGATATTTTTACCCTTTTTTATGATCTCTTCAGGGTATAGACCCAGTAGTGGTATTGCTGGATCAAAGGGTACACATTTTTGCTTTCATTTGGTCATAATTAACCAAATTGGTCTCCAGAAAGGTTGGATGAGTTCACAGCTCCACCAACAATGTATTCGTGTCCCATATTTCCCACATCCTTTCCAACATTGATCATTGTCCTTTCTGGTCATATTGGTCAGTCTGAGAGGTGTGAGGTGGTACCTCAGAGATGATTTAATTTGTATTTCTCTAATAAGTAATGATTTAGAGCAATTTTTCATATGACTATGGAATCATTTTGCTTTCTTCATATGTCAATGCCTCTGCATATCAATTGAGGAATGGATTGGGTTTTTTTTATAAATTTGACTCAGTTTTCTATATATTTTAGAAATGAGTCTTTTGTCAGAAATACTAGTTGCAAAAAAATTGTTTCCCAATTTACTACATTTCTTTTGATCTTGGTTGTAGTGGTTTTGTCTATGCAAAAGTTTTTTTATTTAGTGTAATCAAAATTATCTAGTTTGTTTTTAATGATGTTCTCCATCTCTTCCTTGGTCATAAACTACCTCCATTTCCATAGATCTGACAGGTAAACTATTCCTAGTTTGTTTATAATATTGTCTTTTATGTCTAAATCCTGTATCCATTTTGATTTTATCTTGGTATAGGGTGTGAATTGTTGGTCTAATCCAAATTTCTGCCATACTAACTTCCAATTTTCTCAGAAGTTTTTATTGAAGAGAGTTTTTATCCCCAAAGCCACACTCTTTGAGTTTATCAAACAGCAGATTACTATAATAACTTCCTGCTATTGGAGAGAATTTATGGAAGGAATATTTTAAATTCTTTAGATTTAAAGAGAATACCATTTATGTTTTTTAAATCATGGCATCATTAAGATACCTATTTGATATAATAAAAAATAATTAAAAACTACTTAAAAATCTATTTCCAAAAAGAAATGAAAGAACATGAAAACTCAAACACAATGCCAGGATTTCAGATTTAACTTTTTTTCAAGTTATTTTTTTCTATATTAATATTTCCTTTCAGTTAACTCTCATTGTACATATTAGGTACCTGTTCAAATGAGAATTTCATTATTCATAGACTCCATGCCCCCGTAGTATCAGTCAACACACATTTATTAAGCATGTACAGTATTATCACACTGCCCTATGAATAAAACACACCTTATTTTGGGTGCTCAAAATTTGAAAAAAATATATTACATAAGGTTATTTAACTGAAGTTTTATTCATCATGAAATTCAAAGGATCTTCTGCTCATAGCTTTCAGGTATCTTTTGGGCCAGTCTGGTGTATGGACACATGCTTAATCCATTTCCTTTTTTGAACCTGAAGCACCAATTGTGTCTTCATTTGAAATCAGTAACTTCTTTTTCATCAGCTATTCTTCTGGCCTCATGCTGAACCATCTTTGTGGACATAGGAATTCCAATTGCTCTTCAATCCATCTCTTCAATTCCCTTTCTAAATCAAGCCATTTGACTTACCTGCCTCTCATGACCTTCTTCTGCTGGGGTGTTTTCAGTAGGGTTTCTTCTTCCCCGTAACCATTCTTGGATTGTTTTCTCAGTTGGAGGAGGACCAAAATGATGTTCAGCAGCATGATTTCCATTCACTTTTGCAAAATGGATCACTTTGAACTTGAATTCAACACTGTATGAAAATTTTTTCTCAGCCATTTCTGGGCAGAAAGTGGCAAAATGTAACCTAACATACTGGTAACAAATGTGAAACAATGAGCACAAAGACAACATGAAAAAGTGAAAAATGCAAGTAAAAAAGTCTACAAGTGCTGTATCAGACACTCCCAGTTTTTAGACCCCAAATGTTTTGGAAAAAGGTTCATCTTATATTTGGGGATATATGGCATGTTCCAGGTACTCTTCCAAGCCATGGAGATGTAAGGAAAAAGACAAAAGGCAGTTCCTAATGGAGTTAATGGTTTAATGGGGACAGAACATGTAGGTACAAACTACATATAGGATATATTGAATGTAATTAACAGAGGGGAAACATTAAAAGTAAGGGGGAAGGGTTGTCTTATAGGATTCCTGTCTAAGATTAGATTTAGTTGTAACTCACTGGAAACCAGTGAAACCAGGAAGAGAGAAGTGAGAGAATTCCACATATGAAGAACAGCCAGAAAATTCCCAAAGTCAGGATCTCAACTGCCTGTTTAATGAATTAGCAGAGAGGTCAATGTCATTGGATAATACAGCACAAGAATAGGGATTTAAGATATAAGATGACTGGGAAGTTGGGGAAAAGGTTATGAAGAGTTTTAAAAGTAAAACAGAGGATTTTATATTTGATCCTGGAGGTGATCCGGAGCTTCTGTGGTTTATTGAGTAGGAGATGAAAGGTCAGACCTACAAATAAGGAAGATTATTTTGGTAACTGAATGGAGGATAGTCTAGAGTGGAGAGAGTCATCTGGCAAGGACACCAATTAGAAGGCTATCACAATAGTCCAGGTATAAGATGATGAGGAGAAGCATTAGACTGAAATCAGTGTCAGAGGAAATGAGAACTATGGAAGAGATGCTATGAAGTTAAATCTTCAGATCCTGATATCAAATTGGATATGGACCATGAGAATGAGGAGAATTATCTCTTGGTTGAAAGTCTAAGTCACTGGGAAGATACTCTTGGCAACAAAAAGAAAGATAGGAAGCAAGGAGGGTTTGGAGAAAACATGAGTTCAGGTTTGAATGTTCTGAGTTTGAGATGTTTATGTGAAATTCAGTTTGAGATTTCCAGTAAGTAGTTGGAGATATGAGACTGGAAGAGAATTGAGAAATAAGGGCTAGAAAATTAGTTTCTTTCTTTTTTATATATTAATGAAGTAATTAATTTTTACACATTATTTATTTTTAATATTCAGAGTTTTAAAAAAATTTTTGAGTTATGTATTCATTTTACCTCTTATCCCATTCACATTCATTGAAAAGGCTAGAAATGTGATATCACATATACATGTGAAATCATGTAAAACATATTTCCAATATTAAACATATTACAAAAAAGTAATAAAATAAAATGAAAATGATGCTTCAATCTGCATTCAGATTCCATCATTTCTCTCTCTCTGGAGTTGAATATCATTTTTCAACTTAAGTCCTTTGAAATTATCTTGAATTATTGTTTTGATAAGAGTAGCTAAGTCATAGAATATTGCTGTTACTGTGTACGGTTTTCTCCTGGGTCGGCTCACTTGACTTTGAATCATTTTATATGCCTTCCCATGTTTTTCTGAAACTATTCTGCCCATTATTTCTTACAGTTCAGCAGTATTCCATCACAATCATATACCTCAACTTGTTCAGCCATTCCCCAAATGTTGGGCATCTCCTCAATTTCCAATTCTTTGTCACTACTAAAAGAACTGTTGTAAATATTTTTGTATATTTTGTCCTTTTCCTTTTTCCTAGTAGTAACATTGCTAAGTAAAAGTATATGTACAGTTTTAAAGCCCTCTGGGCATAGATTCAAATTGTTTTTCAAAATGCTTTGACCAGTTCACAGCCCCATTAACAAACTCTAAGTGGAAAATGGTAGCAAAAAGCTAAGAAGCTCCTGGTGCTTTCCCAAAATAACTTTGAATGATGCCTCTAAATAGATCTTAAAGTAACAGAATCCACCAAAAACAAGCAAACAAACAAACAAACAAAAACCTGTTAAATAACTTTTCAGCAAAACATCTTGGAGGAACTTAAGGAACAGGTCTTAGTAAGAAAGGAGTATATAGACCAGTGCAGGGGAGAGAGCTGAGAAGTGTGAGAGGTTTTTAGCCAGAGCAAGCAAGGATCTGGTGCAACTGTGCTAACAATGTGGATCCCAACCTCTGCTCAGAAAGCAAGGTTTCAAGTCTTGGGGAACTGGTGCAGCTTGGGTTGCCCTAGCACAGAGATCAAACCAGGAACAATAGAAATATTGGACCAGAACCCCAGCCCCCAGCAAAAAAACCTTGGGACTATACACTCTACATACCACAGGAACAGAGCTCAACTGACAAAATGATAAGAAAAACAAAAAGAAAAATGCTAACCATTGACAGCTACTATTGTAACGGGGTGATAAAAACATCATTTCAGAAGAGGAAAGCAGTAACAAAATGCCCTTCTATGGGGTTGATGAACTGGTCTCAGTTCTAAAAGACTTCTTGGAACAGCTCAAAAAGGATTTTAAAAAAATCAAAGAAAAGAGCAGCTAGGTATTACAGTGGATAAAACACCAACCCTGGAGTCAGGAGGACCTGAGTTCAAATCCAGTCTGAGACCCTTGATAATTATCTGAGTGACCTTGGGCAAGTTACTTGACCCCATTGCCTTGGTAAACCTGCCCCACCCCCCCACCCCCCAAAAAAAGAAAGAAGAGAGAATGATGAACAATGGAGAAAAGAAATGAGAGTCATAGTGGAGAATAATGAAAAATTAACTGAAGAAAACAGTAATATTATAAGTAAAATTGATGAGCTAGAAAATAAAATAAACCAATTGGAAAAGGAAACAAAAATGATAACTGAAGAAAATAAAACCTTAAAAGCTAGGATTGGAAAAATGGAGATGAAGGCCTCTGCAAGACACCAAGATTCCCTCAAACAAAATCAAAAGAGTGAAATAATAGAGGATTTAAAATTCCTCTTAGAAAATGACTGATCTGGAAAATAGATTCAGAAGAGATAATTTACAAACTATTGGTCTACCTAAAAGCCATGATGAGAAAAAGAGCCTGGACAATATCATGCAGAAATTATCATAGAAAACTGTCCTAATATCCTAGAACAAGAATATAAAATAGACCTCAAAAAGAATCCATCCACCATCCAAAAAGAGAGCCCCAAATAAAAACTCTAAGGAATACTATAACTAAATTTCACACTTTTTCAGCTAAAGGAGAAAATACAAGTAGCCAAAAAGAAGCAATTTAGGATTATGGGGGACGTGTCATCTTCAACATCAAAGAACTGGAGGGCCTAGGCTATAATATCCCAGAGGGAAAAGGAATTTGGATTATAACCAAGAATAAAGTATCCTTCCAAATTCAACAAGAATTTCAGTGTAAATTTCAGGGGAAAAAGATAGATTTTTCAATGTATTAGAGGATTTTCAAACTTACCTAATAAAAAGACCAGAAGTGAACAGAAAATTTGATCTTCAAATGAAAGACTCAAGAGATACATACAAAGGGAAATGAAGGGAGGGGATATTAGTTAACTATTGAGAACTGAATTCCTCTAAGGACAATTGAAAGAACATATTTAGAAAATGGATGTTGGTATAAATTGACTGTGATGTGATCAAGCTTTTAGCTCTTGAATTATTTTATTTTGCATGATGCTTCATTTCATGAGGACTGTATTTCTATAAAGTGACTTGAAAAGATGGTGTGGTATAAATTGATTATAATTTGATGATGTTTATGGCTCTTGAGAACTGCATTTCCTTTTGTTAATTTTTTAATTTTTATTATTTATTTACACATTACTAAAATATTCTTGTTTAAGAGTTAATATAATACCCCCTCCCCCAGAAAAATATAAAATATCATGAGAAATAAAGTAAAAGAAAGAAAGACAAATGTGTTTCAGTCTGTATTCTGATTCTATCAGCTCTGTCTCAGGTGGATCACTTTCTTTATCATAAGTCCATCTTAGAAGTTTTTCCATATTTTTCCATAGTTGCTGTTGCTGATTGTAATTCCTTCCATCCATTCCTCCCCACTACCATCTATTATATTTTCTCTCTCCTTTTACTCTGTCTCTCTTCAAAAATGTGCTGCGGGGCAGCTGAGTAGTGCAGAACAGACAGATTACTGGCCCTGGGGCCAAGAGACTGACTCCAAGTCCACATCCTACCTCAAAGACCCAGCACCCACTCAGTTCCATGATCCCGCACAGACCACCCAATCCCAGCACCTTGCAAAAAAGTAAAAAAGAAACTGTGTTATATCTGATTATCCTCTCCTATGATCTACCCTCTCCTCTATCACCTACATCCCCCCTACTCTCCCCCTGAACCCCTTCTCTCCCTTTTCTTCTATATACTCTATTGAGTTCATATGCTATTTCCTCTCTGAGACATTTCCAATGGGAATGAAGACTCCCTCATTTCCTGTTGCCTTCCCCATTTCCACACCATTGTAAAATCTATATGAAATATCTTTTGCATGAAATATCTTAGCCTATTCTACCACTTTTCTTTTTACTCCTAGTACATCTCCCTTTCACCCATTGATTACATTTTTACAATATATCTTCAAATTCAACTCTCTCCTGTGCCTTGCCTATAAAAGCTCCTTCTACATGCTCTATTAAATGAGAAAGTTCATATGAGTATTATCAGTATCAGTTTTCCATGCAGGAATACATGTAGTTCATCATCATTAAGTCTCTCATAATTTATCCTTCTCTTCCACACTCTATGCTTCACCTGAGTTCTGTACTTGAAGGTTAAACTTTCTGTTCAGCTCTGGTCATTTCAACA
This sequence comes from Macrotis lagotis, assembly GCF_037893015.1. Lineage (NCBI taxonomy): Eukaryota > Metazoa > Chordata > Mammalia > Peramelemorphia > Peramelidae > Macrotis > Macrotis lagotis. The sequence goes on from NC_133662.1 coordinate 58,197,712, forward strand.
GGAACATTTGAAATTTCCCTATTTCTTTGAAAGTCCATCTTTTCCCCTGCAAGAGGATGCTCATTTTTTTTTGCTTTTTTGTTTTGCAAGGCAATGGGGTTAAGTGGCTTGCCCAAAGCCACACAGCTAGGTAATTAGTAAGTGTCTGAGGATGGATTTGAACTCAGCTACTCCTGACTCCAGGGCCTGTTCTCTATCCACTGCACCACTTAGCTGCTCAAGTATGCTCAGTTTTTCTGGGTAGTTGATTCTCAGTTGTATTTCAAGCTCTTGTTTCCAGAATATTATGTTCCAAGCCCTAACAGCCCTTAATGTGGTTGCTGCTAAGTCCTGTGTGATCCTGACTGCAGCTCCATGATATTTGAATTTTGTCCTTGTAATATTTTCTCTTTGACTTGGGAGTTCTGGAACTTGGCTATATTTCAAGGAGTCATTTTTTTTGAATCTCTTTCCAGCGAAGATTGGTGGATTCTCTCTATTTCTATTTTGTCCTCTGCTTCTAGGATATCAGTGCAATTTTCCTGTAGAATTTTTTTTAAAAATGAGGTCAAGGCTCTTTTCCTGATCATGACTTTCAGGTAGACCAATAATTTTTAAATTATCTCTTCTGGATTTGTTTTCTAGATCAGTTTTTTTAAATGAGATATATCACATTTTCTTCTAATTTTCATTCTTTTGGTGTTGAACTATTGTATCTTGATTTCTCACAGTCATCAGTTTCCTTTAGCTCCATTCTACATCTGAAGGATTTGCTTTCCTCTGAAAGATTTCTTATCTCCTTTTCCATCTGTGTAATTCTGCTTTTTAAAGTATTCTTCTCATCACTAACTTTTTGAACTGTTTCATCCATTTGACCTAAGCTGGTTTTTAACATGTTATTTTCTTCAATATTTTTTTGGATCTCCTTGACTAAGCTGCTGGCTTCATTTTATGTTTTTCCTGCATCTCTCTCATTTATTTGCCCAATTTGTCTTCTATCTCCCTTACTTGATTTTCAAAATCTTTTTTGAGCTCTGTCATAGCTTGAGCCCAACTTTTATATTTCTTAGAGTCTTTAGATGCAGAAGTTTGGACTTTATCTTATGATTGTGTGGTTTGGTCTTCAATAGGATCAAAGTAATTGTCTATGGTCAGGTTCCTTTTTTTCTGATTACTCATTTCCCCAGCCACTGCCTGATTTTGGGGTATCTCCTGAGCTTTTGAGTATATTGGGACAGCCCCACCCCCACAAAACCTCAGTGTGTGAGGCTCTGAATGCTCTCCTGGTCCTTGAATGACCACAAGCTTACCCCTCTGCCCTGGATGCTTTGTGTGTGTGTGTGGGGGGGATCCCTGCTCTATGGGGGGGCCCAGACAGCAACCAGGGTCTGAATGTGATCAAAGCCCCAGAGTCCTGTTCCAGGGACATAGTACAGATGTTGGTAGTCTCCCTGCACTCCCTTACCTTCCGTGGGTTATACATTAAGTGCACAACTTTCTGGAGGCTCCTACTGGGTGGTTCCATGGGCCTGTTTCCATTTCCTGGGATCTGAACTGTGCTCAGCACCTGGGCTGTACTGAGCATCTGGGCTGCACTGAGTACCTTAGCTGCACTGAATACTGCAGCCATTCTGAGGGTCTGCTCTGGCAGAGGTCTCCCTGCTGATCTTCCAAATTGTGCTTGGTGTTCCCTGTGGTGCAGGTCAGGAAACTGCTTCTGCTTCTGGGAGCCAGCACTACCAGGTGCCCTGGGGCTGTCCTGGGAGGCTGAAGTTCCTTCTCTCAGGTGTGGTGTTGCCCCTCCAATGCCATGGAACAGAGTCTTCCCACTATTTTCCAGGTTACCTTGGGCTGGTGAATTGCATGACTGGATCTTTCTGTGGGTTCTGTCTCTCAGTAATTTAGTTAGAGTCATAATTTTAAAGTTTTTGAAATATTTTGGAGAGAGCACCTAAGAGAGACTCTTCTCCTGCTACCATCTTGGCTCTGGCCCCTGAGAACTATATTTCTAATGAGACATTTGAAGGGACTGTACTTGGACAGAGGCTGTGGGTTTGAAATGACTATGAGGTAATCTTGCTAACAAATCAATCAACCAATTCTTGAGGACAGATAAATGGAAATTCTGGGTTATAGCACAGGTTTAATACAATGAAGACATAAAAAGTGAATTGTATTAGGAGAAGGGGAGGCATTAGAGGATAAACCACTCCACATGAAGAAGTACAAAGACCTATTAAAGTAGAGGAAAAGAATGGAGGGTGTGAGCACTGAGTAAATCTTACTTTAACAATTTTGGCCAAAAGAGGGAACATACATTCCCAATTGGGTTTGAAAATGAATCCTACCTTAGAGTGAAATGGAGGAGAGGTAGAATGGGAAGAAAGGGGAAGAAGGGATTGATAAAAGGGAGGGCAAAGGTAAAATTAAAGTAAAAGTTAAAAAGAAAAGTAAATGTGGAACGATTAAAAGGAAAGGGAAAAGGCTTGACAAGAAAGAAGGACTGATTGAGAGGCAAGAATCAAAAACAAAACATTGGTGAGAAGGGATAAGAGGAAAGAGAAAAATATAGCACGGAGGGAAATGTAATCACAACTGTAAATGTAATGGGGTGTTTTTTTCTTTCTTTCTCATAGTTTTCCCCCTAGTTTTAATTTCTTTTTCACAATATGACCAATATAAAAATATATTAAACATGATTGTACATGTACAGCTTTTACCAGATTGCTGCCATGCGGAGATGGGGGGAAGAGAAGAGGACAGAAAACCATGGAACTTATAAACTTGCAAATGAATAAATGTTGAAAATTCCCTCTACATGTAATTTAAAAAATAAAACATATAAATAAAAAAGAAATCATGTGGCTTGAGACTTCAAAAAAGACTGAAATGACTTACATGGACTGATGTTTAGCGAAGTGAGCAGAACCAGAAAAAAACTAACAGTAACATTGTGTGAAGATCAGCTACGATGTATGTACTGTCAGCTGTACAATAATCAAAGACAACTCTAAAGGACATGTGATGGAAAATACCATCTATATCCAGAAAAGGAAATACAGAGTCTAAATGCAGACCAACATTTACTATTTTAAATTTTTAAAATTTGTTTTATGTTTTATGATCTTTTTCCCTCTCATGCTTTTTCCCTTTTTTGATTTGATTCTTCTTTCACAACATGATTAATATGGATATATGTTTAACATAGATATACATGTATATACTATTATTAGTATTGTATGTCAAATATTTGATGGCATCCTTGCCCTTATTCTGGATGGTGGATGATACTCCCATGCTTTTTGGAATGATGTTTTCAGTCATGTTATCATATGCTTTCACTGAGGATATTTTTTTTTAGTTTTTTTGCAAGGCGATGGGGTTAAGTGGCTTGCCCAGGCCACACAGCTAGGTAATTATTAAGTGTCTGAGGCTGTATTTGAACTCAGGTACTCCTGACTTCAGGGCCAGTGCTCTATCCATTGTGCCACCTAGCTGCCCTGAGGATAGTTTTTCATCAAGGTCGTTTACCCACACAGATGGTAAATTCTTCAGCTTGCAAATACTACAAGTCAAGACCAAAGTGGAGGGAGTGTTGGTGCATGATCTTTTCTTTGCAAATGATTGTGACCTCAATGCAGTGTCTGAAACTGAGATGAAAAAATAGTATGGATTGATTTTCTGCTGCTTATGCTAATTTTGGCCTAACAATTAATACCAAGAAAACCCAGGTGCTCCATCAGCTAGCATCACACCATCCATATATGGAATCTTCAATTACAGCAAATGGAGAAGTTTTCAATACTGTGAATACGTTCATTTACCTTGGCCATGCCCATTCCAGGGTGGTACACATTGAAAATGAAGTTTACACATATATTGTCAGTGTTAGTTCAAAATTTGGGGTGCCCCGAAAGAAAGTGTAGGAGAGAAGAGGCATTAGACTGACCACCAAACTGAAGGTCTATGGAGCCATTGTGCAGATCTCATTGCAGTATGCCTATGAAACCTCAACAGTCTACCAACACTATGCCAGGAAACTGAATCTCTTGCATTTAAATTATCTTAGGAAGATTCTAAAGAACATCTGATAGGAGAAGATACCAGACACTTGAGGTCCTTTCCTGAGTTAAACCGCCAAGAATGCAAATGTTATTATAGAGAGAATGCAACTATGATGGGCTGTCATGTTAGAATACCAAACATATACTTGCCCCCAAAACTACTTTATGCCAAACACACAGAAGGCAAATGCTCACCAGAGGCCAGGAGCAGTGATACCAGGTCATCCTTAAAGTCTCTCTTAAGAACTTTAGAATTGATTGTGCAGCATGGGAGACACTGGCACAGGACCACCCAAAATGACTTGCCTTCATTAGGAAGAGTGCTATGCTCTGTGACCAAGGCAGAACTGAAGTAGCTTGAAGGAAATGTAAGATATGTAAACTTAGAGTAAATACCTCAGGTATTCATATGGGCTATGTGTGCCCAACCTGTCTAGAGTGTGTCTGTGTGACATCCTGTGGTAGAGTATTCCAAGGTCATATTGTGAGCTGTGAGCAGCCATAGTTGGACTGTAATTTGTCTCTAACATAGTGATGTCATTTAGGTCTTCTTTGATAATGAAGGACAAGAACCAACCATATTAGATTGCTTTTTATCAGGAGAAGAGGGAGGGAAAGAAGGAGAGGGAGAAAATTGTAAAATGCAGAACCTCACCAAAAATGATTGTTGAAAATTATTTTGCATGTAGTTGGAAAAATAAATGAATAAAATATTTTTTAAAATTAATATATAATTTTTAGATTAGAAACCCCCAAATTATTGATTTCCCAATTTTTCTGTCTCCCCTCTAATTTTTCAACATTCATTCATTTGCAAGTTCATGAATTTCACATTTTTCTAGAACCTTCTGTCCCCACCCCACCATGGCAGTGGACAATCCAATTAAAGTTGCACATGGACAATTGTGTTTAACATATTTCCATATTAGTCATGGTGTAAAAAAGTACTTAGAACTAAAGGGAAAAAGCAACAATAAAGAAGGAAAAAAATCTAAAAGAATTTTTTTTGAGAATGAAAGTATTTTAATAACACAACACAAGGAATAGATTGATTACAATAACATCCAATACAGCAACTAATACATTAAAGACAATGGGTTAGTAATACTATAATCAAAAAAGATAAAGATAACATCACCAATTCGGGGGAGCACCAACTCTGAACAGTCCGTGGGTGAGGGGATCTTGTGTTCTTTTCAGCCTTTTGAGTCCCGATTAGGGAAAGAAAGGAAGAAATAAAGAGAGAGAGAGAGAGAGAGAGAGAGAGAGAGAGAGAGAGAGAGAGAGAGAGAGAGAAAGAAAGAAAGAAAGAAAGAAAGAAAGAAAGAAAGAAAGAAAGAAAAGTCCCAGGCAAAATCAATTCTGCATGGGTGAGAATCCCACCAATGCTTGGAGCCTCAGAGTATTTATCAGTGGAGAACAAAGAAGGGTAGTTGCTAATTTAGTTGGGAGGGATTCCCTTAATTCCTTTAACAGAACTATGGGAAAAGTCTACAAGTCTACCAGTTTGAAGACTTCAAGGAAATGCCATAGGGGGCCGGAAGATTTTACTTTGAATAAGGTCAATATTGTGAGAATAGCCATTTCTCCCCAGTACTACCTGTGTATTCACAGGAGTGGCTGGCTCCTGGAATCTTTGGAATGCGGCCAAATCACCTATGGAATGTCCGGGGCGGGGGAAGGTAAATTCGTGAAGAAGGTGCATCCTCATACTGGCTCGAGAGAACTTACTTATAAGAAAACTTCATTTTCTTATTCATTTGGCCTTAAGGTCACGAGAAATGTATGAGGATGGGACTATAGGAGTGAACCTATTGTAAATTTGTTTCATTTTGATATACATATAAAAATTACAAAGGCATAATAATAAGAAGAAAATCATTAACAGCAATATAGGAATAGCTAAAGTGTTAAAATATCTAGTAGCAGTTGCTGATTTAAACAGGAAATTATACCAATGGTGATTAGTATCAGAAGTTACTAAATGAGAGGCCTCAACTAAATGTCCTGCAACTATGTGAGTCTGTATTCGATGCTCATTCAAAGCGCGCTGATTAGACTCTAACAGTTTCTTTAGGACATGAGATTGATTAAGAATAGCAGTTAAAGGTTGTAGAGATAAAGAAGTATGGAGAAGAGGTAAGAATTTGGGTACCCAAGTCAAATTTCTAACAACATCTATATCAGGGGAAAAGTAAAAATCCTCACCCTGCCAGTGTAAGAAAGAGATGTTAGTAAAACATCCAGAAAAGAGAGGTTTCTGAGAGACAGAAGCTGAATCAGTACTATTATTAGAGATTAAACAAATGTGTTGAGAAGATACTTCATATAACATTGAAAAGTTAGAAAGAGGATAGACAGTTAAGTCACAAAGGTTAGAGGAGTGTGAGAGAAGGCAGGGCTCCATCTGCCGGGTCACCATACCACACAGGAAGCCTTTGTTAGTGAAAGTACAGTCCTGTAGAGTATGTGTTACATTGTTTTGATCTATATAGTTACTATTTATACGTGGTAAAGCAAAATCATCATATAACACAAAAGGAATCATATGGAATTGATACATCATTTTCCATATATGTACTTGATAATATACTACAGTCCCACTACACCAAAGGGAGGTACACTGAGCTCGTTCAGGCTTGATCTGTTTCCAATAATTTGCCATATAGGGTAATGCTACATCCCAAATGTTAGTATATCCTTCTTGTAATAACCTTTGAGCATTCTCTTTTTGTATTAAAGTGTACATGTTTTGTAAAGAGCATTTGGTCCAATTAAACAGGGTACTTATATTAGTATCAATCCGTATATTAGCTAGAATGCTAGCATTAAAAACTTGTAAGAATTGGCCTTGGTATTTTAAAATATTTTGGTGTGGCAGGATCGTCGTGGACAACCAATTAGCATTAATTGTCAAAGCTTGAGATACATCCTGCCCAGCACTGTGCAGTCTGCTGGCCAAGGTCTCAAGATCTATAGAATTTACTATACCCAAACCTGTTCCTGCCCTGCCAAGTAGGATGTCATACAAGGCTCTTTTAAATCTAGTACAGGGCAATAAAGGTGGAAAGGACACATTATAATGAAGTACAATTTTGTGCTGAGCAATAGAGGCATTAATACATGATTTTGGGACACGAACAACATGGAGGATGATCTGTAGGTGGTGTTTTGGGCAATAATAATGAATAATATACTGAAGCATCACGATTGATTATTACAGAAGCATTGACACAAAACAAATATTGATTATTAAGGGGAATAGTTATACTAAGGGTAGAGTTATTTATATTCCATGTAGTACAATTTTCAGTTAATCTTTGTCTTACTTATTACTTTATCCCATAATGTTGGGAGCGTAAAGTGGAGAGGAGTAATACAACATGAGATATTAACCAATGAAGAGATAAGAATAGTTATAGGAGAGGGTCCTGTTAGGACGGCAGACATAGGTAATGGGGCTCTATAAAATTTAGCATCAGTAATAGACCAATTAGCAATAGTCCAATTAGCAATATTACATTCGCTGTATGCAGGACAGATGAAATCTCCTTGTTGTCTAGATTTAGTGGCATATTTCCATGCCAACCAGATCTGGATTCTTGAATTTGCTAGTTGAGCTCACAGAGTCCAAGTCTGTGCTTCAGTATAAAGCCAGAAGCCTATAAAATACTGTAAGATGCAAGAGTGCCAAGATGACCTGCAGTAATGTGAATCCATTTTCCCAGCATCAAATCATCCCTATCCAGGGGCATCATTTGCATGGATTTTTCTTCTGCTTTTAAGAGTTCATCAGCTTGGGCATTATACTCACGTTCCAGAGTGTCCACTCTGGCATGGGCATCAATTCGGTGGAGCACCAACTCTGAACAGTCCATGGCTGGTGGGATCCCATGTTCTTTTCAGCCTTTTGAGTCCTTATTGGGAAAGAAAGGAAGAAAGAAAGAAAGAGAGAGAGAGAGAGAGAGAGAGAGAGAGAGAGAGAGAGAGAGAAAGTCCCAGGCAGAATCAATTCTCCATGGGTGAGATTCCCCAAGAAATTTTTAAAAAGTAAACATAGTATATTTTGCTCTGCATTCAAATTCCATTTGTTCTTTTTCTGGATGTGAATGTCATTTTTTATTATGTCCTGTTAACCAGTCTTATATGGGTCAAGTGAATTCAGAGTTGTTTTGATTTGCATTTATTTAATCAGTAGGGATTTAGTGATTTCCCCCCCAAACAATTATATAAAGCTTTGATTTCTTCATGTGAGATTCGTTCATTCATAGTCTTTGACCTTTTGTCAATTGGAGAATGACTTGTATATTTACAAATTTGACTCATTTCCCTCTGTATTTGAGAAATGAGACATTTATCAGATAAAATTGCTGTAGATTGTTTCCCTGTTTCCCTATCTGCTTCTCAGGTAAGTAATTTAAAGAAGTATCAGTATAATGATAGTTGAATGGGTGCTGATAAAATCACCAAATGAAATAGTATAGAGTAAAAAAGAAGAGAACCCATGGTAGAGACTTGAGGGATAACTTTATGGTTAGCAGGTGTGACTTGGTTGAAGATACATCAAAGGAGTTTGAGAAAGAACAGTCAGAAAGATGAGAGAAGAACTAGCAGGGAATAGTTCTGCAAAAACTAGATAGTAGAGAGAATCAAGGAAAAGGTATTTTGGGGAGGCTAGGTGGCAGAGTAGATAAAGCACCAGCCCTGGAGTCAGGAGTACCTGGGTTCAAATCCAGCCTCAGACACTTAATAATTACCTAGCTGTGTGGCCTTGGGCAAACCACTTAACCCCATTTGCCTTGGAAAAACCTAAAAAAAGGAAAAGGTATTTGACAGAATCAAGGGTTGCAGAGAAGTTAAGATGATGGTTGAGAAAAGGATATTCATTAGATTTGCTTCTTGAGAGATCATTAGTAAATTTAGGGAAAAATTTTGGTTTGATGATGAGATTGGAAGCCAGACTTCAAAATTGAGAAGAGTGAGAAGACAGGAAATGAAGGCCCCTATTTGTAACTGATTTTCTCATGGAGGTTAACCACAAAATAGAAGAGGAATATGATTTGATAGTTATTGGGAATGGATGGATCCAGTGAGAATTTTTGGATCAAAGGGGAGATACTTGAAGGGAATAAGGCAAATGAATAAACATTTATTAGGTACCTATGATGAACTAAATGTGAGAACCCTGGGGATAATTTTCTTTTCTTTGTGTAGGACAGGGTCATCCTGGAAAGCAATGCTTTACAGTTATTATCTCATTTGGTCTTCAGAACAACCCTAATATTATACCCATTTTACAGATGGAGAAAATGAGGCAGTTAGCAGTTAAGTGATTTGCCCAGGTCAGTCCAGGACTAACACTCTATCCACTGTACCAGCTAGGTGTCTGCAAACATTGGCATGTTTCCAGGCAGTAAAGAAACATCTAAGAGAGAAGAAGAAATTACTGAAAAAACCAAGAGTGTGGAGGCAATCAGCTGAAGAACATGGTATGGGAATGAGATGCCCAAACAGGAAAGGACTATAAGGCTAACTTTTTTTTAACCTCACCTGTTTTTGATTCCCAAGTATTCCTTAAATATTTGGAGATTGATTTCAATGTTCCTTTCTTTGTTTTTATTCTGTGTATTTTAAAGAGTGGAATTTGTTTATTAAAAATTATGATTTAGATCAATTTTCAGATTAATTATCTTTAGCATACTCCTAAAAGTTCAATTAAAAATAACCTCTCCATAATTATACACTAATAAGATAATACCAACATATGGCAAGTTCTAGTGAGTTCCATTTTTCTAGAAAGACTTGAAATATGATAACAGACAGTATCTGCTTTCTAGGATCCAATTTAGGTAAGTAAGAAAAATAACTCATCAGCAGTATATGGTAATCAATGAAATAAAGTCCTACAGTATTGCTAGGATTAAAAAAAAGTTTTGAAATTAATCCAAAAACATTTATAAAGTGCCCACTGTTTTCCAAAGCACTATGCTAGGTACTAAAAATATAAAGATGAGAAAAGTTCTTGTTTCCTTTTAAAAATTAATTTATTTATTTGTTTTCATCAATATGTACACGGATATTTCCACGTTACAAAATTTCCCTCCATACCTTCCTTTCCTCCCCCCTCCCCTCAGTAGGGAACAGTCAGGTTAGCATTTTACATACATATTTTGTTAAATATGTTTGCAAATTAGTAATTTTTGGCATGAGGAATTAGGATTAAGGGGAAAGAGATACATAAAAGATAATTTTTATAAAGTGTTTATCAGATTTGGAAGGTTTTTTTTATGTGTCTTGTTTTATTTTGTTTTGTTTTTCTTCCTCTGGTTGGGGATAATATAGTCGATAGCAGTCAGATATAGTTGTCCTAGCTCTCTGGATTGCTGAGAGGAGCCACTTCCATCAAGCTTGTTCATCTAATAATGTTGTTGTTGATGTGTACATTGTTCTCTTGGTTCTATTCCCTTTGCTCAGCATCAGATACTGTAAGTCATTCCATGCTTCTCTAGAGGTCGACCACTTATGGTTTCCTATAGAAAAATAGTATTCCACAGTATTCATGTACTATGACTTTTCCCATTTTTATGATTTTTTTCCTGGATATAGACCTAGAATTGGAATTAGCAGCTTTATTGGTCTTTGGGCATAGTTCCATTGCTCTCTGGAAAGGTTGGATTGGTTCACAACTCCACCAGCAATGCATTAATGTCCCAATCCTCCAACAACCTCTCCAACATTGATGATATTCCTCTTTTTCTCATTTTGGATAATCTAATATGTGTGAGATGATTCCTCATTGTTGTTTTAATTTGCATTTCTCTAATCAATAGTGATTTGGAGCATTTTTTCATATGATATATAGCTTGAATTTCTTCATTTGAAAACTGTCTGTTCATATCCTTTGACCATTTATCAATTGAAGAATGATTTGTGATCTTATAAATTTGATGCAATTCTCTATGTATTTTAGAAATGAGATCTTTATCTGAATTCCTGGTTGTGAAAATTGTTTCCCAGCTTTCTGCTTTCCTTTTAATTTTGGCAGCATTGATTTTATTAGTGCAAAAACTTTTAAATTTAACAGTCAAAATCATTCATTTTGCAGTTTATAATCTGCTCTAATTCTTGTTTGGTCATGAATTTATATTTTTTCCATAGATCAAATAGATAATTTTCTTTGTTTATTAATTTATCTATGTTATCACCTTTATGTCTATATCCTGTACCCAAAGTCCTTGTTTTTCAAGGAGTTTGCAGTCTTCTGGGGATTTGTGGGACAATAGCCCTCAAAACAGAGAAGTGCATGTGGAGGTAGTTGTCTTTCACTTGGGGAGGACATCCCTATGTCAGGGTCAAGATACAGTTTATGTGATTATGAATGATCAGACCAAATCAAACTCAAAAAGCTGTCATAGGCTTGGCACAAATAGTCATTATAAATATTTGGAGTGGAGACGTCTCTAAACTTGAGCATCTTATGTTTCTTTTGATGTATTGAAATTTTGACAATTTGAGGAAAGTACAGAGACTTACAAGTAGGTGGGCCTAAAAAGACTATCCATATTAGGTGGATGTCAGGATTTGAAGGAAACTAGAGATTCTTAGAGACAAAGCTGAGTAATAAATGCATTCCAAGTATGGGGAGTTAATAGCCTGTATAACATGGAGGCTGGAGGTAGAATGTCTACTTCAGAGAGCAACAAAACAAACCAGTTAGTCTAACACAGAGTACATGGAGATTTATAATGTGTCATAAACTTAGAGATGGAGTTTAAAGCCAGATTATTATATATTTCAAATGCCAACCTTAGTGATTTGCATTTAATCCTAGAGATAATAAATAGCCATCAAAAATTATTAAGGAAGGTAATGCTGTCATATGTATGGATTATTTTGGTAGCACTGTAAAATTTAAATTGGAGAAAGGAATGATTGGAACATTAGATTCTAATAACCCAGATGAGAAATGATGAGGGTCTGATGACCACAAGAGTGAAGAGGATAATAATAGGATACATATGTGTGTATATAAAGATACATATATATATATATATATATATATATATATATATATATATATATGTATCCATAAGCATAAAATCATATAATGGATGCTGAAATACTAAGACTTTACTTCCTGAAGTCCTATATTATTTCAGGATTCAATTTAAATGCTATTTTCTGCAAAATACCTTTTCTAGTCTCACTAGCTGCTAGCACCTTTTTTAAAAAGTCACTTTATAACAATTTTGTATTCATTTTTTATATGGTTACATATGTATACATATGTACAAGTTTCCTTCTCCACTAGGATGTAAATTCCTTGAGGATTAATCAATGGCAAACAAAATTCATAGAAGGACATCATTGGGAATCACTTAAATTTATAGGAAAGGCAATTAAGGAATAGGAACAAGAGATAACTGTGAATTTAATAACTATTTTTCTCTTCATCTCAGTCTGTTCTCTGTGATAAAGATGTACTTATTCTCCGTCAATGTAACTTAGATCTCTCAGTCTAAGGGACCATGAAATTTGGAGCTGGAAGAGAACCTTAGAAAGCATCTAATCCAAGCACACAGATGGGGAAATTGAAGACCACAGAAATTAAACAATTTGTTAAAAGTAATGCAAGTAGCAAGTCGTAAAGATCTGATGCCAAATATACAACATTTCCAATTTAGATTATTTCTCATCCAGTGTATTTTAGATGGTATAAGCACCAACAAATTTGTAACAAATAACTTTTATATCAGTGTTTCCCAACCCAAACTATACTGTGACTGGTAAAATAAGTAACTTAAAATATTTACTTTCTGCAATCCAAGCACAGTTGCAGAAGTTAAGGGGACAGAGACCAGATAAAACAAAGAAGAGCAGAATTCCAGTTGTATATTTCAGAAGTATGGACTTTTGATAGCAAGTTTTATGAAATGATGAAAATATGTCATAGACTAACTGTTGGGAAGTAATCATAACTGATTTCAGACTGTTGATCTGTGTCTCTCACAAGCATACTCATTTGATTTCTATATGGTAGATACTACACTTGTCTTCTTAGAGTATTTTTGACTGAGCTACTCAGACACAGGTTCCGAAGGCAGTTCTAAATGAGGAGTTCCCCAAAATATAATGGCAATGATGCTATCTTGGAATATGTAAAATTCTTTCAAGAAAATTAATTTGAAAGAGGATCATATTTATTTGGTATTGAGATTTCTGATATATTTTTAAAAATTATTATTTTTATAGAAGATATTTGAGAGGTTATGATCATGGGAAATACTGAATAACATCTCTCACCAAAGTGAGACATTATAGCTGAAAGGACAGGACATGACTGCTTACTGATGTGAGAATAAATTCTAAGACAGATATCTGTATTCACTCAGAATAACAACTTGGAAGAGCAAAGACACAAATTAAAAACAAATTAGAATTAGAAGAAAAAGGAAACTAAGAAAGCATATAATTAAGGTATCATTGGTCTGATTTTTTATAGATTTTATTTATTTTGAATTTTACAAATTCAATCTTTCCCTAATCTTGCTTCCCCCCCACCCCACTCCCCACAGAAAGCAGTCTGTTAGTCTTTATATTGTTTACATGGTATACATTGATTTAAGTTGAATATAATGGAGTGAAATCATATCCTTAAGGAAGAAACATAAGGTATAAGATACCTTATAAGAAACATAAGGTATAAGATAATAATAATAATAATAATAATAATAATAATAATAATAACATAATAAGATAATTTTTTAAATTAAAGGCAATAGCCTTTGGTCTTTGTTTGAAGTCCACAATTCTTTCTCTGGATACAGATGGTATTCTCCATCGCAGATACACCAAAATTGTGTGTTATTGTTGTAATGATGGAATGAACAAGTCCATTAAGATTGACCTTCACCCTCATGTTGCTGTTAGAGTGTACAATGTTCTTCTGCTTCTGTTCATCTCACTCAGCATCAGTTCATGCAAATCCTTCCAGGCTTCCATGAATTCCCATCCCTCCTGGTTTCTAATAGAACAATAGTGTTCCATGACATACATATACCAAATTTTGTTAAGCCATTCCCCAATTGAACGACATTCACTTAATTTCCAATTCTTTGTCACCACAAACAGGGCTGATAGGAATATTTTTGTACAAGTGATAATTTTACCCTTTTGGATAATCTCTTCAGGGTATAGACTAGTAGTAGTATTTCTGGATCAAAGGGTATGCAAATTTTTGTTGCCTTTTGGTAATAATTCCAAATTTCTCTCCAGAAAGTTTGGATGAATTCACAACTCCACCAACAATGTATTAGCTTCCCAGATTTCCCACATCCCTTCCAACATTGATCATGGACCTTTCTGGTTATATTGGCCAGTCTGAGATGTGTGTGGTGGTACCTCAGAGATGCTTTAATTTGCATTTCTCTAATAAGTAGTGATTTAGAACAATTTTTCATATGACTGTGGATTGCTTTGATTTCCTCATATGTCAATTAACTTTGCATATCATCTGACCATTTGTCAATTGGGGAATGACTTGTCTTTTTAAAAATTTGACTCAGTTCTCTATATATTTTAGAAATGAGTCCTTTGTCAGAAATACTAGTTGTAAAAATTCTTTCTCAATTTACTATATTTCTTTTGATCTTGGTTACAGTAGTTTTGTCTGTGCAAAAGACTTTTAATTTAATGTAGTGAAAATTGTCTAGTTTATTTTTAAATGATGTTCTCCATTTCTTCCTTGGTTATAAACTGCTTCCCTTTCCATAGATCTGACAGGTAAACTATTCCTTGATCTCCTAGTTTGCTTATAATATTGTTTTTTATGTCTAAATCCTGTATCCATTTTGATCTTATCTTGGTATAGGGTGTGAGGTGTTGGTCTAATCCAAGCTTCTGCCATACTAACTTCCAATTTTCCCAACAGTTTTTATCAAGAGAAAGTTTTTATCCCAATGGACTCTTTGGGTTTATCAAACAGCTGATTACCATAACCAATTCATGCTATTGCACCTAGTCTACTCCACTGATCCATCACTCTAGTTTTTAGCTAGTACCAGATAGTTTTGATGACTGATGCTTTTTTAATATAATTTTAGATCTAGTAGTGCTAAGCCACCTTCTTTTGCACTTTTTTTCATTAAATCCCTGGAGATTCTCAACTTTTTATTTATCATATTTGAATTTACTTAATTTTTTTTCTAACATTAAAGTAATGTTTTGGAATTTTGATTGGTAGGGTACGAAACAAGTAGTTTAATTTTGGTAGAATTGTCATTTTTATTATATTATCCATGAACAGTTGATATTTACCCATTTATTTAAATCTGATTTTATTTGTGTGAGAAGTGTTTTGTAATTGTTTTCAAAAAGTTTCTGAGTCTGCCTTGGCAGGTGGACTCCCATGTATTTTGTATTGTCTGAAGTTACTTTGAATGGGATTTCTCTTTTTAGCTCTTTCTGCTGCATCTTGCTAGTAATGATATTTTTTAAAATAAGGACACCACCATCTTTCACTCACTGGATCTTGCAATATAGATATCATCTTCACATCTTCACTTGCACTAACCTCCCATATCCATTTGAGTGTCAAGTCATATCAATTTTACCTTAGCAACATCTCTTATATAATTCTTCTTTGCTCTGACACAGACTCCATTGTGGTGTAGGTCCTATGTCACTTTCCATCAGGATTATTATAGTAGCCTTGTTTGTCTCTCTCCCCCCAAGTTTCTTTAGTCCGGTCTAACTTCCATTCAGTTATTAAAGCCATTTTACTAAATTACAGGTCTTACCAAGCCACTCTACTCAATGACTCCCCACTATATACAGGATAAATATAAAATCATTTGGATTTGAAAACCCTTTACAATCTTGTGCCTTCCATTCATTATATACTTGAATCCCCTCTGTGTAATCTACAACCATGCAATACTGACTTCTCTGAATAAGATACTCCATCTCTTGATTTAATATCTTTTTTTTTCCTGACTGATTCTCATGTCTAGAAATGTTCATCATCCTTTTCTTTGCTTCTTTACTTTCTTGGTTTTATTTTTGTTCTAATCTCACTTCCTTTAAGAGTGGCTCTCAAAACTAATGTTTTCCCTTTTAGATTACCTCCAATTTACTGTGTATATATCTTGTATGTAAAATATGTATATAAGTTGCATTTAAATATTATATATAAAATCTTATATGTAAATAATTGTAGGTGTCTCTGCCCAGTTAGTATGTGAGTTCATTGATGGAATAAATTTATTTTTGCCATTCTTTGTATCACTCAAAAAGTATAGAGTCTGGTGTGTTCAGTCATTTCCCACTCATTGTGACGCTTTTGAAGATCTTACTGGCAAGCATAGTAAAGTAGCTTTTCAATTCTTTCTCCAATTCATTTTATAGATGAGGAAATTGAAGCAAATGGGGTATTCAGGGTCCCAGAGATAGTAAATGTGAGACCAGATTTAAATTCAGGTAGATAAGTCACATTGATTCCAGGCTTGGCAATCTATACACTGTACCACCAAGCTGCAATGCCTAGACTAGAGTAAGCAGTTAATAGATCTTTTTGCTGCTGCTGATATCAAGCGCAGAATGCCCCCGCTTTCTAATGAAGTTTAAGAAACATAAAAGCAACTGTTGCAATATGTTGGCCAAAAGAACGTAGAAACTCTTTTAATGAATAAATTCTCAATTTTCTAGCAACATGGATAGATATGGCAATAAAGAGCAACAGTGATATAGACTATAAATTCATTTAAAGAATCTTGTGAAGAAGAATCTTAGAAGATCATGAGATATGACAGCTTTTAAAACAGCAAGATGTGGTGAAATGCAAGTTTTTAGGAAGCTTGGTGGGAAACTCAGTTAAAGATCACCTAATCATTTAAAGGCAAAATTGAGAGGACTGCAAAAAGATGAAAATATAGAAAAGATCTGTCAGCATGAATCTAATAAAGTATTCTCTACATCAGTAAGAGTAGAGGACCTATATTTGGCTTGCATGGAGAAATAGAAATGAAGAAATGGTGCTAAAGAAAACAAAAGAAGAAAGTATTTATATTAGCCCAAGCATATGCCTATACTGTATTGTCCTATGCACCATATAAAGAGATCTAGAGGACAGTTTCAGCTCATAGAATGGGACTCCCTTATAAGGTTTAGTCATTGGAATCACATAAAAGACACTGTGGATAAGGTCTGATCTGTGTCATAGAAGGATGTATTCACAATAATAAGATCATAGATATATAAGAAACATAAATAAAGAAATGATGATGTATGAATAAAATGGAAAAACACGCAATCTAAAAATGCCTCAAATTAGATATTTAAAGACTAGTTTTATTTTATTTTGAATCTAATGAATACTGCAAAGCACAAATTCATTTTGTGAAAACCAATGATCTTTCTCAATTATTTTTAAAAAATATTTTACATACTATTTATAGCAATAAGAAATTTGATTAACTATCAAAAGAAGTTAACAGAAGGAAATAGCACACCTCCTGGAACATGATGTTGCTGGATGTGAGCTAGCAGAACATCATATTTGTTTTAACAATGAAAACCTTCATTTTATGTACAAAAATAGTTCAGAGTATAATAAATTCAAGGAAAAGCCTTTAAAAAACCAGAGGGATATTCCTATATGACTTCCAGTGATCTTGGTACAGTATATTATGAAGAAGAAATCACTATTATATTACTTATGTACATTAAAGATTATGAAATTGTGCTTCACCAGTAAGAACAACTGAGTATTTAGCTTTTAGTTATTTTAAGTCCATATTCTTCTACTCAACAAAGAAGAGATATTTACAAAAGTAGGTTGCACCAATAAATAACCCTACATGAAATTGGACTGAGATTCTAGCATCTCAAGCTGAATCATTTTTTATCTTGTTAATAAAATTAAAAAAAGTCCTTATGCATAAATGTAGTAAAGTGACCATGTTCCCTATGATAATTTGTAAAGCAGAATGCTGGTCTGTTATGCAATGAGAAGAAACTTGTTAACCTAGAGATAATCTTGTTCAATTGCTTTATTTTACAGATGCGAAAACTGAGACTCATCAAAGGTGAAGTGATTCAGATGAATAGGAACAGAGACAGGATGCAAACTGTTGACCTCTGACTCAAAATGCTATACTCATTGCTTTATAATATGTACAGTAATATTGAAGAAGAGCTCTCCAAGATGTGACAGGTTTTTTTTGTCTGTTTTTTTAAGCTTAAGATTTTGTTATTCTGAATTTAACAAATATTAACAAATATGAATATTTGTATATGCAAAAAAAGAACAGAAAAAGAAGATTCTTTATAAAACTGTGAATCTATGTTATCCATGGGTTACTCATTTTAAAAATGCTTAACAAAATCAATACATTCATGCCAAAGGTAATGTGTGTGAGTGTGTGTGTGTGTGTGTGTGTGTGTGTGCATGTCTTCTGTGCTGTCATCACCTGGACTTTTTTAGTACATTTACAAAATACAAAGTTTCATTAATATTCTTATTTTTTTCTTGGAGCAGGGGCATTCCTAATACTAAAATGTAATTTTAACTCTAATTTTCAACCCCCAATAAAAGCCCCTGTCTGGTAACAAATAAGCATTGTCAAACAAAATACATTCACATACTGATCATGTCTAAAAATCAATGTGCCAATCTGAATCTTAAGTCTATCAATTTTCTGTCAAGTTAAAAGGGAAAAGAGCAACTCTATATTAAATAACTAATATATGTTGTCCGTTGTGTTAAGTGCTTCACAAATATTATCTAATTTTATTCTCACGATAATATTAGGAGAGATAGTTATTATTATTCTCATTCTATGTTTGAGATAAAGGAGACAGTTAAAGTAACTTTCCCCTAGTTATACAACTAGTCATTGTCTAGACCAGGTTTGAGTTAGACCATATTTTAGTTGGGAACATGATTCATCTTTAGTCTTCTAGAGTTATGTTTGATCTTTGCATAAATGTATGTACTTCAGTCTTTGAAAGTTTTTTTAAAGTAGTATTTTATTCTTTGTGCAATTTTTTCCAAGTTTTATTCAATTTCCTCTGTATCATTCCAAACAAAGGTTCCCCAGTTCTCTGATTATCCTTCCCTTAATTCTTATATCAAACTATTATTCCACCAAATATATAAAATATATTTTGTTTAGCCACACTCCAATGAATAAGCATCAACTTGTTTTCCAGATCATTGCCACTACAAAAAGAGTGACTAAAATGTATTTGTTTATAGGACACCTTTCTTTCTTTGTTCTGTTGGGATATAGGTTCATTAGTGGTATTGCTCTCTCAAAGGTTAAGCACATTTTAATGACTTTGGGGTATATTTTCAAACTCCTTTCCACATAAAAAAATTCAGAGTTCTACCAATATATTTTAGTATGTTCATCCTTACACATCCCTTATAACAATTGTTCTTTTCCTTTTTTGGTCTTTTTTTGCAATTTAAATGGTATGAACCTGAGAAATGCTTTGTATAGAATTATTGCCTTAGCTGAAATTATGAAAGACTTCTCCTGTACTTTTCTAATATTTTTATATGTGTGTGTGTTTTTGGAGTTCATTGCGATCATATGGTTGAGATTTGTTCTAATCCTTTTTTCTTATTGTTTTCTTATGGTTGTTCAGTCATTTTCAGTTGTTTCATTCTTATATGAAATTTTTTTTGGCAGAGTTACTAGAGTGGTTTGCTATTTTCTTCTCTGGCTGGTTTTACAGATGAGGAAACTGAGGCAAAGAGGGTTAAGTGGCTTGCCCAAGGTCACACAGGTAGGAAGTATCTGAGGCCAGATTTTAACTCTTGAAAAATGAGTCTTCCTTACTCCAGACCTGGCACTCTGTCCACTACAATATCTAGCTGACTGAATGACATCTGATAAACAACCAGAAAAGAGTACAATGTGGTAGTTTTGATGGATAATCATGAATTATGGGAATAAAAATAGAATAATTCTACAAGACTAAAAATATATTGCTCAAGAGGTCAAGTAATAACAACTAATACTTCAAAAATTCATACTTTAATATTTACAAAGCATTTTCCATTTTTATTCTATATCTCTATCACACACACACAAACACACACACACACTCACAGTTGAGGAATATCAGGTTCAGAGAGGTTAAGATGTCATCCAGCTTGTAAAATGTCAAAACTATGACTTGAACTTAGGTATCTTGATACTATGGATAACAATAATATAGTTAGAAGTGTTAGAAATCAGTAAAAGAAGTATTTTAAGTAAAAATATCAGTAATAACTAATATTTTTGAGATAAAGATAGATAAGGGTATCAGATTAAATGATCCTTTCTAGCTCAAAAAATTGTATTATTTTATGGTATTCTTATGCTTGAATACTTCCAGAATTACATACAATGTTTCATCTTAGAACTGTACAGATTGTTGAAAATCTAGTACAATATCAATGCAGAATTAGGTCTCATTATATAAAACTATAGCGGATCACAATTATCATCTATCATGAAATTTTCTCTTTCTTCAATCATCTGAGAAATATATGAATCTTTCAACCATATGGAAAGTTTTCTTGTGGAGGAGAGATTTACTTTATATATTTCTAACTGGAAGAGACCTCAGACTCCATCTATTCTAAATCCCTCATCTTACATCAGTGAAACCAAGGCTCAGAGACCTTAAATAACTAGTATACAGTTACTCTTAATCCAGCGCAACCTGCTTATCTAGAGATCAATGATAATAAAATTAGAGGAAGATCCAGTATAAGAAAGAAAAATATCTCAAATTCAACATGTCTAATTCAGAACTCATTATCTCTACCTCCCCAATCCCAAGCTTGTAATGGGCTGGGGTGGGAAGAAAAAATAATGCAAACACTCCCTGAGAGCTATAATATCAGCAGGGTCCAAAGTGGGAGTGAAATAAAATAGAAGGCCTGGAATTTTTGTTATATTTAATGATCTTGAAGAAAGGAAAGAGATATAAAAAAACACTAGGCAATAACAGAGAAAGAATGGAGCTGAAATTATTTTTCATAAATGGGGTGTGGCACAAGTAGAATAAAGAAAAGGAGAGAGTGAGGGGGAGTGGGAATCATTTGATCCTGACTTGGAACTAATGCAAAATGAAGTGAGCAGAACTAGAAGAACAATTTATATTATTAAATGACTTTGTAAAAGAAAAAAATTGAGAATATAAAGAACTCTGATGAAATCAACAATCAAAGATTGTTCTAAAAGATGAACAATTTAGAATGGTATCCACCTCTTGATAGAAGTTATGGTTATGCAGAATAAAACATCAAATTTTGAACATGACCAATTTGAAGATTTGTTTCACTTAACTATGGCCATTTGTTGCAGGGGAATTGTTAACTCATAATTTGTAGGTACTAACAGTTAATGCTGATAAACCATCCTTGACCAGTCAATTATTTCATTGTCTTACAGCAATAGAGAAAAATCTCTTTCTGGCAATTGAGCTCCCATGGTGGATCCAGGTCATCTCCATAACTCCATATCTCTCTTAGAACTGGACTACCTCTTTCCATGCATCACCTCTCTTGTACCACCAGCTACTCCTTATTACACCAGTGATTATTCCTTATTGCATAACCAGCTATCTCTTTCAAATTGCTTCCTCTTTTCACATTTTTTTTTATCCTACCATTCTTCTACATCTTGCTCCCAGTCATTTCCTATGTTCTTTTAATTTATAATCACTGATAGCTTCTAAATGCATTTATGAACTCCAGGGTGGGGTGGGTTTGGAAGGATGTAGTGCCAAGGATAAATATAGCATTTGTCCTTTGGTTCTACTTTCTTACCTTTGAGAATAACAAACAAATGAATTAATAAAGACCAAAACAATCACTTTGCTCATATTTTTTGAAGGTTTGAAAATTATGTAATAGTTAAAGCAAATCAAGAAATGTATCCTGGAGAAGATATTGTTTTGGGGTTGGCAGTCATTTGCCATCTTACTTTTATCTAAATATTTGATTTTATTTTTATAATTGAATATTGACCTTCCTTTCCCTGTTCCAGCCCTTTAAGCAGCAGACCAATAGCTGCCAGAGACCATCTGTTCTACCATTCTAACATATAATGGCAGCAAGAAGACTGACCATTAACATCTACTACAATTGAGAGAAACCAGGTATTTTCACATCCTCCAATCAAATCTCATCGCCTCACTTTCTAGTTCCTACCAGTTTCAAGATGATCCCTATTAGCTGTATTCCGACTCTTAGATTCCATTCTTGAACAGATTATCCTCTTGGTAGAGAACCATTCTCCCTTTGCTTATTCGCTAAGAGCCTCTGGATCTTGCCATCTAATTTGTGACTTTGCTGGTCTAAGTGTGAACTGGTCTTTTCATTAGCTATGAATGTAACACATTTGCTGTCTCCCCCAATTAGAATGTGAGGTCCTTGAGGGCTGAGAATGTCTTAATTTTATTTCTTCATCTCTACTCTTAGCATTTTACTCAGCGCATTACTATACTTTCGCACTCTATTCCATTTGATTGAATACTGTTTATACCCATTTTGAGTAACCCTAATTTTTTATTTAAAACTTGAAATAAGTAGATTTATTTTTCTTCACCTCCTTGCCCTTTATTAAGGGAATTGAAATTGGTAGTACATATGCAGCCTCTAGAGATGAGATATTATGTCATCACAAATATTAAATTTTGCTTTTTTCTTTGACATACATACATTCATATATGTGTTTGTATACATACATATGCATTTCATACATTATACATATATATTTATATACACTACACATATATATTTCATAGACCAAATTAATTTAGACTTTTCTAAGCCAAAAGCACTAAGTAAAATATATCATTTTGCTTGATTAGTTTTTCTCAAGCCATGACTTCAAATGGGTGCTTAGTGTCAAAACTATCACTTCTTCATTCCCCATGAATCCATCTAATCTAGGAACAACATCCCTGTAGCTGAGGGTAAGAGGAACTCGAAAATTGTCCTTTTCTTCCTATTCAATTGAGCAATATTTAAATGTCTGCTATGTATTAAAACCTGGGAAATATAATACTGAGTAAAAATAAAAGTTTCTTCCTACAAATAATGTTTAGATTTGCTTGTTTTATGAATTCAAAATCATATTGAGCCTGAGATTTCTATGGGACACACAGGAGAGGGTCAAGGACAGAGGAAAAATATACAAAAAATACTTATGGCAGCACTTTTAACAGTATTAAAGGACTGAAAAAACCATAAATTAGGGTATTACTGGCCAAATTATGGCATGTGAATGCTATGGAATTTTTTCATTACTGAAAATTAGGAACGTAAAGTATTTAAAGTAAATCCCATGGTCCAGAAAACTTCTAAGGAATTGAGTTTGTGGCAATTTGGCACAATGGGTTGAGAGTTGGACCTGGAATCACAAAGACTTGCTTGTCTTATGTAGCTGAATGACCCTGAGTAGTCATTTAATCTCTGTATACTTCAGTTTCCTCAGAAATAAAATGGGAATAATAATAATATCTTACTCCCAAAGTTGTTGTGATGATGAGATTCTATTTGTAAAACTCTTTGCAAATTTTAATAAAAATCTTTTACAAATTCTAGTTGATATTATTTTTTATCATTAGCAATTTGATCCTTGAAGCATAACCTCAAAGAGATCAAGTTATCTTTGTTCTTTTTTGAATAGCATTTTCTTTTCTTCAATTATCTATAAAATAATTTTTAACACTTTTTATATTAAATTTGGAGTTCCAAATTCTCTTCTCTCTCTCTCTCCTTCCCCTTCCCTGAGATGGTAGACAATTTCATTTGGGTTATACCTGTGCAATAATGCAAAACATTTCAATATTACACAGACAAAATTTTAAGAAAATAAAGTGAAAAATGTTATGATTCTCTCTGCATTCAGACTCCATCAGTTCTTTCTCTTGGGGTGAATATCATTTTCATTGAGTCCTTTGGAATTGTCAATACCTTCACTTGCATTCCTCCAGGAAAATCTCTAAAACAAGTTAGGTAGGGATTACGTCTAGGATCACCCAAAAGGTAAGCAATAGAGTCTTTCTTTTTTAATAAAGATACTTAATATTCAATATGATTATCAACTATTGGACAGTTTTTAATTGCTCAAGACAGAAATTATATAAACCATAATAGTTTCCAAACCAAACTCATTATCTTTCATCAGAAAACCTGCCTTCTTCTGAGTTTCTCTAAAATTATCAAGGATCCCAACCCCTTGCAACTAAGTTCAAAATCTCACTATCAGCCAATTTATTTCATCAGTTGACAAATTTTGTTGAAAAACCTCACCACATTTTTCCAATATAGCTCCATCTCACACAGCAATCATTCTGGTGCCTATCAACTCTTCCTGGATTAATTGCAAAACTTTTCTGACTAGCCTTCCTGCTGCATTTCCCTTCTGACTTAAATCCATTCTCTATATAACTGTCAAGGTGATTTTTCTAAAATTCAGGTAGGACTATAACATTCTTTTTTTTCTCAATAAACTCCAAAAATTTTTGGATCAAATACAGAGTGCTCAAATACAGACTTTGTAGTTTGAAGCTCTTCACAATCTGGCCCATTCCTACTTTGTAACCTTCTAATACATTGCGCTCTACCTCTAGTCATACTGGAATTTGACTTGATGTTCCTCACATGTTGTGCTCTATCTCTTGTCTCTGTGACTTTGTTGTGACTATCCTTCTTTCCTAGAATACTTTGTAGCCTCAACTTTACCTCCTCAAGTGCCTCAAGGTTCAGTTTAAATACTACTTTCTGTAAAAGGTCTCATCTAGTCTCACTAGGTGCTAGAGACTTCTCCAAATTTACCTGGTAACACGTTTGGTTTGTATATTATATATGTTTACAAACATACAGGTTTTCTTCCCCATTAGAATAGAAACTTCTTGAGGATTCATCACTGACAATCCAAAGTACTTAGAATGAAATCATTGGGAACCACTTTAATTTACAGAAAGGGCAATTAAGGAATAGGAACAAGAGATAACAAGATAATAACTATTCTTCCCATCATCTCAGTCTGTTCTCTGTGCTAACAATACCTTGAATCTCTCATTCTGAGGGACCAGGAGATTTAGAGATGGAAGAGAACCTTAGAGAGAATGTAATCTAAGCACATAGATGAGGAAACTGAAGGCCACAGAAATTAAACAACTTGTTAAAATTAATGCAGGTAGTAAGTAGACATCTGATTTCAAATACAAAATTTCCAACATAAACTATCTCTCATCCAATGTGATCAGTCTTATATGGTATAAGCACCAATAAATTAGTACCAATAATTTTTATATCAGTGTTTCTCAGCCCAAACTACACTATGACTGGTAAAATAAGTAACTAAATTCTGGTTAGTCTTAGATGGTATAAACAGAAATAAATTTATTCTGATAACTTTTATACAGTATTTTCCAATGCAAACTCTAAGTTAAGGGGACAGAGACCCAACAGATAAAGCAAATAAGTGCAGAACTCATGGAGAAGGAAGGGGTGGGCCATTTTTTTCCCAGTTGTATATGAGGTAATTTTTTCAGAAATTTTGTGAACCGGTGAACTGGTCATAGACTACCACTTGGGAAATAATCATAACTGATTCTACACCATTGGTCTGGGTCACTCACAAAATTACTCATTTTCTTTCTATATTGGTTGATAATACTTTGTTGTGTCTACAAGAGTTCTATTCTTCTCCTGGCAGTACTTTTGACATGAACTACTCAAATATAAGTTCTGAAGGCAGTTCCAAATGAGGAGGGCTCCAAAATGTTTTGACAATGATGGCATCCTTGGAATACATATAAACTCTCCCAAGAAAACTATTTTGAGAGGGAACATTTATTTGGTATTAAGATGTCTGTTATAATTTTTTAAATTAGCATTTTTCTGGTAAGAGCCTTACAAGAAATTTGTAGCTTGTATTATTTAGCCTAAAATATTTTTAAGGTACATATAAAAATATTTTCAAAGTACATATAAAAGACAGATAAATGTGACTTATCTAATAATCAAGGAAGATTTTATGGAAAGATGAAACTTGGATGAGATTTGAAGGGTAATTAAGAGCTCTTTAGCAGAGAGGAAGTAACTACAGTTTAGGTGAGAATAACAGAATGAGACAGGGATTAGCTGACAATGGTCCCTTTCAGCATTAAGTCTTGTCAAACAAGTAATCCTAAGACATTTATTAAGAGTCTTCTAGATGCCAAGCACAGTGAGAAGCATTGGAAATAAAAAGACAAGATCAAAACCATTTCTGCCTGTAATGAACTTGCATTAGCTATAATTTTTACATGATGATGTTGATGATGATAATGATGATGATTTTTGACCTTCATTCTTGAAGACCATGACATCAGGGTGATGATGCCAAGACATGCAAGTGAATTGGATTTAAATGGGGTGGGTTGTGAGGGGGGTGTTGTGATAAGTCACCAGTCTCATTTTTTCTCTGGAACCGTCTGTGTCGAGTGACTAGATATGAATCAGGATAACAAGAACTGGCCCTGGATATGAGGCCATCAGGGCTAAGTGACTTGCTCAAGATCACAAAGCTAGCAAGGGTCAAGTGTTTGAGGTCTTCCTGACTTCAGGTTTGGAGTACAGATCACCTTGAATCTACAATAGTTTTCCTACAGGGAGCCCACTGTTTGATTTGGGGAATTGCTGCCAGATACTATAGAAATATATATATGATATATGATATATATATATATATATATATATCACATTAAGTATATGTAAATATACATAGTGTGCTAGATATATGTATGTATACAGTAGCCATACATTCTCTCTCTCTCTCTCTCTCTCTCTCTCTCTCTCTCTCTCTATATATATATATATATATATATATATATATATATATATATATGTGTGTGTGTGTGTGTATGTGTACCCATGTATATGTGTCTATAATATGGCTTATCAGAAGACAAATATCCTATATTCAAAATGCTCTGTGCATCTATACCCCTAAACTATACCTAATGAATCCCTATTCAGATGTGTTTAGCTTTAATAACAAGCCAGAAGATACAATCAGCTCAAAGCAAAATCATATCCTGAAATGTCTCAGTAGTAAGAAAAAGAATAACAAAACACTTATATCATAAACCTGGTGTTCATTCCCTCACAAGCATGTCCAATATCAGTGGTAAGAGTATTCATATGTAAAGGTTCCAAGTAGAGATGGGAACTGCATTCAATACTTCAGATGTGGTCTAATTTAGGATATAAAACAAAACATCTTTTACCTCCTTATTTCCAAGCTTCTAGATGTCTCTTATTGCAGTTTCAGATGACTTGATGGCAGATTTGGCTTCTATATTATCCTGTTTACTCATAATTTTTCTTCTATCTATATCTAAGACTATTCATCCTTTTTTTTCAACTTCATTTCATTAGATCTGATGTAATGTTTTTGCCTTTTGAGAGGTCTTTTTGAATTCTAACTAATTTTCCTTCCTAATTTTATGTTATCTTTGACCAAGTCACTAAATGCACAGGCATGTGGCAGATCTCTGGAGAATTCTCCGAAATACATCTTTCAAGTCAATATAAAACCAATAATGAATAATTTTTAGTTCTGCTCATTCAACTAGCTCCAATCCAATGAACAATTTAGTCATTCAGCTTTTATCACTCATTCTATAGCCTCCACTCAATAATATCAAAAAAATCTTTCTCAAGAGTATCCTCTTGGGGCAGCTAGGTGGCGTAGTGGATAAATACAGGCCCTGGAGTCAGGAGTACATGGGTTCAAATCCGGCCTCAGACACTTAATAATTACCAAGCTATGTGGCCTTGGGCAAGCCACTTAACCCTGTTTGCCTTGAAAAAACTTTTAAAAAAAAAGAGTATCCTCTTTGCTGTTCTTCTAGTAGTGCTGTAAAAAATAGAAACAAATTTTATCTAGAATGATCCAATCTTAATTATACCAAACTGGTTCATTATGTTTACTTTTTGCTTTTCTCTAAGATGTTTCACTAAACATCTCTTTGATACTATGGTGTATAATTTTTCCAGGAATAAAATTCAAGGTCACTGACCTATGATTCATAGAATTCAATATCTCCAACCTTCCTCCAGTCTTTCTGTTTGTTTGTTTGTTTATGAAGCATTTATCTTTCTTGGGTCCTATGGTTATTTTTTTTGCTATTTTGCTAGTCAGTTTTTTTCATGATCTCTGACCTAGAAATCAGCAACTACCACTATAATCTCTCTTTTCCCCTGATGGTTTCATTATTTTCTCACCTGTCATTACTTCCAGATGTATATCATCATTCTTGGAATACAAGCAGATTCTGCCTCATTAGAGTATCCTGCTCTCTTCTCTTTAAGCAGATCCTCATAGTTATGTCAAGAGTTTCAAGCATCTCCTAGTTCTTTTCTTTCTTTTCTCATTGATATTCTATTTTTCTAACTTCTGATATTTTGGGATTCCCATACATCTCTTCCAACCATTTTTCTTTTTCTTATTGATGTTCTTCCATTTGTGATAGGCACATTTCCTTTTCGTAGATAATATGAAAATTGTGGATATGCCCATCACTTGGGGAATAGCTGAACAAGTTATAGCATTTGATGAAGATGGCATATTATTGTGCAACAAGAAATGATGAGTTTATTAGTTTTAAGAAAACAGATAGACAAGCACAAAATAATGAAGAGCAAAATGAATAGAACAAGATATATTTGTTTATAGTAATAGTAATATTGTTTTAAGAACAACTTTGAGTGACTAAATCATTTTAACTACTATAAATACCCAAATTAACTGCAAAGGATCTATGAAAACACTATCTGCTTCCAGAGAAAGAACTGATAAATAGATGTACAGAAATATTTTGATTACATATTTGTGTCTAATGGTATCCTCTAGGGTGTGGAAGGGGGAAAAAAGAAAGTTATGTAATTATTTTAATATAAAAATAAATAGCAAGTTGCATATAGTAGATTTGCAATTTCATGTGCAA
Organism: Macrotis lagotis; assembly: GCF_037893015.1. Lineage (NCBI taxonomy): Eukaryota > Metazoa > Chordata > Mammalia > Peramelemorphia > Peramelidae > Macrotis > Macrotis lagotis. Next base: position 58,226,766 of record NC_133662.1, read on the forward strand.
TAATCTTTTTTTAAAATTCTACTTTATTATGGAAATACCTGTTTAATTTCATAAATCAAAAATAAAATAATTTAGTTTTTTAATATATAAAATTGGAGCCTAGAATTTTGTCCTTTCAGGGTCTCTCTCTCTCTCTCTCTGAGGAGAGAGATAAATCAGCACTTTGATCAGAAATAACAGCACCTTGAGCTTGGCAGAAATATAAACATCATATAAATAAATATCCTAGCACTTACAAATTCTCCCTATTCTTTGTCTTGAAATGACCATGACATCTACAATCCATATTTTTGTTTTTAGTATTTATTTTCCCTGGAGAATTGCTGTGATGAATTTCTTGTGGCTGACATCAACTCTGAAATTATCGGTCTTTTTTTATCGCTTTAGCATGTTATTAATAAGGTGATGGTCACACCCAAATTTATTTTTCCTGTCAGTTAATTAAACTGTTTGTCTTATATCTGCTGCCTTATCCATGACTGCTTTTTTGTTCTCCCCACATTTTCTAAATCTCTTTAACCTGGAGTCCTCTCCCCTTAATTCATTTTTTTCTACTTTCCTACACCTAGAATTCTTCTCCTTCAGTTCATTTCCTTCTCCTTCAACTTTAGTTCTTTCCTTATTTTTAATTATGTTTCTCTTTCCCAATTACCACTCCCCAATTTAATCTAAGACCATCAGAATTCCAGAACTCCCCAATCACAGTTTACAATTTCCCATTCTTCCTCCAGGGTTGTAGTCATTCTCCTCTCACTAGTTTCTCCCTTAAAGTTAGGAATAGAACATTAGGGCTTTCTCCCTCTTTCTCCCTGCCCCCCCAATCTGTGTTTCTCTCTGTCTTTCTGTCTCTGTTTCTCTCTCTACACACACAGACACACCACACATGTATGCATACATATAGTGTTTATATAGATATATATTTGTATATAAACATATATTTATATTCATATACAATCTAGGTACTTTTATCAAAAGACTGTAACTGTCCTCAACTTCCCATATTCTTTCTTTTTAATCTTTCAAGAAAGGACTATTATTTGCTAATTTAAGATCTTTACATTTTCTTTCAATGACAGATATGTCTTTAGCATGGAATCCTGCTAAATGTATTTTATCTGACTTTAAAATCAATTGGCATTCAAAGAATTTATATTTATATATGTATATACATAATTTGAAAAATCCATTTAAAAGCTTTAAGCATTTTTTAAAAAAGGTGAACAGATAAAATGTGTTAATGAGTGTTAAAATTGAATGTTCTCAAAATATTTACAATATGTAAACAGTGAACACATGCTCTGAAAATATATACATCCTTTCTTCCCTCCAAAGTAGATTACTTATAGTGACATCCAGGGGACCAGCTTGGTAGTCTAAGGATACAGTGTTTCTATTTGTGACTTTGCTAATCACTTTGAAAATTCGTAGTAATTAAAACAAGTTATCTGGGTTTTTATTATGGTTGTTTAATTTTTTTGTCTATGCTATTTTTTATTCTTGTTTTTAAAATTAAAACTTGAAAGTTCTAAATTCCTGACACACCTGGTTCAAAAAAAAAACCACAAAAAGACAAGATACCATTCTTTTTAGAAGGGAAAATGTTCTGAAGTAGGAATCAGAACAGGATTCTAATTCCTTTTCATTCAATTCCAGTTAAATAAGCATTGACTAATTACCTACATATTCAAGGCACTTGCTCTGTAGCTGAAGCCCTATTTGTCTCTGATTGACTTGCCAGACAGAATCTGACTCTGTTGTTTATTGGTTGCTTTCCCAATATCTGTTTGCCAAGTCATAACCTCATCTTATGTATATATCATTCTAACCCATCTCTGTTCCTTTGACTCTTAGAATGTCCTGAATCATCACTGTTATCACTGAAAAGGATTTGCTTTTTGATTGTCTCATGCCTTCTTCACCTGCCAAGGACCATTAAGACTAAATAACCCCTCCCTACCAATGAGTTCCTTTTATGTGTTGCCTTTCTTTATTAAAGTGTAAGCTTCTTGAAGGAAGAATCTGTCTCCTTTTTTGTAGTTGTTCTCCAGTTCTTAAGCACAGTGTCTTTCACTCCAGGGATGCTTAATTTTTTTTCCATTCCCTCATTCATTCGTTCATCCATTCAGTAAAAGATCATTCATTAAGTCTCTTTTGAATGAAAATACTATTCTAGGTAGCATGAGAAATATAAACTTAAAATCAAACATAATCTCTGTTTACATGGAGTAAGTCTTTAATCTTTCTGTCTAGTTATATCATTCTACTTAAAAATCTTCTGATGTGTCATATTACCAAGTCAAATTAAAATAATTTTCTCAGTATTCAAGGGCTTCTATATTGTATTACCAAAGTGTTTTAGTCTTATTTCATTATTTCTCTTTTCTGTGCATTGTACCATTGACATTGCATGATTTTTCCCCACCAAAAGAAGATCTAGGCTTTTTATACCTTTGTGTTTCTGCTCATTCTGTCCCTTGTGTTTTGATTGTATTTCTTCTTTTCAATGATGAGATTTCTATACATCATTTAAAGAGCATTTCAAATACTACTTTTTCTATGAAAATTTTCTGTTCCCCTCAATTAATAGGGATTTTTCCATTCAAGTCTTAACTTTTTGTTTAATACCACTTGAATGTAATTACAATGGAATATCTTGTGCCATACTTACCCTTATTTTTGTCTTCTTACTGTAAATTTCATGAGGATAAGAGACTTTATCTCATCAAAGTTGTGTAACTCTCCCAACACCTAGTATGGTGCACTGAAAAAGAGATGCTTCATGCATATTTGTTGAATGATTGACTGAATCTAATGAGAGGGATTGGACTAATTCTAAAAGGACCCTTCCTCCTAGCTGTGTGGCCTTGGGCAAGCCACTTAACCTCACTGCCTTGCAAAAACCTAAAAAAAAAAACCCTTCCTCTTCAAACATTTTATGCTTCTATATCCTTCTATTAAAATATTTTCAGATTAAAAAAAGAGATAAATAGAATCGGTAGTGAAAGTTTCATCTGTGCATGAGTTGCTAAAAAAAAAAAAACTTTTGATTAATGCTCAATTCTCTTACCTCTCAAAAACTATTTTCCCTTTCAACTTCACCATATCTTAAAGTTCCAATACCCATAGCAACGTATTATTTATTATCGGAAAAATCAAACATATACCAAGAATATTTCTCATTTGGTCTGAAGAGATATTGTCAATCTCTTTGAATCTCATTCAAATTCTTTCTGGATTTATTTTATACCATTTTATTAGATGCTCAGTTTTGCACATTGTCATTCATATGGAAAGACAACTATGTTTTTGAAGAATTATTCATACTCTTTTTTTGTTCCCTGCTATACACCGCTCTAGGGTTTCAGGGTTCCCTGCTATACACCGCTCTAGGGTTTTGCTAATATTGGCAAAACTCCTCTACCTGTACAGGTCATAGATAGTTAAGGAGATTTGGGGTGGCAAAAATTATCTCCCTAAGGTTAACCAGATGAAGAATGTTTGCAGATTTACCCTGGCTGACCTTGGAATACAGGCATATAGTCCATCTTCTGATTCACACTTAAAGACTTTAAGGCTTGGTAGAATCTGCCATGGCATGTTTTCTCAGGTTCATGAGTTTTCTCTCACTATAACCCCATGCTTTTAATGCACTCTCTCTATGTCTCCACCTCCAGGATTCACTGGTTTTCTTCAAGTCCCATCTATAATTGTATCTCCTTCAGGAAGTCATTCCTGATCCCCTTAATTCTATTGCATTCTGTATGCTGATTATTCTCTATTTATGATGCACATGGATTGTGTGTATACATTTATTTGCTTTTTGTCTCCTTCATTAGATGGTAAACTCCTTGAGAGCTGGAGTTGTCTTTTTTCTTTATTTCCCCAGTACAGTACATAGAAGGTTCTTAATAAAATGCCTTTTAACTGATTGGTAGACTGGCTGTTCAGGGACATTTCAATGTCTTTTCTGTATCAGAATAGAACTTTGTTAGAGACCCTTAAGAGCAAAGTACATATATTCAAGATGACTAATCTGCAATAAGATATGGTAGTCCAAGAATGGAGTTGTCTTTGAAACAAAATTAATTGTACAATATAGGGAAATAGTTCCTTGGTCTTAGTCTATTTAACTCAAGGTTCACTCTATTGAGCTAATTATTCAATCCACGTGCAATCACATATATATACATATATACATATATATATATATATATATATATATATTTGAGATGTCTCTAAAAAAAAGAGAAATCATAGTTTTTATCTTGCATATAAAGATTCTTTCCTGCTGGTATTCTGAATATTGGGTCCTTGTCCAATGACCAGCAGGTGTGTGTGTGTGTGTGTGTGTGTGTGTGTGTGTGTGTGTGTCTGTGTGTGTGTGTGTCTGTGTAACTGCATTGTTTTGTACTGGACATGATTTAAGATAATTCCTTTGTTACTGTGATGTCTGAAAATAAAATGAAACGAGAGATTCATAAGTCATTCAATGGTTAGCAAAAGACTTATTGAGCAAATAAGAAAAATACTCAACAAAAATATAGCCTATACACCAGTCCACTCCCTACCTTATCTAGGTGTGGAAACTTATTTCCAGAGCTTTATGGAGAATGGTGATAGAAGATTTTTTAACAATATAATTTGATAAAATAATAAATAGGGTATATAAACACAAGTTGAAGTAAGGTTAATTTTGGGACACATGCTTTGGACAGTCAGGACACTGAGCTAAGAATCAGGAAGACTCATGTTTGTAGGTTCAAATCCAGCCTCAAACACTTACTAGCTATATAACTCTGGGCAAGTCACTTAACCCCATTTGGTTCAGTTTCCTCATTGTAAAATGAGATGGAGAAGGACACAGCTAAACATTCCATTATCTTTCCCCAAAAATCCAAATAGAGTAACAAAAGAGTTGGACACAACTGTGGAAAGGATATTGGATTTGATTCTGATATGGGTTCAATTCATAACAAAATGCTTAATCTCTCAGCCTCAGTTTTCTTAGCTGAAAATGATGAGGCTGAACTAGCTTGCTAAGAGTCCTTCTAATTTTAAATCTCTGATTCTACAGTCTTGTAATCCTGTGTGTTCCTATAAAAATTTGACTAGAGACAGACAGTAACAGGTGAATTGGGAAAAATAAAAATGAAAGAGAATATCTTTTAAGATTAGAATAAAAATTCTCTTTAGACTACTAAAGAAAACAGATGGAAAGAACAACTGGAAAAAGTCAAATGTAGAAGGCAGTGTGTTGGAAGCAACACAATTTTTAGGGAAGGGGGGATTTATTGGAAGATAAAAGAGTATACCACATACTTAGAAAAAATCCTGTTTATTTTACTCAAGCAAACAAACATAATTAAGAGAATATCAATTAAGTTCTGACACATATAACTTCCCCCCATCTACAAAATATAAGAAAAATCTATACATATATTAAGGATGTATAGAAGACGTATGAGATTGGAACAGTCAACTTTTGCACATTATATTCTGTAGGAGATAAGTTAATAATGAAATTATGGATAGAAAAGTGATGAAAATGCATGTATCTATTATATTTACAATTTGCTAATTATAAATTAACATATTAATTGGAGTAATAAATTAAAATTCTTCAAGAATCCTTTCCAAAATGGTGCCTGTAATGTCTATGAGAAAACTCATAAAAGATTCCTTGAAAGATGTCGCTTTAGTCCTTAATCCTCAGATTGTAAAAATTAAATGAAGCTTAGAATAAAGAGACATACTCTCATTAAGGGTGTTTGCCACTTATTCACACAGAAGTGGAATTCCCTGTAGGTCCTGAAGTTCTTCAGAGGTCCCTTCCTTTCTTTTTGGTTGAAATTGTACTGATCAAAGTTTGGAGCTTTCAAAGCCTCCTAAATGAGATCTATTATCACTCAAAGTAAAAATCTTAACTAGTCACATGGGAAAAAAAAACTTTTTACAAAGTGAATCAAGAATTTATATGATATGGACTGTTCTATGGACAGCCCAAGAAGATGATCTATCAGTATGGATGTATAAATACACACAAACATACATGCATACAGCCTTATATACACTATAAATATATATATATATATATATATGTATCCATACAGATGTGTATGTACACATATATTTATATAAAAACATACATTAGTATTCAAAAACAGAAATAGAGAATGAACTGGACCTAGAAGCAAGAAAGTTGACTTAACTGCCTCCAGAAAATTGTGAAGTGTTTTTAATAACTCTCAAACTTCTCACTGAAGCAAAGATTCATCTTTGTATACAAATAATCTTTTAAAATTGTATGTAATATATTAATAAACTGTTATACAAATGTTATAAAATACATATATATCATAATATATATCATTTGAGAGTTGATGATTGCTGAAAATGTTCAATTTTTAATAAACAAAAGAGAATATGTGGTTTGTATGAGAAGTAACAAACTTATAGTTATTTTATTAATACACACATACATATAAATCAAGCATTTATCAAAATAATGGCAAATCAATCTTGTTTTTGTTCTGATTTTTGAATAATTTTCATTTAAATATTTTTTCTCAATAATTTTTAAGAGATTGATATTTCCTTTCACATATAACCTTCTTCACCCCAGAGTAAAAACTTTTGCTTATGACAGACATGCATATTCCATCAAAACAGATAAACACTTGGTAATTCACATTTCATTCAGCATCTGTTAAGAGACAGAAATTATGTTCTTTTGAATTTATTATTGTTAGAAAGATTGGTAACAGTTCTAACATTATTTCCCTTTATTTTACTATTGTGATCTTATGCTCTAATGTCTAGATAATACCATGACTTTAGTTTTGGATGCTTTTATTTTTAATATGATTAATTATGTTGTTTTCTTAAAGTTGAAATACTTTTTCCAATGTTGTTCTTAATACATTTATTTTTTAATAAATTATTTTTTAAAAACTGAATTATATATATATATGATAGGATTTTATTTTTTTAAAAAATTACAAAATTATTATTCTGAGCTGTAGTTCTTTCTTTGCCTTAGCCTGTGTTAATTTAGATCTTAGGTTACTGTCTCATAAAAAAGTTGACTCAAATTCTTTCTCATTTTTTTCGACAAATTTTGTATATTGATTTTTTAAATTTATTTTTAGTAAAGATATTATTTGAGTTTTACAATTCCCGCCCCCCCAAATCTTGCTTTCCTCCCCCCCACCCCACCACAGAAAGCACTCTGTCAGTCTTTACTTTGTTTCCATGTTGTACCTTGATCCAAATTGGGTGTGATGAGAGAGAAATCATATCCTTAGAGAAAAGAAAAGAAGTCTCAGAGGTAACAAGATCAGACAATAAGATATCTGTTTTTTTCCCTAAATTAAAGGGAATAGTCCTTGCACTTTTTTCAAATTCCACAGCTCCTCATCTGGATACAGGTGGCACTCTCCTTTGCAGACAGCCCAAAATTGTTCCTGATTGTTGCACTGATGGAATGAGCAAGTCTTTCAATGTTGAACATCACTCCCATGTTGCTGTTAGGATGTACAGTGTTTTTCTAGTTCTGCTCATCTCACCCAGCATCAGTTCATGCAAATCCCTCCAGGCTTCCCTGAAATCCCATCCCTCCTGGTTTCTAAGAGAACAATAGTGTTCCATGACATACATATACCACAGTTTGCTAAGCCATTCCCCCAATGGAAGGACATTTACTTGATTTCCAAATCTTTGCCACCACAACCAGGGTTGCTATAAATATTTTTGTACAAGTAATGTTTTTACCCTTTTTCCTCATCTCTTCAGGGTATAGACCCAGTAGTGGTATTGCTGGGTCAAAGGGTATGCACATTTTTGTTGCCCTTTGGGCATAGTTCCAAATAGCTCTCCAGAAGGGTGGGATGAGTTCACAGCTCCACCAACAGTGTAGTAGTGTCCCAGATTTCCCACAACCTTCCAACAATGATCATTATCCTTCCTTGTCATATTGGCCAATCTGAGAGGTGTGAGGTAGTACCTCAGAGATGCTTTAATTTGCATTTCTCTAATAATTAATGATTTAGAGCATTTTTTCATATGACTATGGATTGCTTTGATCTCCTCATCTGTCAATTGCCTTTGCATATCCTTTGACCATTTGTAAATTGGGGAATGGCTTTTTGTTTTAAAAATATGACTCAGTTCTCTGTATATTTTAGAAATGAGTCCTTTGTCAGAATCATTAGTTGTAAAGATGTTTCCCAATTTGCTTAATTTCTTCTGATCTTGGTTATATTGATTTTATCTGTGCAAAAGCTTTTTAATTTACTGTAATCAAAATCATCTAATTGGTTTTTAGTGATGTTCTCCAACTCTTCCTTAGTCATAAACTGCTCCCCTTTCCATATATCTGACAGGTAGACTGGTTCTTGATCTTCTAATTTGATTATAGTATTGTTTTTTATGTCTATTTCCTGTAACCATTTGGATCTTATCTTGGTAAAGGGTGTGAGGTCTTGGTCTAATCTAAGTTTCTTCCATACAAACTTCCAATTATTCCAGCAATTTTTATCAAAGAGGGAGTTTTTATCCCAGTGGCTGGACACTTTGAGTATATCAAACAGCAGATTACTATAATCATTTCCTGCTTTTGCACCTAATCTATTCCACTGGTCCACCACTCTATTTCTTAGCCAATACCAAACAGTTTTGATGACTGATGCTTTATAATATAATTTTAGATCAGGTAGGGCTAAACCACATGCTTTTGCACTTTTTTTTCAATAAATTCCTGGCAATTCTTGACTTTTTATTTCGCTATATGAATTTACTTACAACTTTTTCTAACTTGTTAAAGTAATTTTTTGGAATTTTGATTGTTAGGGCACTAAACAGATAGTTTAGTTTTGGTAGAATTGTCATTTTTATTATATTAGCTCTACCTATCCATGAGCAGTTGATATTTGCCCAGTTATTTAAATATGATTTAATTTGTGTGAGAAGTGTTTTATAATTGTTTTCAAAAAGATTCTGAGTCTGTCTTGGCAAATAGACTCCCAAATATTTTATATTGTCTGAGGTTATTTTGAATGGGATTTTTCTTTCTAGCTCTTCCTGCTGTTTCTTGCTAGACATATATAGAAAAATTGAGGATTTAGGAGGGTTTATTTTATAACCTGCAAGTTTGCTAAAATTGCTAATTGTTTCCAGTAGTTTGTTGGATGATTTCTTGGGATTCTCTAGGTAGACTATCATGTCATCGGCAAAGAGTGAGAGTTTTGTCTCTTCCTTCCCAATTCTAATTCCTTCAATTTCTTGTTTCTTCTCTAATTGCTGATGCTAACATTTCTAATACAATATTGAATAGTAATGGTGATAATAGGCACCCGTTTTTCACCCCTGATCTTATTGGGAATGCCTCTAGCCTCTCGCCATTGAATATAATGCTTGTTGATGGTTTCAAATAGATACTGCTAATTATTTTAAGGAACAGTCCATTTATTCCTACACTCTCTAGTGTTTTTAATAGGAAGAGATGCTGTATTTTGTCAAAAGCTTTTCAGCATCTATTGATATGATCATATGATTCCTGAGAGGTTTGTTGTTGATATAATTGAGTATACTAACAGTTTTCCTTATATTGAACCAACCCTGCATTCCTGGAATAAATCCTACTTGATCATAATGTATTATCCTAGTGATGACTTGCTGTAATCGTTTTGCTAAGATTTTATTTAGGATTTTTGCATCTATATTCATCAGGGAGATAGGTCTATAATTTTCTTTCTCTGTTTCTTTCTCTTCCTGGTTTAGGTAACAGTACCATATTGGTTTCGTAGAAAGAGTTAGGCAGAGTTCTATCTTTCCCTATTTTTCCAAAGAGTTTATATAGGATTGGAACCAATTGTTACTTAACAGTTTGGTAGAATTCACTTGTGAATTCATCAGGCCCTGGAGATTTTTTTTTAGGGAGTTCAATAATGGCTTGTTGAATTTCTTTTTCTGAAATAGTGTTGTTTAGGTATTTAATCTCATCTTCATTTAACCTGTGCAACTTATATTTTTGTAAATATTCATCCATTTCACTTAGATTATCAAATTTATTGGCATAGAGTTGGACAAAATAATTTTCGAATTATTACTTTAATTTCCTCCTCATTGGTGGTGAGTTCACCTTTTTCATTTATGATACTAGCAATTTGGTTTTCTTCTTTCTTTTTTTAATCAACCAGAGGTTTATCAATTTTATTGTTTTTTTTCATAATACCAACTTTTGGTTTTATTTATTAATTCAATAGATTTTGCTTTTGATTTTATTAATTTCTCATATAATTTTTAGAATTTCTAATTTGGTATTTAATTGGGGATTTTTGATTTGTTCTTTCTCTAATTTTTTTAGTTGCATGTATAGTTCATTGATTTCCTCTTTCTCCAATTTATTCATGTAAGCCTTTAGAGCTATAATATATCCCCTGAGAGTTGCTTTGAATGAATCCCATAGGTTTTGGTATGTTGTTTCATTATCTACGATAAAATGATTAATACTTTCTATAATTTGTTTTTTGATTCACTCATTTTTTAAAATGAGGTATTTCAGTTTCCAATTGTTCTGGGTCTATATCTCCTTGGACCAGTATTGCATATGACTTTTATTGTATTGTGATCTGAAAAAGATGTATTAACTATTTCTGCCTTTCTGCAGTTGATCATTAGGTTTTTATGTCCTAGTACATGGTCAATTTTTGTATAAGTTCCATGTACTACATAGAAAAAGGTATATTCCTTTCTATCCCCATCCAGTTTACTCCATAAGTCTGCCATATCTAATTTTTCTAACAATCTATTTACCTCCTTAACTTCTTTCTTGTTTATTTTATGATTCGATTTATCTAGATCTGATAGTGGGAGGTTGAGGTCTCCCACTAGTAGAGTTTTGCTGTCTATGTCTTCCTGTAGTTCTTTCAGCTTCTCCTCTAAGAATTTGGGTGCTGTCCCACTGGGTGCATATATATTTAATATTGAAATGACTTTATTGTCTGTGGTACCTTTTAAGTGGATAAAGTTTCCTTCCTTATCTCTTTTAACACCATCTATTTTTGCTGCTGCTTTGTCTGAGATAAGGATTGCTATCCCTGCTTTTTTTACTTCAGCTGAATCAAAATATATTTTGCTCCAACCTTTTCCCTTTACTCTAAATGTATGTCTCTGCTTCAAATGAGTTTCTTGTAAGCAGCATATTGTAGTATTCTTGTTTTTAATCCACTCTGCTATTTGCTTATGTTTTAAGGGAGAGTTCATCCCATTCACATTCAAGGTTATGATTACTAATTCTTTATTGCCCTCTGTGCTATCTTCCCTCTGTTTGTATTTTCCCCCTTCCCCCCCTTATCCATATTCCCCAGCATTTTGTTTCTGAATACCACCCCCTTCAGTGTGTTTGCCCTCCTATATCACATCCTCCCCTTTTGTTATTTCCCCTTTTTCCCCACTCCCCTACCCTTTCTCCATCCCCCCTCCCCTTTTCCCCTTTTAATACTTGAAAAGTTAGATGTTTTATAAGTTAACTGAGTATGTGTAGATTGACTTTAAACCAATTCTGATGAGACGAAGATTCAGGTGTTTCTCCTCTGCTCCCTTCTTCCCCTCTATTACCATAGGTTTTTTGTACCTCTTAGTGTAATGAGATTTACCCCATTCAATCCCCTCCCTCCTTCGGTCTCTTTCCTGTCTCCCTTTTTAAGGAGGTAGTGTTTTTTTTAGATCGTTCTAAGTCATAGAAAATTCTGAGTGTCTGTCCCTTCTAGTTCACTATGTTCTATCGAATAGAATCAAAATTCCTGAGAGTTATTAGATTCTTTCTCCCAAGAGGGGTTAAAGCCAGTTACATCCCATTAGATAGAAGTCTCATGGATAGGTCATGAATGTCCATCATTTCTGACTAGATGTATTCTCTCTGTTAGAGTTACAATTCTCAAGATTTATGAGAATCTTCCCCCACCCCATACTGGGATATAGCCAGTTTCAACTTACTGGATTGCAGTTTTTTTCCCTTTACCTCCCCCCGCTTTTTACCTTTTATTGTGTGTCTTGAACCTTCTATTTGATGTCCAAATTTTCTGTTTAGCTCTGGTCTTTTCATCAGAAATTTTTGGAATTCTTCCAATTTGTTAAATGTCCATCTTTTTCCCTGGAAGAGAAGGCTCAACTTAGCAGGAAAGTAGATTCTTGGCTGCATTCCAAGCTCCCTTGCTCTTCAAAATATCTCATTCCAGGCCCTTTGATCCCTTAATGTTGATGCAGCCAGGTCCTGGGTGATCCCTACTGTGGCTCCTTGATATTCAAATTGTTTATTTCTGGCTGCTTGCAGGATTTTCTCTTTTATCTGATAGTTCTGCAGTTTGGACACAACATTCCTTGGTGTTTTCATTTTAGGATCTTTTTCTGGTGGGGATCAATGTACTCTTTCAATAATTACTTTGCCTTCCACTTCCATGATATCAGGGCAGTTTTCTATCACTAGATTCTATAATATTAAGTCTGGGCTTTTTTTCTCTTCAATGTTTTCAGGAAGTCCTATAATTTCCAGGTTGCCCCTCATAGATGTATTCTCAAGGTCACTGGTTTTGTTGATGAGGTATTTTACATTTGTTTCTATTTTTTGACTTTGTTTAACTGACTCTTGCTGTCTCATGGAGTCATTAGTTTCTGTAGAGTCCATTCTTATTTTTGGGGAGGAGTTTTCTTCATCAACCTTTTGCAACTCCTTTTCCAACTGGTCATTTCTACTTTTGAAAAAGCTTTCCATTTGACCAATTGAGGATTTAAGAGAATTGATTTCTTTTTGCATTTGCCCATTTGACGATCTGAGAGAATTATTCTCATTTTGTATTTCTCCAATTGATGCTGTGAGCGATTTATTCTCATTTTGTAATTGTCCAATTGATGATCTGAGACATTTGTTCTCCTTTTTGTATTTGTCCAATTGTACTTTCTAAGGTTTTGTCTTCTTGTTGTAAGGTATTAATTGTCTCTCCCAAATTTTAAAGCTCCTTCCTTATTTCTTCAAGGAAGTCTTTCTGTGCTGGAGACCAGATTGTCTTCTCCTCAAAGGTTCCAGGTCTCTCTGAGTTAGGGTCTTTCCCTTCCAGGAATTTTTCTATGGATTCGCCTTTCTGCTGACCCTTCTTCATTTTGCTAAGACCTTGAGTTGTGGGGGGGCTGGTTCACTGGGGCTTGTGATCACTGAAGGCTTTACTCTCTGAGTGCAGTTTCTCTGGCTGGCCAGTAGGAGGTGCTGGTTGCTTTCTCTGGAGTGTCTGTGACCTTGGTTGAGAGGCCTTCTCTCTTTGCTTGAAGGGAGGGTTTGGAGCTATTGCATCCTTTTGCCTTCAATCAATGGTGGGCTTTACCCTGGCCTGAGGTCATTCCTCAGCTGGGCTGGTACTTCTGCTCACACAACTGGGCCTGAGGCAGAACTAGATTGCATTTGTTTGTTTGGGAGGAAGTCTGAGTTGTAATGGGACCAGAGGAGCCCAGGATGTTGTCCACAGCTCTCCTGCACCAGAACTCTTCCCCCATCCCCGTCCCCAAGCTCCAGGGGGACAGCACCAACACCAGGGCCTCTGCTCCCCCACGGACCCAAGCCTGTGTCATCCAGCCCCACTGCTGATCCAGCAGTTTCGGGTCTCGGGCCCTCAGACTCCAGGTTCCAGTTCAGCTGTTAATCTGGCTGATCCCGGGCTGATTCTCCCTCTGAGCCCAGACTCACCCACTCAAATTTAGCCAAAGCTGCTGCCAGAGACAAATCCTGAGATAGATGTTCTTTCGCCTAGGTTTTCTTTCTGGGTTTTGTGGGTCAGATTTTTTTTAAAGAGGTTTGTTTCATGTGATAGGTGGGGAAGAGATCAGGAGACTTTAGAACTGTGCCTGTCTTCTCCCCACCATCTTGCTTAGAAGTCTCTATATTGATTTTTTATCTTTAAAGATTTGATAACATTTTACAGTATCTGTCTAATATAAAAAAAGAAAATTTTGGATGTTGTAGAGGATGTGGGAAAAGTGGATTACTAATGCATTGTTGGTGGAGTTGTGAACTAATTCAATCATTCTGGAGAGCAATTTAGAAAAATGACAAAAAAGCTATAAAACAGAGCATATCTTTTGACTCAGTAAAATCTTTGCTAGGTCTATATCCCAAAGCCATCCAAAAAAATGGAAAATGACATATTCATGTAAAAATATTTACAGCAACTATTTTTTATGGTGGTCAAGAATTGAGAATCAAAGTGATGCTAATCAATTGAGGTATGGTTAAACAAGATTTGGTACATGATTGTAATGGAATATTATTGTGATATAAGTACTGACAAGCAAAATGATTTCAGAAGAACCCGAAAGACTTCCATGAACTGATGCATAGTGAAGCTATCAGAAGCAGGAGAATATTGTAATAATAACAGTAATATTGGTCAATTAAGTATTGTGAATGACTTAGGTATCTTACATACAATAATCCAAGACAAATCCCAAAGGACTAAACATGTAGCATACTGTCCTCCTACAGAAAAAGAACTGATATTGTTTGACTACAGGTGAATCATACCATTTTTCACTTTCTTTCATTTTTTCCCTTTTATTAAAGTCTTATAAAAATAATGAATATAGAAATGTTTTTCATATTTGCAAAACAAAGTTTGATAAGAATTCTTCTGTAGATTTCTCCTAAGTTAAGATGCTTTCCATGGAGATGCTGAGATAGGGTTCTCTCTGTTCACCTGATCCCTGTAGATCATACTCATTGTAAGGTCACCATCTTCTATAACAGAATGTACTTTCCCTCCACAAAAAGAAATATTATCCCCTTCCTTGCAATTTACTACCATTCTTCTCTTTATCACATCACCCATTCTCTCATAGTCTCTCTTCTTAATAAGATATTACAGGAGTTGCTTTCTTTTATATTAACCATTGACTATATTATCATTCATTCCCCTCTCTTTTTTCCTCCTCTCTTCATTTATATATTCTTTCGACTGTACTTTTTTATCCTTCATTAAAACATATTGATTCAACTTATAAGTCAATACACCTATAAACTGACCTACATTTTTTTCAGCTAGTTTCTCCATCATCTAATTTTCTTTTTAAGTTTCTCTTTCATCTTCATCTTTATGTATACATTTAAAAAACATTTGAATGTTTCAACTGCTGTTATTTTGTTGTCTTTTTTTTTAGGATTTTGCAAGGTAAATGGGGTTAAGTGGCTTGCCCAAGGCCATGCAGCTAGGTAATTATTAAGTGTCTGAGACCAGATTTGAACCCAGGTACTCCTTACTCCAAGGTCGGTGCTTTATCCTCTATGCCACCTAGACGCCCCCTGTTGTTGTCTTTCTAAACCCTTCACCTCCCTTTAATAGTATCTGGAGATAAAGTAAATTTTTTGTGTGTGAATTTTCCATTCCTTCCTCTGCATGTTTATTTTTCTTGTGTCTATGGTCTTGAGTGTTTTAAAATTGAATAATATGCTCAATCTGTCTCATCCATTCATTTGCCTTTGTATTTTTTTCATTTTTAAAGGTTTACTTTCAGTGCTTCATGTTAAAAAAAAAGTGTAGTTTATTTTGAGATTCATATTTGCAATAAAAATTTGTTTCGAATATATCTTGAGTTATTTCCTTTTTAGTAGCTATTTGTCTATCGATCTATCTATCTATCTATCTATCTATCTATCTATCTATCTATCTATCATCTATATGTCTCCAATTTATCTATCTGTTCCATGTCTTTCTATAGTTCTGTGAAGTGCACAATAGTCTTTTGATATTTTAAGTTTCCTTTCCTTTATATTTTAGGATCTTTTCCTCTGATTACTTCTTCTGGTTATTGTTTGTTATTATAATTTATAAATTTAGCTACTATGTGTATTGGCATTTTTACTGTGTAGGGTTCCATTCCTCTTTTTCCTTTTGCCAAGATTAATAAACTTTTTGACTGGATATTTATGAATTATGAGCAATTTCTATAAATTATTTTTGTGCTATTGTATTTTTTATTTGTCCAATTAAATGTAAAGATAGTTTTTAACATTCATTTTTATTTTTTGATTTTTGCAAGGCAGTGGAGTTAAGTGACTTACTCAGGTCATACTGCTAGATAATTATTAAGTGTATGAGATTTGAACTCAGGTCCTCTTGACTCCAGGACTGATGCTCTATCCACTATGCCCAACAACATTCTTTTTAAATAAAATTTTGAGTTCTAAATTTTTCTCCTTCCTCTCCTCTCACAGCAAAGCAATCTGTTATAAACCCTACATATAAAAGTATATTAAACATAATTACGCATTAGTCATGGTGTATAAAAAGAATCAGAACAATTGGGGAAAACCATGAGAAAAAAATCTAAAAAAGTGGAAATAATATGCTTCAATCTACATTTATGCTACAATTCTGTCTTTGGATGTAGATGGTATTTTCCATCAAGTCTTTTGGAATTGTCTTGGATCACTGTATTGCTGAGAAGAGTTAAGCTTCATAGTTGATCATCACACGATGTTGCTGTTTCTTTGTACAATATTTTCCTGATTCTACTCCATTCATTATCAGTTCATGCAAAAATATTAACGGATTTTTATCAAATCTGTTTGTCCATTATGTCTTATAGAATAAATATGTTACATAATATTCATATACTAAACATGCTCAGTCATTCACCAGATGATGGAGATTTCCTCTGATTTCCAGTTCTTTTCCAACACAAAAAAAGTTGCTATAAATATTTTTGTACATATAGATCCTTTCTCCCTTTTTCAAGGTCTCTTTAAGATATAAATTTATTAGTGATGAAACTATTATACAGTTTTATAGACCTTTGGGCATAGTTCTAAATTGCTCTTCAGAATGGTTAGATCAGTTCAAATCAGTTCACAACATCACCAACAATGCATTAGTGTCCCAATTTTCCCACATCTTCTTCAACATTTACCATTTTTCCTTTTCTGTCGTATTAAACAATCTGATGGCTGTGAGGTGGTATCTCAGTGTTGTTTTAATTTGCATTTCTCTAATCAATGGCCATTTAAAACATTTTATATGACTAGAGATAAACTTAATTTCTTTATCTAAAAACTGCCTGTTCATTTCTTTTGACTATCAATTGGAGAATGACTTGTTTTATAAATCGGCTCATCTCCCTAGATATAATTTATAAATAGATCCTTCTTATTTACATTCATTTTGTTTGTGCAAAATCATTTTAATTTGATGTAATCAAAATTATACATTTTACATTTCATAATGTTCTCTATGATTTGTTTAGTCATAAATTCTTCCTCACTCCATAGATCTGACAGTTAAACTATTCCCAATTACTTGTGGTATCACCTTTTATGATTAAATAGAGTACCCATTTGACTTTATCTTGATATACAGTCTGATGTGCTGGTTTATGCCCACTTTATGCCATACTATTTTCCACTTTTCCCGGCATTTTTTTTTGTTCCAACAATGAGTTCTTATCCCAGAAAATAAAGTCTTTGGACTTCTCAAATACTAGAGTACTATACTCATTTACTACTGTCTCTTGTGTATCTAACATATTCCACTGATCCAGCATTCTATTTTTTAGTCACTACCACTAGTTTTGATGATTGTCACTTTTGACCATCTTTTTATTTTTTGTTTGTTTGTTTTAATTAACAAGGTAATAGGGTTAAGTGACTTGCCCAATGTCACACAGCTAGGTAATTATTAAGCATCTGAGGCTGGATATGAACCCAGCTTCTCCTGCCTCTAGGGTTGGTGCTCTATCCACTGAGCCACCCAGCTACTCCAACTAGATCACTTTCTTTTGCAGTTTTTCTATTAATTCTTGTGATATTCTTGATCTTTTGTTCTTCCTGATATATTTTATTATTTTTTCTAACTGTAGTTTTTTTATAGTTTGATTGATATGCCATTAAATAAATATAGTAATTGAATAAATAACCATTTTTCTTATATTAGCTTGACCTACGCATGAAACATTGATATGTTTTCCCAGGTCTATTTGTGTAAAAAGTGGTTTTTAAATGTGTTCATACAATTCCTGGAATTGCCTTGGCAAGTGAACATCAAACTATTTCATATTGTCCACTGTTATTTTAAATGAAATTTCTTTGTTTCTTGCTGCTGTTCTCTGTGGGTAATACATAGAAATGCTGACAATTTATATGACTTTATTTTATATCCTACAAATTTGCCACACAGCTAGGTAATTATTTAATGTCTGAGACCGGATTTGAACCCAGATATTCCTGACTCCAAGGCCAGTGCTTTATCCACTACGCCACCTACTCGCCCCCTGCTAGTGATTTTTTGAAATACACAGAATTTAACAAGGTTGTGATTCTCATTTTTTACCTTATGACAAAAGACCACTTTAATTAGAAGACTCTGAGCTTTATGTATTTATTAAAATTCAGTATCCTCTTGACCGTTTTATGCTTCTCTTGAATCTTGTATTTGAAAGTCAAATTTTCTATTCAGCTCTAGACTTTCCATCCAGAAATTTGAAAGCCTTCTTCCTTTTCCTTTTCTTTTTTTTAAGACAGGCTTTATTTGAGTCTTACAATTTTACCCTTATTCTTGCTTCCCTCAATCTTTATATTGTTTCCATGGTATACATTGATCTAAGTAGAATGTGATGAGAGAGAAATCATATCCTTAAGGAAGAAAAATAAATTATAAGAGATAGCAAAATTAGATAACAGATAATAGGTAATGGATTTTGGTCTTTGTTCAAACTCCACAGTTGTTTCTCTGCATACAGATGATATTCTTCATTACAGAGAGCCCCAAATTGTCCCTGATTGTTGCACTAATAGAATGAGCAAGTCCATCAAGATTGATGATCACCCCCATATTGCTGTTAGGGTGTACAATGTTTTTCGGGTTCTGCTCATCTCACTCACCATCAGTTCATGAAAATCCTTCCAGGCTTCCCTGAATTCCCATCACTCATGGTTTCTAATAGAACAATAGTGTTCCATGACATACATATACCACATTTTGTTGAACCATTGAAGAGCATTCATTTAATTTCAATTTTTTTTTTGCCACCACAAACAGGGATGCTATGAATATTTTTGTACAAGTGATGTTTTTACACTTTTTCATAATCTCTTCAAGGTATAGATCCAGTAGTGACTGGATCAAAGGGTATGTACATTTTTGTTGCCCTTTGGGCATAATTCCCAATTTCTCTCCAAAAAGGTTGGATGAATTCACAGCTCCACCAACAATGAATTAGTGTCCCAAATTTCCCACAACACTTCCAACATTGATCATTGTCCTTTCTGGTCATATTGGCCAGAGTGAGAGGTTTGAGGTGGTACCTCAGAAGTGCTTTAATTTGCATTTCTCTAATAAGTAGTGATTTAGAGCAATTTTTCATATGACTATGGATCTCTTTGATCTCCTCATCTGTAAATTGCCTTTGCATATCCTTTGACTATTTGTCAATTGGGGAATGGCTTGTTTTTTTGAAAATTTGACTTACTTCTCTGAATATTTTAGAAATGAGTCCTTTGTCAGAAACACTAGTTGTAAAATTTGTTTCCCAATTTACTACATTTCTTTTTATCCTGGTTACAGTGGTTTTGTCTGTGCAGAACCTTTTTAATTTAATGTAATTAAAATTATGTAGATTGTTTTTATTGATGTTCTCATATCTTCCTTGGTCATAAACTGCTTCCCTTTCCATAGATCTGACAGGTACACTAATCCTTGATCTTCTAGTTTGAATATAATATTGTTTTTCTATGTCTAAATTCTGTATTCATTTTTTTAAATTTATTTTTTATTCTAATTTTGTACAAGTGTTTTTTTACATTAATAAAATATTCTTGGTTACAAGTAAACAAAATACCCCTCCTTCCCCATGAATATAGATAGACTTGCTTGAGCGAAAAAAGTAAAGGGGAGAGAAAAAAATTAAAATAAAAAAAATAGTAATAATTGTAGGTATGGCCAGGTGGCACAATGGACGAGGCACCAGCCCTGGAGCCACAAGCACCCGAGTCCATATCCAGCCTCGTAAACCCAACAATCACCCAGCTATGTGACATGCAAGCCACCCGATACCCACTGCCCTGCAAAAAAGCAAAAAAAAGAAAGAAAAAAAAGACCCAAAATAAAATAAAATAGTAATAATAGTAGGTGGCTGGGTGGCAGACAGAGCATTGGCCCTTGAGCCAGGAGCACCTGGGTCCAAATCCGGCCCCAGACACCCACCCAAAGATCACCCTGCTATGTGGCCCCAGGCAGGCCATCCAGCCCCACTTGCCCTGCATCCTCCCCCAAATAATAATAACAAAAAATATGCTTGAGTCTTTGTTCCAACACCAACAACTCTGTCATGGGTGGATCTCATTCTTTATGATAAGTCCATCACAAAAGTTACTTCCATATTTTTCCACCATTGCCATTGCTGATCGCAACTCCCTCCTTTCTTATTTCTCCACTACCATGTACTCTATTTTCTCTCTCCTTTCACTCTGACTCTGCTGTAGGGTCACTGAGTGGCGCAGCAGAGAGATCCCTGGTCCTGGGGCCAAGAAGCCCTGAGCCCCCATACCACCCTTTAGGCCCAGCATCCACCTGGCCCTATGGTCCTGGGCAGGCCTTCCAATCCCAGCCCCTTGCAAAAAGTAAGAAAGAAAATGTGTTATATCTGGCCACTCTCCCCCCATGGTCCATCCTCTCCTCCTTTATTCACATCCCCACCCCTTCCCCCTGCTCCCCACTCCTTCTTACTCCAGATGTCTATACCCCATTGAGTATATATGCTGTTTCCTCTCCTAGCCATCTCTGATGAGAGCAAAGGTTCCCTCATTCCCCCTTGCCTCCCCCTTCCATATCATTGCAATAGCTCATTGTAATAAAAAAATCTTATGTGAAATATCTTGGACTATTCCCCCCCCTTTTTCTTTCTCCCATTCCATTTCCTTTTTTTTCTATTGACTCCATTTTTACAGCATATTTTGTCTTCAAATTCAGCTTTCTCCTGTACTTCAAATATAAAAGCTCCTTCTACCTGCTCTATTAACTGAGAAGGTTCATATGAGTATTATCATTGTCATTTTTCTATGCAGGAATACATGCAGTTCAGCCTCATTAAGTCCCTCATATTTCCCCCCTCTCCTCCAATCTCCATGCTTCACCTGAGTCCTGTATCTGAAGATCAAACCTTCTGTTCAGCTCTGGCCATTCCAAAAGGAACATTAGAAATTCCCCTGGTTCATTGAAAGTCCATCTTTGTCCCTGGAAGAGGACATTCAGCCTTGCTGGGTAGTTCATTCTTGGCTGCATTGTAAGCTCTTTTGCCTTACGGTATATTGTATTCCAAGTCCTACGAGCTTCCAATGTAGCTGCTGCTAAGTCCTGTGTGATCCTGACTGCAGCTCCACGATATTTGAACTGTGTCCTTCTGGCTGCTTGTAATATTTTCTCTTTGACTTGGGAGTTCTGGAACTTGGCTATAATATTCCTAGGGGTTGGTTTTTTGGGATCTCTTTCTCTGGGGATCGGTGGATTCTCTCCATTTCTATTTTGCCCTCTGCTTCTAGAATATCAGGGCAATTTTCCTGTAGCAATTCTTTGAAAATGATGTCAAGGCTCTTTTCCTGATCATGACTTTCAGGTATTCCAATAATTTTTAAATTATCTTTTCTAAGTCTGTTTTCCATATCAGTTGTTTTTTCAATGAGATATTTCACATTTTCTTCTAATTTTTTATTTTTTTTGGTTTTGAAGTATTGATTCCTGATTTCTGTTAAATTCATCAATCTCCCTGAATTCTATTCTTTGCCTGAAGGATTTGTTCTCCTCAGGGAGTTTTCTTATCTCTTCCATCTGGCCAATTTTGCTTTTTAAAGCATTCTTCTCCTCAATAACTATTTGAACTGTTTTATCCATTTGACCTAAGCTGGTTTTTAGCATGCTATTTTCTTCAGCATTTTTTTGGAATTCCTTGACTAAGCTGCTGACTTCATTTTCATGTTTTTCCTGCATCTCTCTCCTTTCTTTTCCCAGCTTTTCTTCCAACTCCCTCATTTGATTTTCAAAGTTTGTTTTGAGCTCTGTCATAGACTGAGCCCAATTTCTGTTTTTCTTGGAGTCTTTAGATGCAGGAGCTTGTGCTTCCTCATCTTCAGACTGAGTATTTTGATCCTTCTTGGGCTCATTTGCAAAATATTTCTCAATAGTCTTCCTTTTGTTTCTTTGCTTGCTCATTTTCCCAGCCTGGGCCTGGTTTGGGGTACTTCCTGAGCTTTTGGGACACTCCCACAAGGGTCTCAGTGTGTGAGGCTCTGTCCTCCCTCCTGGTCTGTGAATGACCATAAGCTCCTCCCTCTGCCATGGGGCTGAGGTGGGGAGGGCCTGCTGTTCTATGGGGGGGCCTAGACTTCGATCAGTATCTGAATGTGGTCAGAGCCCCAGAGTCCTGTTCCAGGGGCAGAGGACAGCACTCTGCAGTCTCTCTTCACTCCCCTCCCTCAGCTCAATGGGCTCATGCCCTGGGGGCTCCTGCTTACAGGCTCTGCCTGCTTCTGTTTCCTGGATCAGGGCTGGGGAAAGACCATGCTGCTTGCTGTGTGCCCTGAGGGCTTGGCTCCACATGCTCACTCTTGCAGAGGTCCCCCGCTGTTCCCCCACTTTGTGCCTGGTGCTCCTCGGGGTGCAGCTCAAGAGACTCCCCTGCTGCTGTGAGCTGCAGCTCCCAGCGCCCTGGGGCTGCCTCCAGGAGGCTGAAGTTCTTTGGCTCTGGCTGGCCACCCCTCTTGGAAGCCGCCTCTCCGATCCTGGGGAGCAGAGCCTTTCTGCTCTTTTCCAGGTTACCTTGAGTAGGAGAACTGCCTCACTGGGTCCCTTTGTGGGTTCTGTCTCTGGAAAGTTTAGTTAGAGCCCTTAGCTGATGAATTTTATCAGAGAGCTCCTAAGACTATATCCCTTCTTGTCACTATCTTGGCTCCACCCCCTTGTATTCATTTTTGATCTTATCTTGGTATAGGGTGTGAAGTGTTGGTCTAATCTAAGTTTCTTTCATACTAACTTCCAATTTTCCCAGCAGTTTTTATCAAAGAGAGAGTTTTTAATTCTAATAGGTGGACTGTTTGGGTTTATCCTACAGCAGATTACTATAATCATTT
The DNA here is from genome assembly GCF_037893015.1 of Macrotis lagotis. Classification (NCBI taxonomy): domain Eukaryota; kingdom Metazoa; phylum Chordata; class Mammalia; order Peramelemorphia; family Peramelidae; genus Macrotis; species Macrotis lagotis. The sequence goes on from NC_133662.1 coordinate 58,249,918, forward strand.
CCTGCTATTGCACCTAATCTATTCCACTCTATTTCTTAGCCAATACCAGACAGTTTTGATGACTGATGCTATATATAACATAATTTTGTATCTGGTAAGGCTAAACCTCCTTCTTTTTCACTTTTTTCCATTAAATTCTGGGAAATTCTTGACTTCTTATTTTTCCATATGAATTTATTTAGAATTTTTTCTAACTCATTAAAGTAATTTTTTGGAATTTTGTTCGGTAGGGCACTAAACAGATAATTTAATTTTGGTAGAATTGTCATTTTTATTATATTAGCTTGGCCTATCCATGCCAGTTGATGTTTTCTCAGTTATTTAAATCTGATTTTATTTGTGTGAGAAGTGTTTTGTAATTGTTTTGAAAGTTTTTGATTCTTCCTGGGCAGATAGACTCCCAGGTATTTTATATTGTCTGAAATTACTTTTAATGGGATTTCTCTTTCTAGTTCTTTCTGCTGTATCCTATACATATATATATATATATATATATATATATATATATATATATATATATATATATATATAGGAATGTTGAGGATTTATGAGGGTTTATTTTATATCCCACAACTTTGCTAAAGTTGCTAATGATTTCTAGTAGTTTTTACATAATTTTTGGGATTCTTTAGGTATATATCACGTCATCTGCAAAGAGAGTTTTGTCTCTTCCCAAATCTAATTCCTTCAATTTGTTTTTCTTCTCTTATTGCTGAAGCTAACCTTTCTAATATAATATTGAATAGCAGTGGTGATAATGGACACCCTTGTTTCACCCCTGATCTTATTGGGAATACCTCTAGTCTATCCCTGTTGCATATAATGCTTGTTTATGGTTTCAGATAGATACTGCTTATTATTCTGAGGAACAAGCCATTTATTCCTAGACTCTTTAATGTTTTTATTAGGAATATGTTCTGTATTTTTTTAAAAGCTTTTTCAGCATCTATTGATATGGTCATATGATTTCTGATATTTTTGTTATTGATATAGTTAATTATACTAACAGTTTTCATAAAATTGAACCAACCTGGGATTGAACCATTCCTGGGATGCCTCATGTAGGATGTGGAGGTGATTTTAGTCAAAATGTATTATCCTGGTGATAACTTTTTGTAATCATTTTAGTAAGATTTTATTTAAGATTTTTGCATCTATAGTCATCAGGGAAATAGGTATATAATTATATTTCTCTGTTTTAATTCTTCCTGGTTTTTAGGTATCAGCACCATATCAGTGTCATATAGAGTTAGGGAGAGTTCTGTCTTCCCCTATTTTTCCAAAGAGTTTATATAGAATTGGAACCGATTTTTCCTTAAATGTTTGATAGAATTCACTTGTGAATTCATCTGGCCCTGGAGATTTTTTCTTAGGGAGTTCCCCACTATTTTGTTTCTGAATTCTGCCACCTTCAGTGTGTTTGTCCTCCTATACCAAACCCCTCTCCTTTCTTTCTTCTTTCCCTTTCCCTCTTCCCTTCCTTCTGTTAGTTCCCCTTTTTCTCCCCCTCCCTGTCCCCACCTCTCTCCTTTTCCTCTTTTAATACTTGAGAGGTAAAATAGGTCTCTTAACTTAACTGAGTGTGTCTAAGTTAACTTTAAGACAAGTCTGATGAGATGAACATTTAGGTGGTTCTCACCTTCTCCCTTCTTTGGAAGCCCTTTTTTTCAATGAATGTGCATTTCCCCTGAAGGATTAAACTCAGTTGCTGGGTAGATGTTTCCTTGTAATCCTAGCTCCTTTGACCTCTGGAAGAGCATATTCCATACCCTCCAATCCTTTAATGTAGAAATTGAAAATCTTGTGATAACCTGACTGTAGCTCCACAATATTTGAATTATTAGTGTCTGAATTCTCACAATATTTTCTCCTTGCCCTGGAAGCACTGGAATTTGGCTATAATACTTCAGGGAGTTTTCATTTTGGGAATTCTTTCAGGACATGAATGGTGGTTTCTTCTATTTTTATTTTATCTTCTGGCTCCAGAATATCAGGCCAACTTTCCTGGATAATTTCTTGAAAGATGATGTCTAGGGTCTTTTTTGTTCATAGATTTTGAGTAGTTCAACAATTTAAAATTAACTCTCCTGTATCTATTTTCTAGGTCAGTTGTTTTTCCAGTGAAGTATTTTACATTGTCCTCTCTTTTTTATTCACTTGGTTTTGTTTTATTGCTTCTTGATTCCTCATTAAGTAATTAGCTTCCATTTGCTCAATTATAATTTTTAAGGAATTATTGTCTTCAGTGAACTTTTGGAATTATGTGATGCTCACCACATATTCAATTTTGATCTATGTATATCATGTATGCAAATGTAAAGACTTTATCAGATTGCCTTCTGTGGATGGGTGGGGAGAAGGGAGGGAGGGAGAAAAATGACAAAACTCAAAATCTTGCAAAAAAAATGTTTGGTAGAAACTACCATTATATATAATTGGAAAATAAATAAAATATTTATATAATGAACATAAAATTCTCAGAAGGGTTTTATAGGCTTTCCCAAAATGCCAGAGGGGTTCATGAGACAACAAAGGTAAGAAAGCTGAACTAAATTATTTCTAAGGTAAACAAACCCTAAGCCTATAATCCATTTATTCATCTTTGTAAGTGACTGTAGCCAAAAATAATGATTTCCTTAGCTTGTTGTGCATCTTTGTATTTATCTAGTCTTATCCTTGGACAAGGTGCATATAATCAATTTGGGGATCATAAAGATTCTTTGCAGATTGTATGATTCATTTGCCCAGTCTTCAGAACTCAAAATCACCTCCACTTCCTACATGAGGCATTAGAATATGAATGAATACCACAGAAATTCAAAAATTATATCTTTACAGTTTTATGCTACCTAAATTTTCTATTCCCATAATATTTGAGGAGATCATGGCTCCCTAGAACTTAGGGAAGGTTATTTCATCATACACTTAATGAAACACCTGAAACAAACAGAGCAGGGGGATAACTAGAGCACTGGGCATGAAATCAGGAAGATGTGAGTTCAAATCTAACACGAGTCCTCATTTACTTGACTTTTATCTATTTCAATTTCCACAACTTTGACATGAAGATAATGACACCTACCTCCCATGGTAATGTGGAAAAAATGAGACAATAGCAAAAAGTGTTTTATGAACTTTGAAGTGCCATAAATAGACTAATTTCAGTAAAACCAAATAATAACAAAACTACCTGAAGTATGTTAGCATTATTATGACCACAAAAGCTTATTGTCACATAATCACGAATTCTCAGAGTAGCAAGGCATTTTTAGAGGTTAACTAGGCCAATCTATACTTGAATAGAAAATTCCTCTCCAAAAGATCTGACAAGTATTCATTCAACCTACACTTGAATACATCTAGTGATAGGGAATTTGTTCTCAGCGGCCCATTTCACTTTAGAAAAACTCTAATTGTCAGAAGTTTTTCAGAAGTGAAAATTTGTCTTTCTGAATCTTCATATAGCACCTGTTGCTACTTATTTTGGTAAATAAGGCTAATAAAATCTGAAGGAAGACAGTTTTGTCTTGGCACGAGGTTCTCTTTAGGATCTAATTATTTTTCTTTTATTTTTAAAATGTCTTCCTTCCCTCCTTCCTCCTTCCTCCATCCTTTCTTTCTTCCTCCTTTCCCTCTGTCCACCAGCTACATAAATCAAGAGGCAGTGTGTTTCAGCAGAAGAAGTGTAGACTGTGGATCGGAAGACTGAGATCCAAGTTTCAGCTGAATTGCTGATAAGTTCTTGGACATTAGACCAATCATTACCTCCCTGGACCTTGCTCTATAAAATGGGGGTTCTGTACCAGATTGATTCCTTCATCTCTAACATTTAGCACTGACTCATCATTGTTTTCTCTCTGCAATATTCATGATTGAGCTTCAGTCAGAACTGCACTTGCTCTTGGCTTCTGATTGTGAGGACAACTAGTACAGTGCCTTTTGTGATTCCTGTCATCTTGTATACTGGAAACATTCAGTAGTGTGGGAAACAATAATAGAATAATTTCAATGGAATCTTACCTTAATGGTGATCAGAAAGACATTTTTAAAAGATTCTTAGCATTCTTGACAAAATGCTGTGAGAGTGGATAGTCTACTGATTATTGTTAATTTAGTTTTCTGTGCTTGTAACCAGAAGCTATGGCTCATTTTATAAACAGGATATATTTATACCTTGGCTGTGATCTGCTTTGGTATTTAATTTTTCTCCTATCTTGTGATCTATTAAGGACAAGGAAAACTATATAGTTAGAAGAAAGAAGACATGGAATATTCTCTCACTCTTAAATTTAATTTCTATTTTATTTATCTTTGAGAGTAACCCAAATCATGAGATAACAACATCTCAAAAGGAAAATCATTTGGGTTATTTAAAGCAATTCAATACAATCAAATGCTTCTTCAGCATTAATCAACATTGTCACACAAGAACTGTTTCAAATCATTAGCATCAAGAATTAGGTTGAATATGCTTTTTTTTCATAACATTAGGGAATAAGCAGTACTTTCAAAAACCCACATGCTCTCTTTTAATTAATTTAGTCAGAATAAACTCCAAATGGGATCTTCATTTGTTTGGCAGTTTTACAGTTTTTTTTTAAATAAGAAGACACATAAGTATATCAACTGATAATGGTGATATGATCCTTGCTGCCATAAAAAATGCACAAATAGTGGACCCAGCAAAGTTGGAAAACACACAAACTCAATTTCAATAAAGTATGAGACTCCAAAGAAATGTAATTGCTCTGAGCAATGTTTAGAAAACATTATTGGGAACCTGTCATTACTAGGTGTTTTCAAATTTAAGAAATTTAATTGCCTTTCAAAATTTCCTTTGAGATAACAGGAACATTTTGGGAGAATTTTCTATGAGGTGCAAATACTAGATGCTTTTAAAGTAATTTTCTATTATCTCTTTTAAAAAACATCCTAATAATCTCCTATTAATCTTACTAGTAGATCATACAAGAACAGATTTATAATTCTTGCTTATTCTAAGAGAAATAAGTATTCTTTCCAGGTTGAATTTTCATATATGTGTGAATATATATGTGTAATAGAAAGTAGAGTTCAGCACTAATTTTATTTATCTCAGTTTACTATTATTTTGGTTTAAGTGAATTTTAAGTTTAGATCTATGTTAAGGTTTGATTCCATGGGAACAAAATTCCATATAGAAAAACTCTTATACTGACTCTCAACAGCTTCCCACTAACCTCTTTTCAGTTGACTGCATTTGTTAAAGGAACATTTCTATTTGATTAACTTTGGGTTCTAAAATACAACATGGGGTCAGCTAGGCAATGCAGTGGATAGAGCACTAGCCCTGGAGTCAGGAGGACCTGAGTTCAAATTTGACCCCAGACACTTAATAATTACTTAGCTGTGTAACTTTGGGCAAGTTGCTTAACCTCATTGCCCTAAATAAATAATTTTTAAAAAGATACTTATTAAAATACAACACAAAATAATTAAGAGAATGTATTCCTTTTGAAACTGCATCTTATTTTTTATGGGTAAGTTTTGGATTTATATCCATTTTCTAAATTGAATGGTTGAGGAAAAACAAAACAAAACAGCACTGACTTTTGATTTAGATGTTTTGAGTTTGAAACCCATTTTTGTTTTACTTATAATCTAAGTAAACTTGGAGAAGTTACTGAATCTTTTTGGGCCTCAGCTTCCTATGTATAAGATGAAGGGAGAATAGGACCTCTGAGCTCCTTTCCAACACTAAATCTGTGATTCTAATCAACAGTCAATCCAAACAGTGAGCTATTGTTTTGAAACACAGATTCATAAAGAAAGAGGCAACATGTCATCTAGAAACCTTACACTAACACATTGATTGGGCCTGGAAGTATGTGCATTATATCTCATGCACAATTCCCCCAGTGCATTATTATTTCCCATCTTACATTTAGAAGAGGACCAGTGGCATCAGAAGTGATGGTTCTAACTTGCTCATAAATTGGATTTAAGTGAGCCAGGTCTGCACATATTCAGCCTCAATCTCTCCTCAAGAGTCATTGCAGTCTAGTAACAAAGCGAAAGTCAGAATGACTGGTCTTGGCCCAGAATGCAATGGATGATCTTGATATATTTGATAACTTACTAAGCCCTAAGTACTTCACAGCACCTGACTCAGTTGTCTTCATGGTCATTGGAACAAGTTTTCTTCACCTGTCCATCCTGCCAAAAGATATTTTCATGTGCATGGGATGTCTATCCTTACTCACTTATCTCTGATAGGTTTGAGATTTATTGCTCATCCTTGAACTAATTTAGCCCATCTGCCAAGATTATTTACTGCAGGATGACCACTGCACATACTATAGCTTTTTAAATCCTCAGGTGAATTTTGGGTAAAAAGTAGACACTGTAGGTAGATGAGTTACCCAGGGAAGGAAGTACTGTTTTTGAACTCTCTTCTGGTGCCAAATTTAGTCTTTATAATAACACAGTGTTCAATTATGTTAGGTTTTTTCCCCAAGGATTTTTATTAATATCTTCTTTGACGATTGCTATTAAATATTCAAGAAACTTGCAACATTAAACTATGAGATAAGAATAATTACAAGTTTTATCTAGGTCCTCACTGGCAGGTAAAATGGATTTAAGATTAGACTGCTGTCCAAGTAGTCTAATACTAATGCTAGCCTTTATATAGGTAACACATTTGCTTGATTTTCAGATGATCATCCAATTCTCCCTTCAATTTTGAGAGAATTGTTTGGGGTACATCATATTTTGGTGCTAAGTATCATGGGTACTATCTAAAGATGTCAATAATTATGCATAGAATATAATATGTAATGTTTAACAGGCTTAATGTAACATTTCTTTCCTATATCTGGAATGTTAAATATAAACATATTTTGCAAGCACAGAATAATTTTTCCCTCTCAAATATGAAAGATTTTTACATATTTAGTTCCTCTGAATCCAATGCCCAGTTCAAAGAACTTATAAAGGTAAAAGTAATTTTATCTAACATTTTTCTTAGGTTTTAATCTAAATTAAATTTCAATAAAAAGTATTGACTTGCTTTCTTCTATGATTATATATGTTTTATATGAGCTACTCAAGAATATAAAGGATGGAACTATTTGTGATCATTGTTTTTTCATACATGCAAAGAGAAGTGTCATATTAAAGCAATAATTCATATTTACTCTTAATAACCAATTCTTTTGTGTTTTTGTTGCTTATAAGATATAGAAGCAATGTAGTAGAGTGAATAGAGAGTTGGTTTTAAAGCTAGCAAAACTGGCTTGAACTCTTATCCCAATACATAGTGGTTCTGGACAACTCTATAAGGTCATAGATTGCAGAAAATAGTGTTCATCTATATATTGATGAAGGGAGTTTCCTATACTAATGAAGTCACAAGTCCATTCTATCAAAAGTAAATGCAAAGCTTTGAAGGCAATTTCTTTTACCCCCAACCCTTTCGACAAAACTTCATCAAACATCCAAATAATTGCATCCAAACCATTCTTTTGGCTATAATTACATGAATTGCTGCCACACACAATAAAATCAGAATCCTAATGAAAGCAGACTTCACAAAGCTACTTCAGTCAAATTCAAAATTACTGACCATTTTAACCATATGTGATAATATCCAGATGCATTAATTTCTTTCTAGCTTTTATTCACTAATACCCATGTCTTACTTTCTTTCTCTGGTCCACTCCTACTTGTTGAAAAACCAGCTAAAGTGACTGCTTCCTAAGCACAAGCATGTAAATTCTGTGTAACTGTAATTTCAATGGGTTCATGAAGGGCAAATAATTAGAGTATATAAAAAAGCAGATGGAATATCTGGAAGTCAAAACTGCAGTCGGCTTTTCTATAATTTGAGCAATGTCTGATCAAATCTGCAGATTTCATCAAAACTAGAATTTAGTTCTTCTTTCTTGGATGATATTATCAATATGCTCATATTAATGCCCCTAATTATATATGAAGAATAATATATAATTGTTTAATATTAAATAAGATCAATGACTAGGATATGAGTTCCAGGATTGGATACAACTTAAAGGTCATCTAGTTCAAGATCCTAGATTTACAATGAAAAACTCAGTTCCAGAAAAGTTAAGTTTTTTAAGAAAAGAAAAAAAATATTTATCAAAATTTCATATTAGGTCCATGACTGCAACTTCAATATTCATAGCACTGTACATTGGTGCTTCCCTGTGGATGCAAAATTTCATTTTTAATGAAGTCACTATTGAAAATTATATTCTCTTTTTCAATAACATTATTATTAATCTATTTTCTTTTCCTTGAAATTAACTGTTGTTTGGAAAACTTTTAGAAAGAAAACCATTTGTCAGAAGAAAGAAAATAAATTCATTATTTCATATTCATTTAGTACCCTTTGGAGAGACTGTATATATCTAAGTCATCTCTACATGTGCCTCTGGGATTTTTATTTCAGTGTCTTAAACATACTCTTTTCACCTTCAGAAGAGATCGTATCCATCCAAAAACTTGATTTCCATTTCTGGCCAAGATGGAGAGAAGACAGGCACTGTGCTAAAGTCTCTTGATCTCCCCTCATATGTAATATGAAGCACACCTCTTAACAGAAATCTGATCAGCAAAATACAGAAAAAGAAGCTAGGAGAAAAACACCTACCTCAAGGTTTGTCTTTGGGGATCGTGGGTGAGCTGGGGCAGAAAGCAGAGACACTGCCATGATGGGGTGAGTGCTGAAATAACCTGGGATCAGCTGCAGAGCTATTGACTGTGGGGGTCGAGGTCAGAGAGCCACCTGGGGAGCAGAGACATTGGCTGTGAGACTGATGGTCTGGGGCTTACTGGTAGGGCTGAAGGGGGAGTTCCAACCCAGAGTATAGGTGGACATCGATCCACTGGGTTGCCCTTGTCTGGAGGACCTCAGACCCCATACCTTCATTTCAGCTGTACCCTATTCCCAGAACACAGTGTCAGTACACCTCTACCCCCCAGGCTCAGGCATGAGAAGCAGAGCTCCCTCAGCTGTGAATACATAGGGTAATTACCTTGACCCAGGGCATAGCACACATTGTATGAGGGGGAAAAAAAGTATTCAGCAGCACCATCATCCACACCCTCCAGGCCAAGGGAAAGGGCCTCAAACCAAGTTCACAGACACTCCAGAGAAAGCAACCAGCACCCAATACTAGCCAGCCCACTTGGAGATATTAAACTCAGTGAACAAAGCCTCTAGCACACTCTACTGGAGGGCCACTTGGAGTTACCAAACCCAGTGAGTAAAGCCTCTAGGGATCCCAACACAAAACCTCTGTGAACCAGCCCCTCCCTCAACACATGATCTTAGGAAAATGAAGAAAGGCCAGCAAAAGGGGGTAACATAGCAAAATACCTAGAAGATAAAGACTCTAATTCAGAGAGATCTAGTACCTCTGAGGAAAATATGAATTGATCTGTAGCACAGAAAGATTTCCTTGAAGAAATCAGGAAGGAGTTTAAATATCAACATGAAAAGAAAAGAATTCTCTCAAAACCTAAATTGGTCAAATGGAAAACTCTTTCAAAAATAGAATTAACCAATTAGAAAAGGAGTTGCCAAAAAGTCAATATAGAAAATTTTTCTCTAAAAAAAAAAAAGAATTGAGTATGTGGAAAATAATGACTTCATGAGACAAGAAGATTCTGTTAAGTAAAGCCAAAAAAAATACAGGAAAACGTAAAATACATCATCAACAAAACCACTGACCTTGAGACTAGATTGAGGACAGACAACCTAAGAATTATTTGTCTTCCTGAAAACATTGAAGAGGAAAAAATTCTGGACTTAATATTACAGGATTTAGTGATGGAAAACTGCCCTGATATCATGGAAACAGAGGGCAAAATAGTTATTGAAAGAATACATCAATCCCCTCAAGAAAGAGACCATAAAATGAAAATACCAAGAAATATTGTGGTCAAATTCCAGAACTATCATATAAAATAGGAAATCCTACAAGCACCCAGAAAGAAACAATTTAGATATGAAGGATCCACAGTAGGGATTACACAGTACCTGGCTGCATCAAAATTAAGGGATTGAAGGGCCTGGGATGTGACATTCTGAAAAGCAAGGGAGCTTGGAATGCAGCCAAGAATTCATTATCTGGCAAAACTGAGTCTTCTCTTCCATGGCAAAAGATGGGCATTTAATGAAATAGGAGACTTTCAACTTTTCCTGATGAAAAGACCAGAGATTAATAGAAAAAAGGTTAAAAAAGGGTAAAAGAAAAAAAAACTGCTATCCAATAAGTTGAAACTGACTATATCCCTACCTGGGATATAGTTTTTAAAATTTTAATTTTTAATATTTTAATATTTAGTAACTCTTGAGAATTGTAACTCTAGTAGAGAGAATATAGTTAGCCAGAAGTGATGGACACTCTTGACTTTTTCGTAACTCAGATAGAATGCTTTAAAAAGAATACCTCCTTAAAAAGGGGGTAAAGAGATGGGAGCATGGAGGAGATTACATGGGGTAAATCTCATTACATTGCAATAGATGGGAAGAAGGGAGGAGGTGAGGACTGCCTGAATCTTACTCTCATCAGATTTGACTTGAAGTGAACATAATACACTCATTTACGTTAAGAAACTTATTTTACCTTTCAAGTATTAAAAGGTGAAAAGGGGAAGGGGGAGGAAAGGGGGAAATCAAAAGAAGGAAGGGAAGAAAGAAGGGGCAAAAGGAATGGGGGAAAGAAAGTAGAAGAAGGTTGGATATAGGAGGACAAAAACAATGGAGGTGATGGCATTCAGAAACAAAATACTGGGGAATATGGATAAAATGAAAAAGGGGGTAAAAACTTGAACTCATAGAGTTATGCTGGTTCAGGAAGTTAGAATTTGTTTCCAATTTGAAGTATGAAAAGGAAAGACAACAATAGTAGGAATGGCCAAAGAAGGAAATGCAGAATGCTATAGATACATACATAGAACTTAAGCATAAGAGTTCAGATTTGGTCTTCCTTACTTACTATTGTACTTTTGGAAGAATGCTACTGGAAAGTGCTAGAATGTGCTTAACCTGATATGCCTCTTAGACTTGATAAATTTCTTTATTTTACATTTTTCATTCCTCTCCAGAAATCCAGTTTTATCACTGCTGGGTAGGAATCATTACTTTAGCAGAATTTTAAAATTTACTAGCATTTTCAATGTGTGTCTAAAGTCAGTGACTTTTTTTTAGGTTTTTTTTGTAAGGCAAATGAGGTTAAGTGGCTTGCCCAAGGCCACACAGCTATGTAATTATTATGTGTCTGAGACTGGATTTGAACCCAGGTATTCCTGACTCCAAGGCCCGTGCTTTATCCACTATGCCACCTAGTCACCCCCTGCCAGTGACTTTTTGAAATACACAGAATTTAACAAGGTTGTGATTCTCATTTTTTACCTTATGACAAAAGACCACTTTAATTAAAAGACTCTGAGCTTTATGTATTTATTAAAATTCAGTGATTTATTAAAATTATTAACCTATAGTCTAAACTTTCTATAACTTTACAGAAGAAATATGCAAGTGGGTCCAAGTAAAAATTCATCCCTAACTTAAAAACATGAATTAATTTCTAGATCAAGATGGTGAAAGGGGAAACAGTACAGTCCATTTCCCCTTACCTCAATAACAAATATCTAGAAAAACTGCCAGAATGAGAAGGAAATCTAAAGAGAAATCATAAGGGTTCATCTTTCCAGCCCATGATCACAAATTCAAAGCAAAGGTAAGTGATGAGGGCAGGAAATTTGGAAAATTTCCTGTAGTAATTGTGAATTCAGTCCTTAGGATTCTGAACCAGAATAGACCAGCACTGCTGAATAGCTCAGGGATACACTTCTACTGTAGTTGGTCTAAGTCTATTAAATTTTTCAGATATCAGACAGAGGCTCAGGAGAGCAGTAATTAGACTATATCTCTACATATAGAACCTGCTGAAAGCTTGCACTTCCTTGTATCAAAACGATCCTTTGGGGGGGAAAAAATACAACACAATTCTGGAGAACATAGCTTCAGAACCCTGGATAGAACAAGGTCATAAAAGTTCCAGTCTAACAGAAGTACAGGCCTGGGGTGAACATAAATTCCAATCCGAGAATTAATATTATTGCTATGAACAAAAGAAAAGATAGAGTTTTTAAGATGCCAAGGATGCACCCAAGACACAAACTCCAAAAGGCCTACAAACAAATCTTGAAAGAAAAATGTGTTTTGCCCACCAAATCAATTAGATGTCTCAGAAGAAAAGAATCAAGAATTTTAAAAGTTTTTTAGAAGTGCCTCAATTTAGTAGGTATTTCTTAACCACCTAGATCAATGAAATGTCTTTTCTTTCCTTGAAGACTGCATTCTAGTTTAATGTTTCAAACAGCAACAGGTGCGGAAACAAAAGGGAAACTTTTCCATTAAGCAAATAGAGAATGGGAGAGAGAAAAGGGTAATGTAACCCATGACCCAGAATCCCACAAGTTTAGTTTGCCTGAACTGGAAGCATAATAAATAATAAAAAAAACCCACATATGATCTTTCATAATCAAGTGCAAAAATGAATCTTACTATCTATAAGTGAATGGATATTTAAAGAAAGGGGAAATTAATGCCTATTAAAGAAACAATTAGAAGCAGCCTTTCAGAAAATATGAGGTTTGAGCTGAAGCAAGAAGAACAGTTAAGATTTAAGTTGACAAGGAGTCATATCAAATCAATGGAGGCATAGCTGGAAGATAAAGAGAAGTAACTGGTGCTACTTTTACAAACAAAAAGAAGGCATTTACTTAGGAAGGAGAAGAAACTCACATAGTGGTTATGGGGTAGAAAACTTTAGAAATTCAATGTTGTAGCTATGGAAATAGAATGGAACAGAATAGATTTATAATGAATTTGCCTAAAAATATGGTTAGGGTGATGATGACAATAGTTAATAATAATAGCCAACGTGGATATAGTATTTACATGTTTCAGTCAATGTCCTAAGCACTTTATGATTATTATTTCATTTGATCCTCTCTACATCCCTGAGAGGTGGATGAAATTATTATTATTCCCATTTTACAGAGGAGGAAACTGTGGCAAATAGAAGTTGTTATCATTATCCATTCATGATACTCCATCTGTCTACCTGTCCATGTCTGGAATATTTTCCTTTCTTACCTTCATATCATAGAATCCCCAATATTTTTCAAAACACAATTCATGTGCCACATCCTATAGGAAATATTTCTTGATTGTCCTTACCTTCACATCCACAGAAATTATTTTTGTTTTTATTCACTATATATTCTCAATCAGTAAGTATTTATTAAGTGTCCAACATGTGCCCAGAATTTGCTAGTGCTAGGGATACAGAGACAGAAACAGAACAGCTCCTATACTCAAAAGCTTACATTCTATCCATGGAGACTCTATACAGACATATATGTCTATCCATCTTATTCAGTCATTTTCCATTGGTATCCAATTCCTTGTAATCCCATTTGAATTTCCTTGGCAAAGATCCGAGCATGGTTTGCCATTTTCTTCTCTAGCTTATTTTACAAATGAGAGAGCTGAAACAAAGTGTTATGCGACTTACCTAGAATCACACAACTAGTAAATCTCTAAGCCAGACTAGAAATCATGAAGAAGAGTCTTTTTGACTTCAGACTCAGCACTTCTAAGTATGTACCAAATAAATGGCAATTTCACAGAAGAGAAATGAAGACGTTAGGTGATAAGAAAAGACTGAAAAAGGCAGCCTTTTAGCTCAGTTTTGAAGGAAATTAGGCATTCTAGAGAGGTAAGAAGGGAGTACATCTTGGATGTATAAAGAATTAGAGATGGAAGATGAAATGTTATATTTGAAGAATGGTACCAAGAACAGTTGTTTAGGTGGTAGAGTGTGGGGAATAGCATACAATAGTCATATATATATACATATATATATATATATATATTATATATATAGATATATATATATATATGGTGGTAGAGTGTGGGGAATAGCATACAATATTATTTTATATATATATATATATATATATATGGTAATAGCATATGGGAATATTCATATATATATATCTTATATATATATATTTTTTTTTTTTTTTCTTCCAAGTAGAGTACCTTGAGGGAAGGGATTATTTTGTTTTAATCTTTGCAGCCCCAGGACGTAACACAATGGCTGGCGCTAAGCTTTTAGTAATAATAGTCAATATTTATATATAGTGGTTTAAAGTTTATAAAGCATTTTGTGCATACTATTTGATCATGCCCAAATCCTTATGTGATAGGTTCTATCATTTTCTCTATTTATAGATGAGGAAATAGAGCCAGGCCAAAACTCATAAATATCTCCAGAAACATTCTAGTCCAGGACTTACTGAGGCCACATACATTGTTTTATCTACTACACTGTTTGAATTCTCTCAATAAATATTTGCTGAATGAACTGATAACTATATGACTTTGATAATAATATTAATGTTCATTTATATAGTTCCTTATCTCTTTACAGTTTTTTTTTTATTTTATTCTCATAACAACCCTAGGAGATAGCTGCTATTTTATCACCCTGTTTTTAGATGAGGAAATTGAGGCAGACAGAACCCTTTGATTTCTTTAATACTAAGGATCAAGGATTTCTTCCAGAAAGAAGGGAAGGAAATAAATATTTACTAAATACCCTTGTGTCAGACATTGTACTAAACAATTTTCAAATGTTGTCTTATTTGATTCAGGAAGTCTTTTTTGGTTCCCAGGGCTTCTAGTGTCATTCCCTTGAAGGTTACCTTTTATTTATGTTGTCTTCCCCCATTGGAATATAAGATCCTTGAGGTCAGAGATTATTTTTTGCTTTTCTATGGTATTCTCAGTTCTATGGCATTCTCCTCAGCATAGGAGGTCATACATAAAGTAGGTACTTAATAAACAATTTATGAACATATGCATATTTGTGAAGAGTGAGAGAGACAGAGACAGAGACAGAGACAGAGAGAGTGTGACTCAAGAATAATTTTGAGATTGAGGAATTGGATGACTGGAAGGATGGTGGTTCCCTAGACAGAAAAAGGCAAAGCTGGGAAGAGGAATATTTGGAAGATGAAAAATAAGAAAGCCTATTCTGGGCACAGTTTGTTTAAGGTGCTTATGGGACACTCAGTTTGAAATATCCAATATACAGTTGGTAATACTGGACTGGAACTTTGAAGCTTTGGCTTTAGAGAGCAAATGTTCAAGGTCACCTAGCAAAGTTTCTGAGGTCAAATTTGAACACAAGTTTTCCTGGGCCTAGGAACAGTATTGTAATCATTAGGTCAAGTTGCAAGTTGGTCACTGTTTACCTCTTGGACAATAAAATTATTTTTCCAAACATAGAATCTGTTGATTTAGTGTGGTAAAGCTGAATAGCAGAATAGCAATTTATCCTAGAACAGCTTTCTCCTAGAACAGTTTCTACTAAAGTCCCAGGAGAAAAATGAGTAGAACAGGCACTTCTTTTATTTGAATTTGAATTTTTTATTTAATTTATGTTTTTTTTAATTTAAGGCAATGAGGTTAGGTGATTTACCCAAGGTCACACAGCTAGGCAATTATTAAGTGTCTGAGGCTGGATTTGAACTCAACTCCTCCTGATTCCAGGCCTGGTGCTCAATCCATTGCACCACCTAGCTGCCCTTACCCAGGCATTTCTTGACTGAGTAACAAAGAACAAGTCATTTAATGTCTCTTAACTTCAGTTTCCTCCTCCACAAAATGAGGAAAATAATAGTAATTACCTGGCAGTGTTGTAAGGATCAAATGAGATAATGAAAATAAAGGATTTTGCAAACCATAGGATGCGACATTGTTATAATCTTGTTCTCTTTTATTGATATCTTGATATTATTCAGTATTTTTTGGTTACTCTCAAATTCTTTTCATTTTTTCTCCCAGGAGTTTAGTAGAAAACTATTGTAGGATAAATTACTATTCTGCTATTCTTTTATTTTTATTGCTCTATAGACTATTACTCAAGGTAGTAAGACAAGGCTTTTTGTCATTAAATAAAAAATTAACCAATAAGCTCATTATTTAAATACTCATTTTTTTAATTTAGCATTTTGTTTTACCCAATTTTATGGGAAAACAGTTTTTAGCTTTTATTTTAAAAAATTTGAGTTCCAAATTCTCTCTCTTCTTCCCTTCCTCCCTCCCCCCCCCCTTTTGAAATAGGTTTGATATAGATGTAGTGGTATATGTAGTGACCTGTAGGATATTTCCATATTTGTCACATTGTAAAAGAAAAGACAAAAAATTCTCAAGAAAAATAAAGTTTGGGGACGGAACCAAGATAGCTACAGAAGAGCCTTTCTTAGGTACTCTTTCCATAATATTTCAAAAAATCTTAAAATTGTGACTCTAATTAAATTTTTGAGAGACAGAACCCACAGAAAGATCCAATGTGGCAATTCTCCAGACCGAGGTAACCTGGAAAATAGTGGAAAGGCTCTGCTTCACAGAGTTAGAGGGGTGGTTCACCAAATTCAAGGAGCTTCAGTCTCCTGGAGGCAGCCCTAGGGCAACTCACAGCAGCAGGGGCAGTTTCCAGACCTTTACCCTGAGGAGCACCAGGCACGAATTGGAGGATCAGTGGAGGGGACCTCTGCCAGAACAAGTGAGTGCATGAAGCCCAGGCCCTCAGGGCAGTGGTGGCAGTCAATATGATCAGCTCAGAAACAGCAGCCTTACTGCAGCCCAGATCCAAGAAATGGCCCCCCAGATCAAAGAAATGGAAGCAGACATGGAGACAGTAAGCATGAGCAGAGCCAGTAAGCAGAAGCCCCCAGGCAACTGAACATAGAGTGCTCAGCCCACCGAAGTTAGGGGAGTGGAGAGACTTCAGTGATCTCTCCTCTGTACCTAGAACAGGACTCTGGGGTTCTGACTACATTCAGATCCAATAGATCAGCCCCCCCCCCACCTCAGCCCCATGGCAGAGAGGTGCACTTGTAGTCATTCACAGATCAGGAGGGAAATCAGAGTTCCACATATACTGAGATCCTTGTGGGGCTGTTGTCCCAATAATGATCAAAAGCTCAGGAAGCACCCCCAAACCAGACACATGCTGGAGAAATGAGTAAACAGAAAAAAGAGGAATACCATTGAGAAATACATTGTGATCCCAAGAAGGATAAAATTACTCAATCTGAAGATGAGGAAGTACAAGGTCCTGTATCTAAAGACTCCAAGAAAAACAGAAATTGGGCTCAGACTATGACAGAGTTTAAAAAAGATTTTGAAAATCAAGTGAGGGAGATAGAAGAGAAATTTGGAAAAGAGATGAGAGACATGCAGGAAAAGCATGAAAAAGAAGTCAGCAGCTTAGTCAAGGAGATCCCCAAAAATGCTAAAGAAAATAACATGTTAAAAACCATCATAAGTCAAATGAATAAAACAGTTCAAAAAGTTGTTGAGGAGAAGAATGCTTTAAAAAGCAGAACTGGCCAGATGGAAAAAGAGATAAGAAAGTTCTCTGATGAAAACAAATCCTTCAGATGTAGAATGGAACTAAAGGAAGCTATTGAATTTACAAGAAGTCAAGACACAATACTTTAACACTAAAATAATGAAAAATTAGAAGAAAATGTGAAACATCTCATTGAAAAAAAACAACTGATCTGGAAAACAGATTCAGGAAAGATAATTTAGAAATTATTGGGATATTTGAAAGTCATGATCAGGAAAAGAATCTTGACTTCATTTTTAAAGAATTCCCACAGGAACATTGCCCAGATATCCTAGAAGCAGAGGGCAAAATAAAAATTGAGAGAATACACTGATCTCCCCCAGAAAGAGGTCCAAAAAACAACACCCCCCCCCAGGAATACTATAGCCAAGTTCCAGAATTCCCAAGTCAAAGAGAAAATATTACAAGCAGCCAGAAGGACACAATTCAAATATCATGGAGCTGTTGTCAGGATCACACAGGACTTAGCAGAAACTACATTAAGGGCTCATAGGACTTGGAATATAATATTCCACAAGGCAAAAGAGCTTGGAATGCAACCAAGAATCAACTACCCAGCAAAACTGAGCATCCTCTTCCAGGGAAAAAAATGGACTTTCAATGAATCAGGGGAACTTCATTTGTTCCTGTTGAAACAACCAAAGCTGAACAGAAAGTTTGACCTTCAAATACAGGACTCAGGTGAAGCATAGAGAGTGGAGAAGGGTAAAATATGAGGTAATTAATGATGATGAAATGCATTTATTCCTGCATAGAAAAATGATTCTGATAATATTTATATAAAACTTCTCATTTAATAGAGCAGGTGGAAGGAGATTTTATAGATGGAGCACAGGAGAGAGCTGAATTTGAAGATATAATATCTTGTAAAAATGGAGTCATTGGATAAAAGGGAAATGTACTAGGAGTAGACTAAGATATTTTGTGTAAAAGATATATACATATATATATATATATATATATATATATATATATTTTTACAATGAGCTATTGCAATGATATGGAAGGGGGAAGGCAAAGGGGGAATGAGGGAACCTTCACTCTCATCAGAGGTGGCTCAGAGAGGAAACAGCATATATACTCAATGGGGTATAGACATTTAGACTAAAAAGGAGAGTAGGGAGACAGGTGGAAGGAGGGGATGTGAATGATGGAGGAGAGGGTGGACCATGGGGGAGAGTGGTCAGATATAACACATTTTCTTTTTCACTTCTTTCAAGGGGCTGGGATTAGGTAGACCATCTGAGACCACGGGACTGGGTGGTTGCTGGGTCTCAGGGGTGGTATGTGGGCTCAGGGCCTCTTGGTCCCAGGGTTGGTGATCAGTCTGCTGCACCACTTAGCTACCTTACAGCACATTTAAGAAGATGGATAGAGTGAAAGGAGAGTGAAAAATATAGTATATTGGAGTGGGGAGGTATGAATGGAGGGAGCTTTGATCAGCAACAGCAACAGTGGAAAATTATGGAAGTAGCGATTGTGATGGACTTATGATAAAAAATGTTATCTACCCAAGACAGGGCTGGTGGTATTGGAACACAGACTGAAGCACATTTTTTTTCTCTTTCAGTTACTTTATTTCTCATGAGGGTCTATATTTTTTGGAGGAGGGGGCATTGTGTTTACTCTTAAACAAGAATATTTTAGTAATGTACAGAAAATATCATTTGTACAAAAATCAAAATAAATAAGTAAGTAAACAAACAAACAAATAAATAAACATATTTGCCTTTACAAAAAGAAAAATAGAGGCAGCTAGGTGACACAGTGGATAGAGCACTGGCCCTGGAGTCAGGAGTACCTGAGTTCAAATCCAGCCTGAGACACTTAATAATTACCTAGCCGTGTGGCCTTGGGCAAGCCACTTAACTCCATTTGCCTTGCAAAAACCTAAAAAAAAATGAAGTTTAAAATGTATGGTTCAATCTATATTCAGTGCTCAGTTCTTTCTCTGATGATGAATAGCAATTTTAAAATCATGAATCATTCAGTTTTCTTGGACCATTGTATTTATGAGAATAGCTAAATAATTCACAGCCTATTATCCTACAATATTGCTCTTACTAAGTACAACCACTCCTAATTTTACTTAATTTATTTCATAACAGTTTAGATAAGTCTTTCCAGGTTTTTCTGATAGCATCCTGATCATTACTTTTTATAGTACAATAGTATTCTATCACAATCATGAAGCACAATTTGTTCAGTCATTCCTTAATGGATGGGCATCACTCAATTTCCACTTCTTTACCACCTCAAAAGAATTACTTTAAATATTTTTGTACATAAAGATAATTTTCCTTTATGTTTTTTATCTCTTTTGGGATACAGACATAGTAGTAGTATTTTCAGTTTAAAAGATAATCATGGTTTTATAGTCCTTGAGCATAGTTCCAAATTGCTCTTTAGAATAGTTGAATCAGTTCACAGCTCCACCAGCAATGCATTAATGTTTCACTTTTCCTACATCCACTCCAACATTTGTCATTTTCTTTTCTTTCCTATAAATCAATATAATAGTCATGAGATTGTAATTAGACTGGTTTTAATTTACTTTTATTCAGTCAATAGTGATTTATATAATTTTTACATATGGCTATAGATTGCTTTTATAACTGCCTAAAAACTGATTTTTATAAATTTTTGTCATTTATCAATTGAGTAATGTTTCTTTTTATTAAAAAAAACAAATTTGGGGATAGCTAAGTGGTTGCAGTGGGCCTGGAGTGAGGAGTATTTCCTTTAATCCTATCCCTCCCATTTATTTCATTCTTCCTCTTTTGCCCTGTTCCTCTTCAAAAGTTTGTTGTTTCTAACTAGAGCCTCCTTCAATCTACCATCCCTTCTTTAATATAACTCTCTCTTATCCCCTTCCCTTCATACTTTCATATAGGGTAAAATAGATTTCTTTACCCAAATGAGTATGCATATTATTCCCTCTTTGAGTGAATTCCAATAAGAGAAAGATTTACACAATCCCCTTACTTTACCTGTCTTCTCCATTGTAAAAATGTTTTATTGCTTCTTTATATAAGATAATTTAACCTTCCCCCTTCTCTTTCTCTCAGTGCATTACTCTCTTATTACTTAATTTTGTTTTTAGATATCATTACTTCTATTATCTCACACTTGTGTCCTCTGTTTATACATATTCCTTTTAACTGCCCTAATAATGAGAAAGTTCTTATGTGTTATGGTATCATCTTCAAGTGTAGGAAAGTTACCAGTGTATTCTTTTAAAGTTTCTTATGATTTCCCTTTCCTGTTGATCTTTTTATGCTTCTCTTGTATTTTATTTAAAAGTCAGATTTTCTATTCAGTATTGGTCTTTTTATCAAGAATGCTTGAAAGCCTCTATTTTATGAATGTACACCCCCCCCCAAAGATAACACTGAGTTTTGGTGTGTGAACCATTCTTGCTTATAATACAAGCTCCTTTCATCTCTGGAATATTGTATTCCAAATCCTTCATCCTTTAATGTAGAAGTTGCTAAATCTTGTTGATATCCTGACCTCACAAAGCTTGAATTGTTTCTTTCTGAATGCTTACAATTTTTTCTCCTTGATCTTGGATCACTGGCTATAATGTGGGCTATAATCAGTGGAATTTTCTTTTTGGGATTTCTTTCAGGAGGTAATTGGTGAATTCTTTCAATTTCTATTTTATCTTTTTGTTCTTGAATATCAGGACAGTTTTCCTGGATAATTTCTTGAAACATGATGTCTTGAGGTCATTTTTATATTCATGATTTTGAAGTAGTCCAGTAATTCTTAAATTATCTCTACTGAATCAATTTTTCAGGTCAGTTTTTTTTCCCCAATGAGATATTTCACATTGTCATATATTTTTCATTCCTTTGTTTTTATTGCTTCTTGATTTCTTTTTTTTACTTATTTTTTTATTTTTGTACAAATGATGTTTTTTTGTTACATTACTAAAATATTCTTGTTTATCAGTGAACATAATACCCCCTCTCCCCCAAATATAGACCCTCATGAGCAATAAAATAAAGAGAAAAAAATTAAAATAATAATAATAATAATAATAATAATAATAATAATAATAATAATGATAATAATAATAATAGCAGTTAGGTGGCACAATGGATAGAGCACTGACCCTAGAGCCAGATGCACCCAAGCCCAAATCCGGCCTAAGACACCCAACAATCACCCATCTGTGTGACCCTGGGCAAGCCACCCAACCCCATTTGCCCTGCAACTCCCCCAAATAATAATAATAATAATAATAATAATAATAATAATAATAATAATAATAACAATGATAATAATAATAACAATAATAAAGATAAAATGTGCTTCAGTCTGTGTTCCAACACCTCCACTCCAGCTCTGTTGTGGGTGGATCACATTATTTATGATAAGTCCATCACAAAAGCTAATTCCATATTTTTCCCACGGTTGCCATTGCTGATCTCAACTCCCTCCATTTGAACTTCCCCTACCATATACTATAAGTTCTCTCTCCTTTCACTCTGTCCCTCTTCTTAAATGTGCTGTAGGGTAGCTGAGTGGCACAGCAGACAGATCACCTGCCCTGGAGTCAAGAGGTCCCGAGGCAACATACCACCCCTTAGGCCCAGCCACCACCCGGCCCTGTGGTCATGGACAGGTCATCCAAACCCAGCCCCTTTCAAGAAGTGAAAAAAGAAAATGTGTTATAGCTGGCCACTCCCATTGTCCACCCTCTCCTCCATCACTCACATCCTCCCCTTCCCCCATCCCCCTTCTCTCCTTTTTACTCTAGATGTCTATACCCCATTAAGTATATATGCTGTTTCCTCTCCTTACCATCTCTGATGAGAGCAAAGGTTCCATCATTCACCCTCACCTTCCCCCTTCCATATCATTGCAATAGCTCATTGTAATAAAAAATTTTAATATATGAAATATCTTAGCCTATTCCACCTCTCCTTTCTCTTACTCCCAGTACATTTCCCTTTTAGCCATTGACTCCATTTTTACAAGATATTATATCTTCAAATCCAGCTCTCTCCTGTGCTTCATCTATAAAAGCTCCTTCTACCTACTCTATTAAATGAGAAGTTTCTTATGTGTATTATCAGTATCATTTTTCTATGCAGGAATATATGCAGGTCATCATCATTAAGTCCCTCATATTTTCTCCTTCTTCTCCACTCTCTATGCTTCACCTGAGTCCTGAATTTGAAAATCAAACTTTCTGTTCAATTCTGGCCATTTCAATAGGAACATTTGAAATTCCCCTGGTTCATTGAAAGTTCATCTTTTTCCTTGGAAGAGGATGCTCAGTTTTGTTGGGTAGTTGAGTCTCGGTTACATTCCATGCTCTATTGCCTTCCAGAATATTATATTCCCAACCCTATGATCATTTAATGTAGTTGCTGCTAAGTCCTGTGTCATCCTGACTGACGCTCCACGATATTTGTATTCTATCCTTCTGGCTTCTTGTAATATTTTCTCTTTGGCTTGGGAGTTCTGGAACTTGGCTATAATATTCCCAGGGGTGGGGGTTGAATCTCTTTACAGGGGAGATCAGTGGATTCTCTCAATTTCTATTTTGTCCTCTGCTTCTAGAATATCTGGGCAATTTTCCTGTAGGAATTCTTTAAAAATGATGTCAAGGCCCTTTTCCTGATCATGACTCTCAGGTATCTCAATAATTTTTAAATTATCTTTCCTGAATCTATTTTCCAGATCAGTTGCTTGTTCAATGAGATGTTTCACATTTTCTTCTAATTTTTCATTCTTTTGTTTTTAAAGTATTGTGTCTTGATTTCTCGTACACTCAGCAGCTTCCCTCACTTCCATTCTACATCTGAAGGATTTGTTTTACTTAGAGAACTTTTTTACTTCTTTTTCCATTTGGCCAATTCTGCTTTGTAAAGCATTCTACTCTTCAATTACTTTTTGAACTGTTTTATCCATTTGATCTATTCTGGTTTTTAACATGTTATTTTCTTCAGCATTCTTTTGGATCTCCTTGACTAAGCTACTGCCTTCTTTTTCATGTTTTTCCTGCATCTCTCTTATTTCTTTTCTCAATTTTGCTTCTATCTCCCTTACTTGATTTTCAAAATATTTTTAAGCTCTGTCATAGCCTGAGCCCAATTTCCATTTTTCTTACAGTCTTTAGATGGAGGAGCTTGTACTTCCTCATCTTCAGGTTGAGTATCTTCATCCTTCTTGTGATTATAGACAATGTATTTCTCAATGGTGTTCCTCTTTTTTCTCTGTTTACTCATTTCCCCAGCCTATGCCTGGTTTTGGGGTGCTTCTGGAGCTTTTGAGTATTATTGCAATACCGCCCCCCCACACACAAGGATCTCTGTTTGTGAGGCTCTGTTTTCCCTCCTGGTCTGTGAATGATCATGAGTGCTCCCCTCTGCAACGGGCCCAAGTGGGCGAGGCTTGCTGTTCTATGGGAGTCCTACACTGTGATCCGGATCTGAATGTGGTTAGAGCCCCAGAGTTCTGTTGCAGGTACAGAAGACAGACCTCAGAAGTCTCTCTCCACTTACCTATGCTCAGCACTCAGGGCTTAGTTGCCTGGGGGATCCTGCTTACTGGCTTCACCTGCTTACAGTTCCTGGATCTGGGCTGCCACCACCACCTCTGCTCCCTGAGTGCTCTGAGGGCTGGCTTCACAGAGTTGCTCTGGCAATGGTTCCCCTGCTGATCTTCCCAGTTTTTCCAAGTGCTCCCTGGGGTATAGGTCAGGAAACTGTCCCAGCTGTGGTGAGCTGTGGCTTCCAGCAGCCTGGGGCTGTCTCTGGGAGGATGAAGTTCCTTCACTCTGGTGGGTCACCCCTCCAACTCCTTGGGGTGGAGTCTTTCTGCTATTTTCCAGGTTATCTTGAGCTGGTGAATTGCCTCACTGGATCCCTCTGTGGGTTCCGTCTCTCGAAAATTTAGTTAAAGTCCTAATTTTATAAGTTTGGAAATATCAGAGATAGAGCAGCTAAGAGAAGATCTTCTCCTGTTGCCATCTTGGCTCTGCCCCCCACTTCTTGATTTCTTATAAACTCATGAGTTTCCATTTGATCAATTTCAAATTTTAGGGAATTATTTTCTTCAGAGAGCTTTTGTTCCCCCTTGTCATTTTGGCCAATTCAACTTTTTCAGGAACTTTCTTCCCAGTGACTTTATTTTACTTTTTTAGGAGTTCTATTCCTCCAATGAAATTTTGTATATTTATTTTTTCCAATCAACCTCTTTTCAAGGTATTCTCCTCACTGAATTTTTATCCATTTTTATCCATTTTGTCTAGACTATTTTTTAGGGTATCATTTTCTTTAGTATTTTTAACTGTTAAAGCATGATTCTGTTTTCTGAACCATGACTTGGATACAAGAATGGTTAAAGAAACAAAAATTCTTCCCCATATGCAAGCAAAGAGACCCCTGTAATCTCCTTCTGATCATGTTTTTGAAGTAATTAATATTTGTGGGCTGAGAATTCCAGAAGCAGCTTCTGCCAGTGCTGATTCAGTTGCTTCTAATATCTCATCCTGGTTTGTTGAGGTGGTCTATGTTGACTTGGCCTGCACTGAACTGTGCTTCATACTCAGCCTACTGAGACTTTATTACTAACTTTCTAAGTTGTTTTGGGCTAGGAAATTATTTCACTTTTGTGTGTTCTGCTGCTACAGAATTTGTTTGAAGGCAGTATTTAAAGCTGTTCAAATGGGATTTGGGAAGAACTCAGGAGAGGCTCTGCCTTTTCTCCACCATCCTGCCTCCACCCATCCCTAAAGTCACTAATGAGCACCTCAGGAACATCTCTAATAGTTAAATGGGTAGCAGGTACAAGAGACATAACCCATGTTGCACAATGTGATTTTGATTTCCTCTGAGATGTCTCTATATTCTGGAAGTTGTTTTTTTTTTTCATTTAACTTGGAAATTATGAATAATATATTTATTAGGTGAAAGTTATCAAAGATGTTTTTAAGGTTTGGGGTATTAGTGCAATGTCAGGTGATTTTGGAAAAGAGTTCAGTCCATGATAATGGTTTGATTTAAGCATAGTTTACTGATTAAGCATTTCCAAGGCATTTTGAGGACTTTGTAAAGTCTAATTTGTAATTTGTAATGTTTGTTATCTGTCAGGCCATGAAAATAGTTGCTTACTGAGTGATTATTTACTCTAATCTATTTATATTTATCTATTTTTAGTTTTGATAATCAAGCTAAAGTGCAAACACATTATTTTTCAGACTCATAGATTTAGAACTGGAAGGGACCCTAGGATTTCATTTAGTCCAAATATTATATTTTACTTATGAGGACAATGAATCCTAAAGAGAGGAGGTAATTTTCCCAAGTTCATACAGGTAGCAAGACACAAAGCCAAGCTTTGAATCAAGATCCTTTGACTCTAAATTCAGTGCTGTTTTTTCAATGTACTATGCTGCTTCCAAATATTCTTTCCAAGGGAGGATATATTTTAGTGTGTGTTTAAAATGTTAGGGTTTTTTTTTTCTGAGCCTGAGGTACAGATAGAGAAAAGGTTCAAAATGACAGATTTTCCTTCCTTCTTGAATATTTAGATTCAGTTGGAAATCTTTTAAATTATTTGATAAAAAATAATTTAACCCTGGACATGTGACTTAATTGTTTCCTACAATTCTTGTCAACTTTTCAACTCAAGGCCATTTCATAAGGAGAGTTGTATGCAAAGTTCTTAACCTCCTCAGTTTGAAAATGTGAATTTAAAAATGGTAGCAATTAGTCAACATTGATTGAGTGACCATGTGTAGCAAATCTGTACTCAATGTTGAATGAATTATAAATAACGAGGATAGAGAGAACTATCCCAATGGGCATATGAAACTGTTTTGTCAGCTTCCTATGACCTACCTAGCCTGGGGCATGGAGATGACCTATTTATACTCCTGAAGCAAGGATCCCTTTGAACCAGTAAGGTTAAAGATTTGCAAAGTATTAGTTAGCAAGACCCACTTCAAGAGTGTGTTTTCAAAGACAGGTGGATTAGGGGCTTTGCTACCACTTAGATGCACAACTTTTTTGTGTTTAAAGGGAGATTTTAATTTAATTTAATTTCTGGAATACTTAAAATATCCAAATATTGCTATTAGTATGATAGTTAAATAGTTAAGCTTTATAAAAAGGAAAGCAATTCAAAGGAAACTGCTCAAAAACAATGCCTGTTGTGGCTTGCTTCATAATACATATATATATATATATATATATATATATATATATATATATATATATATACTGATACACTGTTAGATCTTCCAGGGTAGAACAAATAATAATTGAGGGGTGTGTATATGCAGCATCTTGCATTACAGGATAAGGGGGTAGGTTAGGGAGAGGTGGTAAAACACAGCTGTGTCTAGGAATGTCCAGCTCCCAAGGACTCTGGTGCACCTTATCTCTCAGGGAGCCGTGACAGCTCCTGAGACTGTCTAGGTGGAGGTTTACTTGGAAATGATTTGTGTCATAGCTGTTAAAATAGCCTGTGTACCCACAAATGCCAAAAGATTTATGCTTTAAATCATAATCATTCTTCTGAATGAGAAAAATTCTGCCACTCCTTACTGGTAGGTCCACTGAGTAATCCCCTGGAGTTCCTAACCCCAGTGAGCAAGGCCTCTAAGAATCTTAATAGCAAAGGGCTACAAACAGCCCCTCCCCCCAACACAAAACTCTAGGGAAAGGGTCTAAAAATGAAGAAAGAAAGGCACAAATCATGTTTCATTGAATGTTACCTTGGAGAAAAGGAAAATACCTCAGAAAAGGAGGAGCTTCAGAGGAGAATATGAATTGCTCTCTAGCCCAGAAAGACTTCTTAGAAGAGATCAGAAAGGAGTTTAAAAATCAAATGTAAAAATTGGGAAAAGAAGCACATGTGAAAATTAACAATATGCAAGAGAAAATTAATATCTTACAATAAGAAAACAAATCCTTTGAAAACATAACCAAGAGAGAGGACTTCTGGGGTGGAGCCAAGATGGCAGTATGAAGCTAACACATTGCGAGAGCTTTTCCCTACAAAAGATAAATTGAAGCCTCTGCAATGAAAATCAAACTACAGATCCCACTAAGAAAACAAGAAGATTCAAAGAAGTTTTCAACTGTAGACATTGTGGAGGATCTTCAGTGAAGGTCTGTCTCTTTAGGGGAAAAGGGGAAGTCAAGTCCAGTAAGGAGGGATAACTGGAAAATCAGCAGGAGGCTTTTAGCCACAGTACATTCAGGACCTGGTAACACTGGGGTAAAATACAGGACTGGTTGGGAACAAATCACTGCTAAGTCAGAACCTGGACATAAAGGAGGAAACAAAGCTCTGCAAAGGCAAGACCTGGATGGTATAGGCAACAGCTCATTCAACAACAATCCAGGCATCAGATTCCAGAACCAGCATAAAAAAGTTTGGACCTATACTCCCTATACCCCAGGAGCAGAAATAAAAGAACAAAGATGAGAAAAAAATCTAAAAAAAAGTGTTCCCTATAGAAAAATTACTTTACAGATAAAGATAATAAGAATGCCAAATCAGAAGAAGAAATCAGTGAAAAATCACTCCCAGAGTCTCAAAAGAGTATGTGAATTAGACTCAAATCCAAAACTCTTTGAAGAGCTTAAAAAAGAAGTTAAAAGCCAAAGAAGAAAGGAAGAAGAAAAATGGAATAAAGAAATGAGAGTCATGCAGGAAAAAACTATGAAAAATTGACCAGAGAATTCAACAATTAAAAAAAATAAAAAAAAAAAGAAAAGAAAACCTTCAAAATAAGAAATGAATAAATATAAACCAATTAATCTATGAGACTACAAGATTCCACCAAACAAAATGAATAGGCTCACCAAAATTGAAGAAAACATAAAGTACCTTTTAGGAAAAGCAAACAACCTGGAAAATAGACCCAGAAGAGATAATCGATGAATCATTGGACTACTAGAAAGCTGTGATAAAAAAAAGTACCTGGCAAATATCATTCAGGAAATTATTAGGGAAAACTGACCAAATCTGCTAGAACAAGAAGACAATATAACTGTTGAAAGAATACACAGAACCCATCCAGAAAGAGACCCCAAGATAAAAATTTCAAGAGCTATTATAGCCAAATACCAGAACTCTCAAAAGAGAGAATACTGCAATCAACAAAAAACAACCCAATTTAAATACAAAGGAAACACAATTAGATTCACACAGGACCTATCACCCTTAACACTAAAGGAGTAGAATACCTGGAATACTATATATCAGAAGGAAAAGGACCTGGGATTGCAACCCAGAATTTACTACTCTGAAAAATTCAATATATACTATCAGGGAAAAATAGGACATTTAGATTTCCTAACAAAGACCAGAACTGAGCAGAGAATTCAATTGGCAAATATATGACTCCAGAGTTTCATAAAAAGGTAAATGAAAAGGGGAAGGAAAAAGAAACTAAATAAAACAAATATTGGTCAAGACCATCAAATTGTATACAACACTAAAAGGGAAGATATAACACTTTTGGTGAGGAGGAATAAGAGGAAATAAAAGAGACAAATATAAATGAAGAAACATAGTTCAAAGGCATATACAGAATTAGTAGTCTTTTTAAAATATATTTATTCATTAGTGTATTTATTTTCACCCATATGCACATGTATATTTTTTAAGTTACAAAATTTCCTTCCACCCTCCCTTCCCACACCCCTCCCCTGACCTGTGAATAGTCAGGTTAGCATTGTACATACATTTTTTGATAAACATGCTTACAGATTAATCATTTTCAGCATGAGGAATTAGGATTAAGGGAAAGAGACACAAAAGAGATAATTTTTATTAAGTGTTCATCAGATTCTGAAGGTTAGATTGTTTTGTTTGTTGTTTTTCCTCTGGATGTGGATAGTACTGGACATAAACAGTCTAATTCAGTTGTCCTCTTTCTCTGAACTGCTGAACTGCTTAGAAGAGCTGCATCTCTCAAGGTTGTTCATCTCACAATATTGTTGTTGATATGTACATTGTTCTCTTGGTTCTGCTCCCTTCACTCAGCATCAGATCCTATAAGTCATTATATGCTTCTCTAGACTCTGACCATTTTTGGTTTCTTAAAGGACAATAATATTCCATAATATTCATGTACGATAAATTGTTTATCCATTTCTCCAATGGATGGGCCTACCCTCAATTTCCAATTCTTTGCCACTACAAAAAGATCTGCTAAGAACATTTTGGAACATCTAGGATTTTTTCTAGTTTTTATAATTTCTACTGGATATAAACCTAGAATTGGAATTACTGGGTCAAAAGATATGAGCAGTTTTATTGCTCTTTGGGCATAATTCCATATTGCTCCCTAGAAATGTTGAATCTGCACCAATGTCCCAATCTTCCCACAACCTCTCCAACAGTGAACATTTTCCCTTTTTCTCATTTTGACCAATCTGATAGGAGTGAGATGATACCTCACTGCTGTTGATTTTGCATAAATCTAATCAATAATAATTTTGAACATTTTTTCATATGATTATATATAGCTTTAATTTCTTCATTTGAAAGCTATCTATTCATATCCTTTGATCATTTATCTAATGGGGAATGATTTGTAAAATTTTAAATTTGATGCAATTCTCTATATATTTTAGAAATGAGACCTTTATCAGAACTCCTAGATGTGAAGAATGTTTCCCAACTTTCTAATTTCCTTCTAATTTTGGCAACATTGATTTTATTAGTGTAAGTCCTTTTATAGCTCCAGATTAATTTTGCTGCTATTTTTTTCTAGCTCAGTAAAGTAGTTATTTGGTAGTTTGATTGATATGGCACTGAATAAGAAATTTAATTTGGCTAGAATTGTCCTTTTTATTATATTAGTTTGACCTAACCATGAGCAACTGACATTTTTCCAATTATTCAGATTTGACTTTATTTGGGTGAGAAGTGCTTTATAATTGTGTTCATACAGTTTCTGGGTTTGTCATGGAAGGTAGATTCCCAAGTATTTAATGTTGTCTTTACATAATTTAAATAGAATTTCTCTTTCTATGTCTTGCTCTTGGGCTTTTTATATATATATATATATATACATATATATATATATATATATACATATATATATATATGTATATATATATATACACATACATATATATGTATATTATATATATGTATAAATGCTGACAATTTATGTAGATTTATTTTATATTCTGCTACATTGCTGAATTTATTAATTGCTTCTAGGAAATTTTTAGATGATTTTCTTGGGTTCTCTGAGTATACCTTCTGCAAAGAATGAAAACTTTGCTTCATCATTGCCAATTCTGATTTCTTCAATTTCTTTTTCTTCTCATATTGCTGAAGCTAGCACTTCTAATACTATATTGAATAATTATAGTGATAATGGACATCCTTGTTTCACCCAGTTTATTGGAAATGCTCCAAGTTTATTTCTATTATATATAATATATTATTATATATTATTATATTATATTATTATATATTAATATATAATATATTAATATATTATATATAATATTTTTGATGGTTTTTAAATAGATACTATTTAAGATTTTAAGGAAAACTCCATATATTCCTAGCCTTTCTAGTGTTTTTAATAGGAATGGATGTTGTATGTTATCAAAGGCTTTTTTTAGCATCTATTGAGAAAATCATATGATTTCTGTTAGTTTTGCTATTGATATGTTCAATTTCTTGAGGGTTTTTCTAAGACTGAATCATCCCTGCCTACCTATTAAAAATCCCACATGATCATAGTGTCTTATTCCACTTATCTCCTTGCTAATTTAAGATTTAAGATTTTTAAATCAATATTCATTTTACATCAATATTCAATCTAAAATACCTCTGTGACAAAACTGGTGACCTGGAAAATAGATTCAGGAGAGACAATTTAAGAATCATAAGACTAGGGGTGGCTAGGTAGTACAGGGGATAGAGCATTGGCCTTGGAGTCAGGAGTACCTGAGTTCAAATCCAGCCTCAGACATTTAATAATTACCTAGCTGTGTGGCCTTGGGCAAGCCATTTAACCCCATTACCTTACAAAAACTAAAAAAAAAAAAAGAATCATAAGACTACTTGAAAACAGTAAAGAAGAAAAAAAAAAGCCTGGTCTACATATATCCATTCAGGATATAATTTTTACATCAATATTCATTAAGGAGATTATTTTCTTTGTCTGTTTTGGTTCTCCTTGGTTCAGGTGTCATGGCTAAAAATAGGAGTAAAAATAGGAATTAATTTTTCCTTAAACGTTTGGTAGAATTCACTTGTAAATCCATCTGGATCTGGAGAGCTTTTCTTAGAGACGTTATTGATGGTTTCTTCAATTTCTTTTTTCTGAAATGGGTTTATTTAAGTGATTTATTTCCTCTTCTCTTAATCTGAGCAGTTTGGATTTTTTCCAAATCCTCATCCATTTCACTCAGGTTATCCAATTTATTGGCATATACTTTGACAAAGTGGCTTTGAATTATCTCTTTAATTTTCTCCTCATTGAGCAGAACCAGAAAAACACAGTACACCCTAACAGCAACATGGGAGTGATGTTCAACATTGAAGGACTTGCTCATTCCATCAGTGCAACAATCGGGAACAATTTTGGGCTGTCTGCAAAGGAGAGTGCCATCTGTATCCAGATAAGGAGCTGTGGAGTTTGAACAAAGTGCAAGGACTATTCCCTTTAATTTAGGGGAAAAAACAGGTATCTTATTGTCTGATCTTGTTATCTCTTAGCCTTCTCTTCTCTAAGGATATGATTTCACCCAATTTGGATCAAGGTACAACATGGAAACAAAGTAAAGACTGACAGAGTGCTTTCTGTGGGGGGATAGGGGGAGGGAAGCAAGATTGGGGGGGGAAAATTATAAAATTAAAATAATATCTTTAATAAAAATAAATTAAAAAAAAATTTTCTCCTCATTGGTGATTAGTTCACTTTTTGTTTTTGATACTAGGAATTTGGTTATCTTCTTCCTATTTTAATCAGATTAACCAATTTTTGTCTATTTTATTGGATTTTTCATAAAAGCAGTTTTCATAAAATCAGTTTTATTTATGAAATCAATGATTTTCTTGTGTTCAATTTTATTAATCTCTCCTTTAATTTTCATAATTTCTAATTTGTTATTTAATTGGGGAACTTTAATTTGTTATTTTCTAGCTTTTTTGTTTGTATACTGAATTCATTGACCTCTTCTTTCTCTATTTTCTTCATTTAGGCATTTAGAGATTTAATGATTCCCCTCAAAACTGCCTTGTCTGGGAAGAAAGGGTGAAAGTAAATTTTGTAACTTAAAGCTATACACATGCATATGGATGAATATTGAAAAAAAACTTTCACAATGTATATTTGGAAATATAAAATATCAATTTAAAAAACAATACAATTGAATAAGTACAAAATAATATAATTCTCACAAAAGCACAATTGGACAAATGCAAAAAAGACACCAACACCTCCAAAAATAGAATTGACTAATTGGAAAAGGAGATGTGAAAAGTAAATGAAGAAAATTCTTCTATGGAAAATAATTGGAATCTGTGGAATCTAATGACTTTTTGAGACACCTAGAATATATTAAAAAATTCAAAAGATGAAAAAAGAGAAGAGAATATAAAATACCTCTGTGACAAAGCTGGAAAATAGATTCAGGAGAGACAATTTAAGAATCCTAAAACTACTTGAAAACCTTGAAGAAGAAGATAAAAGCCTGGTCTCTATATATATCCATTCAGGATATAATGAAGAACTGCTCTGATATCCTGGAACCAAGAGGGCAAAATAGTTATTGAAAGAATACATTGATCCCCTCTTGAAAGGGATGCCAAAATGAAAACATCAAGGAATATTGGGACCAAACTCCAGAACTATCAGATTAAAATCTTGTGAGTGGCCAGAAAGAAACAATTTCAAGGGAGCTTGGATTTCAGTTAAGAATTCAGTATTCAGCAAAACTGAGCCTTGTCTTTCAGGGGAGAAGATGGACTTTTAACAAAATAGGGCTTTTAATCTTTCCTGTTCAATAGACCAGAGATAAAAAGAAAATTTGGTTTTCAAAAGGGGACTCAAGAGCTATTTGAAAAGGTAAATAGGGGAAAAGAAAAATATGTTATACAATAAGAACATCCCCATCTGGGAGGAAGATTCTCAAAACTCTTGAGAAGTGTAACTCTATTAGAGGGAATATACGTAGGCAGAAGGAATGGACATTCATGAGATATCCATAACTTTGATGGAATGATTTCAGAACAATATCGAATTAAAAAGGAGAGGCAATAAAGAAATGAGAGGAAAGGGTAAATTGAATGGGCTAAATCATATCACATGAAGAAGTGCAAAGCACCAATTGCAAAGAAGGTGAAGAAGGGAGAAGGTGAGACCACCTAAATCATACTCTCATCAGATTAGGTTCAAAGAGGGATTTATACACCCACCCACTGAGTTTGGAAACTTATCTTACCTTTCAAGTATTAAGAGGTAAAGGGGCAGGAGGAGGAGGGGCTGATAGAAGGAAGGGAAGGAAGACAGGGAAAGGGGAAATGAGATTGAAAAGGGAGGGGTTGTATAGGAGGGGGTAAAGACATAAGAACAAAATATTGGGGAGGAGAGATAAGGTGAAAAAAGGAAAAAAATGCAAACAGACAGAGGGGGAGATAGTATGGAGGGCAATAAAGAGTTAGTCATTACAACTTTGAATGCAAATGGAATGAACTCTCCCCAGAAAACAGAAGTGAATAGCAGAGTGGATTAAAAATCAGAATTACACATCATGCTGCCTACAAGAACTACATTTGAAGCAGAGAGATGCATGGAGAGTAAAGGTACAAGAATGGAGTAGAATATATTATGCATCAGCAGAAATGTTAATAAACCAAGGATCATAATCTTTATCTCAGACAAAGCAACTGCAAAAATTGATCTCATTTAAAGAGATAAGGAAGGGGCAGCTAGGTGGCGCAGTGGATGCAGCACAGGCCCTGGAGTCAGGAGTACCTGGGTTCAAATCGGTCTCTGACACTTAATAATTACCTAGCTGTGTGGCCTTGGGAAAGCCACTTAACCCCATTTGCCTTGCAAAAACCTAAAAAAAAAATAAAGAGATAAGGAAGAAAGTATATTCTCCTAAAAGGTACCATAGACAATGAAGTAATTGCAGTACTAAATATGTATGCAACAAGGGAAATACTATCCAAATTCTTAGACTAGAACCTGAATGAATTACAGGAAGACATGGACATTGAAACTCTACTGGTGGGACACCTCAGTCTCCCTCTCTCAGAATTAGATAAATCTAACCATAAAACAATCAGGAATTTAAGGAAGTGAATAAAATGATAGAAAATTGAGATATGAAAGACCTCTGGAGAAAATTGAATGGGGATAGAAAGTAATTTACCATTTTTTCTGCAGTACCTACACAATATTTGACCATAAGGTATAAAAAGTTTATCATCAAGTGCAAAAAGTGAGAAATATGAATACACCCTTTTCAGACCATGATGCAACAAAAATAACATGCAATCAAGGGGAGTGGAGAGATAGACCTAAAACTAATAGCAAACTCAATAATAATGTTTTCCCTTCATTTTTGAAGAAGACCAAGACATCATTGTGGTAATACTGTGAGAACTATGTGAACTGGATTTGATTGAGGGGGCGCCAAGCTAAGTCACCAGCCTCACTTTTTCCTCCAGACTCATCAGAATCTAGTGGCCAGATATGAATCAGGATGACTGGAGATGCTCTGGATGCAGGGCAGCGTTAAGTGACTTGCCCAAGGTCACACAGCTAGTAAGTAGCAAGTGTCTGAGGCTGGATTCAAACTCCCATCCTGACATCTAGCTAAGATGGTGGAGAGAAGGCAGGCATAGTTCTAAAGTCTCCTAATTTTTCCCCATCTATGATATGGAACAAACCTCTTAACAGAAATCTTATCCACAAAACCCAGAAAGAAATGTCAGGAGAAAGAACATCTACCTCAGGATTTGTCTTCTACAGACATGGGTGAGTCCGGGTGTAGATGGCGGATCAGCCACGGATCAGCCTGATTAGTGACTGGTTTGGAGCCCCAAGCACGTGAGGACCCAAGTTCCAGACTTCCTTGATCAGCTGCAACCGCCAGGGCTTGGGTCTATTAGGGAGAAAAGGCATTGGTGTTGGCACTGAACCTCTGGAGCTTGCTGACAGGGCTGGGGGGGGGGGGAATTCTGCTGCAGGAGAGCTGTGGACACCATTCCTGGGCTCCTCAGGTCTGAGGAACTCTGATTCTGGGGCAGCTGAGGCCTCTTACTAGAACAAACACAGTTACAGCCTACTCCTGCCCCAGGCACAGGTGTGTGAGCAGAAGAACCAGCCCAGCTGACAAAAGGGAGAGGGATGACCTAACCCCAAGGTAAAGCCCTCCATTGATTGAAGGCAAAAGTATTTAACAGCTTCAATCTCTCCCTTTAGGCTAAGGGAGTAGGCCTCAATCAAGATCACAGACATTCCAGAGAAAGCAACCAGCACCTCCTATTGGCCAGCTGGAGAAATTGCACTAAGTGAGTAAAGCCTCTAGGGATCCCAACACCAAACCTCTGTGAACCAGCCCCTCCCCAACTCAAGGTCTTAGCAAAATGAAGAAAGGTCAGTGAAAAGGTGGATCCATAGAAAAATTCTTGGAAGGAAAAGACCCTAATTCAGAGAGACCTAGAACCTCTGAGGAGACTATGATCTGGTCTCCAGCACAGAAAGACTTCCTTGAAGAAATAATTAAGGAGTTTAAAAATCAATTGGAAAATTTGGGAGAGACAATTAACACCTTACAACAAGAAAACAAATCATTGGAAAATACAATTAGACAAATACAAAATGAGAATAATTTTCTCAGATGCTCAATTGGTCAAATACAAAATGAGAATAAATCTCTCACATCATCAATTGGACAAATACAAAATTAGAATAATTCTCCCAGATCCTCAATTGGGCAAATGTAAAAAGGAAGTAATTCTCTCAAAACCTCAATTGGTCAAATGGAAAGGTCTTTCTAAAGTAGAATTGACCAATTGGAAAAGGATTTGCAAAAGGTAAAAGAAGAAAACTCCTCCCTAAAAAAAGAATGGAGTCTGTGGAAACTAATGACTTCATGAGACAGCAAGAGCCAGTTAAACAAAATCAAAAAATAGAAAAAATAGAGGAAAATGTAAAATACCTCATCAGCAAAACCACTGACCTTGAGAATAGGTCGAGGAAGGGCAACCTGAGAATTATTGGACTTCCTGAAAACATTGAAGGGGAAAAAAAGCCTGGATTTAATATTACAGGATCTAGTGATGGAAAATTGTGCAGATATCATAGAACCAGAGGGCAAAGTAGTTATTGAAAGAATACATCAATCCCCTCTAGAAAGAGATACTAAAATGAAAACACCAAGAAATATTGTGGCCAGATTCCAGAACTATCAGATAAAAGAGAAAATCCTGCAAGCAGACAAAAGGAAACAAATTAAATACCAAGGAATCACAGTAAGGATTACACAGAACCTGACTGCATCAACACTAAGGGATTGAGGGGCCTGGAATGAGATATTCCAAAGAGCAAGGGAGCTTGGAATGCAACCAAGAATCCACTATCTGGCAAAGCTGAGCCTTCTTTTTCAGGGGAAAAGATGGGCATATAACAAAATAGAAGAATTTCAAAAATTCCTGATGAAAAGACCAGACCTAAATAGAAAAATTTGGACATCAAACAGGAGGTTCAAGAGACACATGAAAAGGTAAAAAAAATAAGGGGGGTATAAAGAGGAAAAAACTGCTAGCCAATAAGTTGAAACTGGCTATATCCCAGTATAGGGGAAAAGAGTCTCATAACTTTTGAGAACTATAACTCTAACAGAGAGAATATACCTAGCCAGGAGTGATGGACACTCATGAGTTATACATGAGACTGCTATACAATGGGATGAAACTGGCTATAACCCCACTTGAGAGAAAGATTCCAATGACTCTCAAGATTTGTACAAGATTTGTAGAATGTACTTAGCTAGAAGTGAGGGATACTCGGAATTTTCTATGACTCAGGTAGAATGATTTTAAAAACAACTCCTCCTTAAAAAAAGGAGGACAGGAAGTCGACAAAAGGAGGGAAAGGATTGAATGGGGGTAAATCCCATTACATTAAGAGGTACAAAATACCTATAATAATAGAGGGGAAGAAAGGAAGAGATGAGTAACACCAGAACCTTCTGTATATTTATTCGAAAAAATAGGTGAAGGGGTGGCTACATGGTGCAGTGAATATACCACAAGACCTGGAGTCAGGTGTACCTGAGTTCAAATCTGGCCTCAGACACTTAATAATTACCTATCTGTGTGGCATTGGGTAAGCCACTTAACCCCATTTACTTTGCAAAAACCTATAAAAAATGGGTGAAGACAAAATTTTGCCTAATTCCCTTCTATGATACCAATATGGTGTTGATACCGAAAGGAAGAGTCAAAATAGAGAAGGAAAATTCTGGACCAATTTCCCTAATGAATATGGATGAAAAATGTTAAATGAAAGGGATTATATGAAATTATCACAAGGATAATACACTAAGTAGGATTTATACCAGGATTGCAAGATTGGTTCAATATTAGGAAAATTGTTAGCATAATTGACTATATCAATAACAAATCTAATAGAAATTATGATTATCTCAATAGATGCTGAAAAGTCTTTTTGACAATATACAGCACCCATTCCTACTAAAATCATTAGAGAATGTAGGAATAGATGGATTGTTCCTTAAAATGTTAAACAATATCTATTTGAAACCATCAACAAGCATTATATGCAATGGGGATAAGCTAGAAGTATTCTGAATAAGATCAATATTGTATTAGGGATAGTTTTAGCAATAAGAGAAGAAAAAGAAATTGAAGGAATTAGAATTGGTAATGAAGAAACAAAACTCTCACTCTGAGTATACCTAGAGAACCCTAAGCAAACATCTAAAAAAACTACTGGAAAATACTAGCAATTTTAGAAAAGTCACAGTATATATTAAACCTACATAAATTTTCAGCATTTCTACATATTACTAACAAAATATGGCAGCAAAAGAGTAAAAAAAGAGAAATACCATTCAATATAACTTCAGACAACATAAAATACTTGGAAGTCCATCTGCCAAATTAGACTTGGAAACTTTATGAAAACAACTATAAAACACTTTTCACACAAATAAAATCAGATCGAAATAACTGGGAAAATATCAGTTGCTCATGGGTAGGCTGAGCTAATACAATTAAAATGACAATTCTGCCTAAATTAAAGTACTTACTTAGTGCCATACCAACCAAACTTCCAAAAGATTACTTTAGTGAGCTAAAAAAAAGTAACTAAATTCCTATGGGGGAATAAAAGTTCAATAATATCATTGGAATTAATAAAAAAAAAGAAGGCTTAGTCATACCACATCTAAAATTATATTATTAAGCATCAGTTATCAAAACTGTCTGGTACTGACTAAAAATTAGAATGATGGGACTGTGGAATAGACTAGGTGCAAAAGAGACAGCAGGAAGTAACTATAGTAAACTACCGTTTGATAAACACAAAGGGCCAGTTCCTGGTACAAAAACTCATTCTTTGATAAAAAACAGCTGGGAAAACTAGAAGACAGTATGACTGAAACTAAGATTATATCAACATCTCATACCCTATATCAAGATAAGATCAAAATGGGCACAGGATTTAGACATAAAAGACAATATTAAAGCAAATTAGGAGAACAAGGAATTGTTTCCCTGACAGATCTATGGAACGAGGATTTTACAGCCAAAGAGATAAAGCACACTATTAAAAAACTGGATAATTTTGATTGCATTAAATTAAAAAGGTTTTGCACACACAAAACCACTGTACCTAAGATCAAAAGAAATATAGTAAATTGGGAAATAATTTTTACAACTAGTATTCCTGATAAAGGACTCATTTCTAGAATATATAGAGAACTGAGTCAAATTTATAAAAAAAAAGGCATTCCCCAATTGGCAAATGGTCAAATAATATGCAAAGGCAATTCTTGAATGAAGAAATGAAGAAATGAAATATATTAATAGTCATATGAAAAAGTGCTCTAAATCATTATTGATTAGAGAATTGTAAATTAAGATATATCTGTGGTACCACTTCATACCTCTCAGATTGTTCAATATGATCAGAAAAGAAAATCATCAATGTTGGTTGGGATGTGGGAAATCTGAGACACTAATGCATTGTTGGTAGACCTGTGAACTGACTCATCCTTTCTGGAGAGCAATTTTGAATTACATCCAAAGGGCAATAAAAATATGCATACCCTTTGATCCAGCAATATCACTATTTGTTCTATATGCTGAAGAGATCATGGAAAAGGGTAAAAACCCTACTTGTACAAAAATATTTATAGCAGCTCTGTTTGTAGTACAAAGAATTGGAATTCAAGGGGATGTGCATCTATTGGAGAATGACTGAACAAATTGTGGTTTATGGATGTGATGGATGGAATATACAGTAAATTATGAAGGATTAAATTTAAGTCACCTGGGAAAAACATGAATTGATACTGAGTGAAATATGTAGAACTAGAAGAACATTATACACACTAACAATAATCATGACCTGGGGTCATGATCAAACATGATGAACTTGTTTATTCCATCAGTGCAATAATCTGGGGAAATTTTAGGGGATTTGTGTTGGAGAATTGCATCTGTATCCAGAGAAGGAACTATGGAATTTAAACAAAGACCACAACTTATTATCTTCAATTTTTAAAAGTTGTCTTATGTATCATATAATTTTGTTATCTCTAATGTTTTCTTTCTATCTTTTGGATCTGATCCTTCCTTCACAAAACATTCAGTGTTGATCTATGCTTAATCATACATGCAAATGTAGAGCCTATATCAGATAGACTTTTGTTGGGGGGGGGTGAAGAATAGGGATAGAGTAGAAAATAGGGGAGAATAGTAAAGCTCAAACCCTTATATTCTGGGGGGTGGAGCCAAGATGGCAGCATGAAAGCAGGATTTACATGAAACACCTTCCCCCCAAATGTCAAAAAGATATCAAATTATGACTCTCGACAATATTTAGAGGGGCAGAGTCCACAGAAAGTCTGATTAATACAATTTTCCCAGTCCAAGACAACTTAGAAGTTCTGTGGGAGAGACTTCTGGCCAAGATGGCTGAGAGAGGACAGGCACAGTTCTCAAATATCCTGATCTTCCCCCATATATGATATGAAACAAACCTCTTAACAGAAATCAGATCAACAATCCC
Organism: Macrotis lagotis; assembly: GCF_037893015.1. NCBI lineage: Eukaryota > Metazoa > Chordata > Mammalia > Peramelemorphia > Peramelidae > Macrotis > Macrotis lagotis. The sequence continues at coordinate 58,290,706 of NC_133662.1, forward strand.
AGAAAAAAAAGCCAGGAGAAAGAATATCTACCTCAGGATTTGTCTTCTGCAACTGTGGGTGAGTCTGGGCACAGAGGGCTGACTCTGCTGGGAGCACAGACCAGGGAGAGCTTGTGAACCTGGATTGGCCATGAATTAGCCTGATTAGTGGTGGGCTTGAAGCCCTTGAACCAGACTGACTTGATCAGCAGTGGGGCTACGCCCTGGTGGACCATGGGGGCTTGGAACCACTAGGGAGCAGAGGCATTAGTGTTGGCGTTGACCCTCAGGAGCTTGCTTGGAAGGGCTAAAGGGAGAGTTCTGGTGCTGGAGAGCTGCAGACATCATCCCTGGACTCCTCTGGTCCATGCCTCCATTTCAGCTAAAGCTTCTTCCCAGAACAAAAACAATTACAGACTACCTCTGACTCAGGCTAAGGCTGAGTAGAAGAACCAACTCAGCTGACAATAGGGAGAGTGATCACTTCACCACAGGGTATAGCCTACCATTGGTGAAACACAAAAGTATTTAACAAATTCAATCACTCCCTTCAGGCCAAGGGAGAGGTCCTCAATCAAGGTCACAAACACTCCAGTGAAAGCAACCAACACCCTCTACTGGCCTGCTGGAGATATTACACTCAGTGACCAAAAACTCTAGCACCCCCTACTAGTCAGCTGGAGTTATTACACTCAGTGAGTAAAATCTCTAGGGATCCCAACACCAGACCTCTGTGAACCAGCCCCACCCCAAATCACGGTCTTAGTAAATGAAGAAAGGCCAACAGAAAGGAGGGTCCATGGAAAAATTCTTGGAAGGAAAAGACCCTAATTCAGAGAGCCCTAGAACTACTGAGGAGAAAATGATCTGGCCTCCAGCACAGAAAAATTTCCTTGAAGAAATAAGGAAGGAATTTAAAAATCAATTGGAAAATTTGGGAAAATAAACCCAAAAGGAGAGTAACACCTTGCAAAAAAAACCCAAATCATTGGAAAATACAATTGGACAAATATAAAATGAGAATAATTCTCCCAGATCCTCAATTGGGCAAATGCAAAAAGAAGATAATGCTCTCAAAATCTCAACTGATAAAATGGAAACCTCTTTCAAAAATAGAATTGACCAATTGGAAAAGGAGTTGCAAAAGGTAAATGAAGAAAACTTTTCTCTAAAAAAAAGAATGGAGTCTGTGGAGCTAATGACTTCATTAGACAGCAAGAGCCTGTTAAATAAAAACAAAAAATAGAGAAAATAGAAGAAAATGTAAAATACAACATCAGCAATACCAGTGACCTCAAGAATAGATAGAGGAGGGACAAGCTGAAAGTATTGAAGAGAAAACAATCCCAGGCCTAATATTACAGGATTTAGTGAAGGAAAATTGCCCTGATATCATGGAACCACATGGAAAAATAATTATTGAGAGAATACATCACTCCCCCACAAGAAAGAGATCCTAAAAATGTAAACACCGAGGAATGTTATGGCCAAATTCCAGAACTACCATATAAAAGAGAAAATCCTGCAGAAAGTCCAGCAAGAAAGAAACAATTTAGATACCAAGGAGTCCAGTAAGGATTACTCAGGAACTAGCTGCATCAGCATTAAGGGATCAAAGGGCCTAGACCAAGATATTCCAAAGAGCAAGGGAGCTTGGAATGCAGTCAAAAATTCACTATCTGGCAAAGCTGAGTCTTCTCTTTCAGGGGAAAAGATGACCATTTAATGAAGTGGAAAACTTCCAACAATTCTTGATGAAAAAACCAGAGCTAAATAGAAAATTCGGACATCAAACAGGAGGTTCAAAGACACATGAACAGGTAAAAAAATGAGGTAAAGAAAAAAACTGCTATCCAATGAGATGCAACTGGCTATATTCCAACATGGGAAAAAGAGACTCATAACTCTTAAGAATTGTAATTCTATCAGAGAGAATATACTTAGGTAGAAATGATGGACACTCATGATTTATCCATGAGACTGCTACCCAATAGAATGAAACTGGCTATATCCCTACTTGGAAGAAAGACTCTAATGACTCTCAAGAATTGTAACTCTATTAGAGAGAATATACTTAGCCAGAAATGATGGACACTCATGACTTATCCTTGAGACTGCTACCCAATGGAATGAAACTGGCTATATCCCTACTTGAGAGAAAGAATCTAATAACTCTCAAGAATTTTAACTCTAAGGGTGGATAGGTGGTGCAGTGGATAGGGTATCAACCCTGGAGTCAGGAGTACCTGAGGTCAAATCTGACCTCAGACACTTAATAATTACCTAGCTGTGTGGCCTTGGGCAAGCCACCTAGCCCCATTGCCTTGCAAAAACCTAAAAAAAAAGAATTGTAACTCTATTAGAGAGAATATACTTAGCCAGATGTGATGTATACTCAGGATTTTCTATGACTCAGATAAAATGATTTAAAAATACTTCCTCCTTAAACATGGGGACAGGACAGGGTGGCTAGGTGGTGCAGTGGATAAAGCACTGGCCCTGGAGTCAGAAGTATCTGGGTTCAAATCCAGTTTCAGACACTTAATAATTACCTAGCTGTGTGGCCTTGGGCAAGCCACTTAACCCCATTTGCCTTGCAAAAACAACTTAAAAAAAGGGGACAGGAAGGAGAGAGGAGGAAGGAGGAGATAGAATGGGGTAAAGCTCATGAAATAAAGAGGTTCAAAACACCTATGGTAATAGAGGGGAATAAGGGAGGAGATGAGAAACACCTGAATCTTCCTCTCATCAGATTTGGCTTAAAGTTAACTTACACACACACACACACACACACACACACACACACACACACACACTTAGTTAACTTAAAAACAGCTTACCTTTCAAGTATTAAAAGGGGGAAAGGGGGAGGGAGGATGGAGATAGGGAGGGAGAGTAAAAGGGAAATTCACAGAATGAAGGGAAGTGAAAAGGGAAAGTGTATTTAGGAGGGCAAAAACACTGAAGGGGATGGTATTCAGAAACAAAATACTGGGGAATATGAATAAAAGAAATAAAGGGGAAAATAAAAACAGAGGGAAGTTAGAATGGAGGGCAATAAAGAGTTAGTAGTTATAAATTTGAATGTGAATGGGATAAACTCTCCCTTAAAATGTAAGCAAATAGCAGAGTGGATTAAAACCCAGAATCCTACAATATGCCACTTACAAGAGCCTCATTTGATGCAGAGAGATACATATAGAGTAAAGTTAAAATGTTGGAGCAAAATATATTTTTGCTTCAGCTAAAGTGAAAAAGCAGGGGTAGCAATCCTTATTGCAGACAAAGCAGCTGCAAAAATAGATAGTATTAAAAGAGATAAGGAAGGAAACTATATTTTCCTAAAAAGCACCAGAGACAAGAAAGTGATTTCAATACTGAATATGCATATATCCAATGGGATAGCATCCAAATTCTTCGAGGAGAAGTGGAAAAAATTACAGGAAGATATAGAAAGCAAAAGTTTATTCGTTGGAGACCTCAACCTCCTACTCTCAGATTTAGATAAATTGAATCATAAAATAAACAAGAGGGAAGTTACAGAGGTAAATAGATTATTAGAAAACCTAGATATAATAGACTTATGGAGGAAATTGAATGGGGATAGAAATGAATATACCTTTTTCCTCTGCAGTACATGGCACTTATACAAAAATTGACTATGTACTAGAGCATAAAAACCTAATAATAAATTACAGAATGGCAGAAATAGTGAATACATCTTTTTCAGATCAAAATGCAATAAAAATAATATTAAATATTGGTCCAGGGAGATATAGACCCAGAACTAATTGGAAACTGAATAGCCTCATTTTAAAAATGAGTGGATAAAGCAACATATTACAGAAAGAATTAGTGGTTTTATCCTAGATAATGACAATAATGAAACAACATACCAAAACTTTATGGGATTCACTCAAAGTGGCTCTCAGGGGACATATTACGTCTTTAACTGCTTACATGAATAAATTAGAGAAAGAGGAAATCAATGAGCTAAATATGCAACTAAAAAAATTAGAGAAAGAACAAATTAAAAATCCCCAATTAAATGCCAAATTAGAAATTTAATACCAAATTAGAAATTCTAAAAATTAAAGGAGAAATTAATAAAATCAAAAGCAAAAAACCCCTATTGTATTAATAAATAAAACCAAGAGTTGGTTTTATGACAAAACCAATAAAATTGATAAACCTCTGGTCAATTTGATGAAAAAAAGATGAAAACCAAATTGCTAGTATTATAAATGAAAAAGTGAACTCACCATCAATGAGGAGGAAATTAAAGTAATAATTTGCAATTATTTTGCCCAACTCTATGCCAATAAATTTGACAATCTAAGTGAAATGGACAAATATTTACAAAAATATAAAGTGCCGACACTTAATAATTCCCTAGCTGTGTGGCCTTGGGCACGTCACTTAACTCCATTTGCCTTGGGAAAAAACCTAAACCCCCACCCAAAAAATATAAATTGCCCAGATTAAATGAAGAAGAAATTTAATACCTAAACAACCCTATCTCAGAAAAAGAAATTCAACAAGCCATCATTGAAATCCCTAAGAAAAAAATCTCCAGGGCCTGATGGATTCACAAGTGAATTCTAGCAAACATCTGAGGAACAATTGGTTCCAATTCTATATAAACTCTTTGGAATAATAGGGGAAGACAGAATTCTGCCTAATTCTTTTTATGACACGAATATGGTGCTGATACATAAAAACCAGGAAGAGTTAAAACAGAGAAAGTAAATTATATACCTATCTCCCTGATGAATATAGATGCAAAAATCTTAAATAAAATCTTAGAAAAATAATTACAAAAAGTTATCACTAGGACAACACATTTTGTCCAAGTAGGATTTATCCCAGGAATGCAAGGTTGGTTCAATATTATGAAAACTGTTCCTATAATTAATTATATAAACAACAAACCTATCATGATTATATTGATGAATGTTGTAAAAGCTTTTGACAAAATACATCACCCATTCCTACCTAAAAACACTAGTGAATGTAGGAATAAATGAACTGTTCCTTAGAATAATAAGCAGTATCTATCTGAAACCACCAACAAGCATTATATGCAACAGGAATAGACTAGAGGCATTCCCAATAAGATCAGTGGTGAAACAAGGATACCCTTAATCACCACTATTATTCAATATCGTATTGGAAATGTTAGCTTCAGGATTTAGAGAAGAAAAAGAAATTGAAGGATTTATTATTGGGAAGGAAGAGACAAAAGTCACTCTTTCAAGACATGATGGTCTACCTAGAGAATCCCAATAAATCATCCAAAATACTACTGGAAAAAATTAGCAATTTTAGCAAAGTTGCAGGATATAAAATAAATCCTCATAAATCCTCAACTAAGTAGGATTTCTATATATGACTTGCAAGAAACATCAGTCTACAGATGGTAAGGGGGTAGGGGAGATTGCAGAAATCTCTCTGCTCTCCTTGGGGCAGGACTGTGCTGTTGGCCCACAATCAGATCCAGGTTGCAGTTTGGGCTTCCATGCTAAAATTGCCAAATGAGGACCTTCATCACAGCTCCAGGACAGAGGGGAGCCCCTATCGTCATCTATATATCAAAGCAGAGCCAAGAGAGAATATAACCTTGAAGGAATAAAGGTCTCAATAGCATGTTCCAACTTCCCCCCCACCCCAAACCTTGGAAGTGCCAACAATTAGTCATAGTCTGAGGAAATTGGCAAACAACAGAAAAAGAAGAATCCGACTTTAGAAAAGTTGGGAGGAGAAATGCAAGTTATGCAGATGAATCATGCAAACCAATTCAGCAGTTTGGTGAAAGAAATACAAAAAATTACTGAAGAAAGTAATATGTTAAAAACCAGTTTAAGCCAAATGGAAAAACCAAAACAAAAGGCAAATGAGGAGAAGAATGCCTTTAAAGCAGAATTGGCCAGGTGGAAAAGGAGATAAAAAAACTCTCTGATGAAAATAACTCCTTCAAATTCAGAATGGAACTAAATGAAGCTGATGACTTTGTGAGAAATCAGAAAGAAATAACAACAAAGACAAAAATTAGAAGAAAATGTGAAATATCTCATTGGAAAAACAATTAACCTCAAAACAGATCCAGAATAAATAATTTAAAGATTATTGGGTTACCTGAAAGTCACAACCAGAAAAAGAACCTAGACTTCATTTTTCAAGAAATAATGCAGCAAAATTGCCCAGAGATCCTAGAAGCAGAGCGTAAAATAGAAATTGAGGGAATTTACTGGTCACCTCCTGAAAGAGATCCCAAAAGAAAACTTCCAGGAATATTATAGCCAAATTCCAAACTCCCAAGTCAAAGAGATAATTCTAAAAGCTGCCAGAAACAAACAATTCCACTACCATGGCTCTATAGCCAGGATTGCACAGGATCTGGCAGCATTTATATTAAGGGCTTATAGGGATTGGAATATGCTATTCTGGAAGGCAAAAGATCTTGGTTTACAACCAAGAATCCACTACCCAACAAAACTAAGCCTCCTTCAGGAGAAAAGATGGACTTTCCATGAAAAAGGGGACTTTCAAACTTTCCTACTGAAAGAACCAGAACTTAACAGAAAGTTTGAACTTCAGGTACAGGACTCTGGTAAACCATAGAAGGGAGGGACTAACTATGGGAAACTTAATGATGTTGAACTGTTTGTATGGGAAGAAGATATTTATAACTCATGTGAACCTTCTCATTTATAAGAACTGTTAGAATGAACATATATAGACAGGGCCCAGGAAGGAGTGGAATATAATTGTATGATATAGTAAAAAGATGGAGTCAATGAGTGGTAAAGGAAAGTACTGGGAGGAAGAGAAATGAGAGGAAGAAGGGGTTAAGATATTTCACATAAGAGGTAAGAAAAATCATTTTTTTTATTTTTTATTTTATTTTTTTTAGGATTTGCAAGGCAAATGGGGTTAAGTGGCTTGCCCAAGGCCACACAGCTAGGTGATTATTATTAAGTGTCTGAGGCCAGATTTGAACCCAGGTACTCCTGACTCCAGGGCCAGTGCTCTATCCACTGTGCCACATAACTGCCCACAGAAAAATCTTTTTTTCAATAGAATGGAATGGGGGAAGGCAAGGGGGAATGAGTGAGCCTTCATTCTCATCATAAATGGCTTAGAGAGGAAATAACATACACACTTAATAGTTTATAGAAATCTATCTTACCCCAGAGAAAAATGAGAAGGAAGGGATGGGATAAAGGGGGAATGGGGGGGTGGAGGGAAGGGAGAAATAGTTGATAGAAGAGACAGAAGACTGTGGGAGAGGGTACTCAGATACAACACACTTTTGGACAGGGCTAGGATGAAAGGAGTGAGAGAATAGAACAAATGAGAGTGGGAAGGAATAGAGTGGAGGGAAATAAAGCTTGTAATAACAACTGCGGCAGAAATATTGAAGCAACTTCTCTTGTAGCCTTATGATAAAGGAGGCAACTCATCCCAGAGATAGAGCCATTGGAACCTGAACACAGAGTGAAATACATCTTTTACTCTTTCACTATTCTTGAGGTTTTTCATCTGCTTGGGGGTGGGGATGGGATTTATGTTTATTTTCATAACAATATTATTGTAATAATATAAAATAAAAAATAAATCCCCCCTCTATATTCCAACTTAAAAAAACTCAAACCCTTGCCAAAAGATGTTTGGTGGAAACTACCATTATATTGTAATTAGAAAACATACAAAATATCTATATAATAATAAAATATAATATCAATAAAATTCTTCAAATATCAGTTTACTTGCTGTTGCCCCTTCATGATTTTTCAATTCCCTTTGTATTTCTTTGTTGGTTGTTCTCCATGCTTGGAATACATTCCCACTTGACATCTGCCTTGTCAAATTTCCAGTGTCTTTTAATGCCTTGTACAAGAACTACTGACTCCTGGAAGCCTTTCCCAGTTAATGTTTTGCCATGTCTTCCTGAATTTATTGTATTCATTTATACTTTATATTATCTTATCTGTATACATATGTGACCCTCACAACTATTCAGTAGAACAGAAGTTACATGAGAATAGGGACTGTTTCCTCATTAACTTCCTATCCTCACTGTCTAGCCCCCAGGTTTTGCAAAAATAGATGTTCAGTTAATTTCTGTTCAATGAATATTTACAAACAATGTGACATGAATACAGAATTAAAGCTTATTTTGTGTTGCTTTGGCTTCCAAAATTTTTTGAAATTTAAAGACGTCAGGAATAATGAAGAATTTCCTAATAATGAGTTCTCTTTAATAATGGGATGGGTTGCAGAGTTCTCTTTTAATTTTGTATTGAATTAGAGCTTGATTGTCCACTTTTAGAGAAAATTTCCATATTCAGACAGCTGGAAAACATGAATCCTAAGATGGTATGAATATGTCATTTTTTCTATGATTAATTCACATGTGCATCTAGATGAATGTCTTTTTTTTTGTCCCACCAATTTTTATGTATCTAGGTAGACAATAATAATATCACTTCTTTGAACATATTTTGTTCTAGGTAAATCATCTGTTCCTATTGGGAATTTCCAGGCTATGATTCTGCAAAATGAACCAAGCCAGTAAAGGGTTCCCTGAATTTTGTAGAATATGTCATCAAAATAGCCTCCAAATAGTTACAACATTTGTTTCAACATACTGCTTTCAGGTAAGCCAGATAAATGCTCTTAGATAAGCAGGAGACAGGGAAGTACGAAGTTCTTGCAGGAAATAGCTGGGGAAAAATATGAATTAAGGTAGGTGAATAGTGTTGGTGACATGCATAGAAAGGAATACTCCTGCTACCATTTTGAACTCTGCAGCTATAAAACAAATGCCTATGATCAGATTATAATGCAGCCACATCATTTGAGGGAAATACAATTAATGCGATTCCCCAGTTAGCAGAATTAGCAGAAAAGCTAATTTTTGGTATCAGCCCTGATACCAATCAAGTCCTGGGGGACTTGAGCTTTAACCACTTGCATTGATTTACATGGAGCATTTCCTAATCCTAATCCTTACTTTTAGTCCTTCCTCCTTTCTTAAATGCTTTGCTTATATTTTGTATTTATTCAATAATTAACTGAATTTGTATGTTGTTTCTCTGCTAAAATGAGTAGTTGTTGAGAATGGCAATTATTTGTGTTGTTCTTTTTATCTATCAAACCTAGTGCAGCCGGCCAAGATGGCGTAGAGAAGACAGGCACAGTTCTAAAGTCTCCTGATCTCTTCCCCATCTATTACATGAAACAAACCTCTTAAAAGAAATCCGATCCAGAAAACCCAGAAAGAAAACCCAGAAGAACAGCTACCTCAGGATTTGTCTCCCGCAGCAGCCTTGGACGAATCCGGGTGGGTGAGTCTGGGCTCCAAGGGAGGATCTGCCCGGGATCAGCCAGATTAACAGCTGAATTGGACCCAGAAGTCTGAGGGCCCGAGAGGACCTGCTTGATCAGCAGTGGGGCTGGACGAAAGGTGCTTGGGTCCATGGAGAAGCAGAGGCACTGGTGTTGGTGCTGTCCCCTTGGAGCTTCGGGACCAGGCTGGGGGAAGTATTCTGGTGCAGGAGAACAGCAGACGCCATCCCTAAGTTTTTCCGGTCTGAGAAACTATGAGGGCACTTCTCCATTGCACAGAGGCTTCTTCTCAAACAAAGGCAAATTACTTCTGCCTCAGGCCCAGGTATGTGAGCAAAAGAACCAGCCCAGCTGAGGAATCACCTCAGGCCAGGGTAAAGCCCACCATTGATTGAAGGCAAAAGAATTCAATAGCTCCAATTCCTTCCCTCAAGCAAAGGGAAAAGGCCTCCCAACCAAGGTCACAGACACTCCAGAGAGGACAACCAGTACCTCCTACTGGGCAGCCAGAGAAACTGCACTCAGTAAAGCCTTCAGCAATCTCAAGCCCAGGTGAACCAGCCGCCCCCAACTCAAGGTCTTAGCATCATGAAGAAGGGTCAGCAGAAAGGTGGATCCATAGAAAAATTCCTGGAAGGGAAAGACCCCAACACAGAGAGACCTGGAACCTCTGAGGAGAATACAATCTGGTCTCCAGCACAGAAAGACTTCCTTGAAGAAATAAGGAAGGAGCTTAAAAATTTGGGGGAGACAATTAATACCTTAGAAACTACAATTGGACAAACACAAAAGAAGAATAAATCCCTCAGATCATCAATTGGACAATTACAAAAACGAGAATAATTCTCTCAGATCCTCAAACAAGCAAATGCAAAAAGAAATTAATTCTCTCAAAACATCAATTGGTCAAATGGAAAGCTCTTTCAAAAGTAGAATTGACCAATCGGAAAAGGAGTTGCAAAAGGTTAATGAAGAAAACTCCTCCCCCAAAAAATTATGGAGTCTACAGAAACTAATGACTCCATGAGACAGCAAGAGTCAGTTAAACCAAATCAAAAAATAGAAAAAAATAGAAGCAAATGTAAAATACCTCATAAACAAAACCACTGACCTCGAGAATAGATTGATGAGGGGCAACCTGAAAATTATAGGACTTCCTGAAAACATTGAAGAGAAAAAAAGCCTAGGCTTAATACTATAGGATCTAGTGATGGAAAACTGCCCTGATATCATGGAATCAGAGGGCAAAGTAGTTATTGAAAGAGTACATCGATCCCCACCAGAAAAAGATCCTAAAATGAAAACACCAAGGAATGTTGTGGCCAAACTGCAGAACTATCAGATAAAAGAGAAAATCCTGCAAGCTGCCAGAAAGAAGCAATTTAAATATCAAGGAGCCACAGTAAGGATCATGCAGGACCTGGCTGCATCAACTTTAAGGGATTGAAGGGCCTGGAATGAGATATTTCAAAGAGCACGGGAGCTTGGAATACAGCCAAGAATCAACTTTCCTACAAAGCTGAGCCTTCTCTTCCAGGGAAAAAGATGGACATTTAACGAAATGGAAGAATTCCAAAAATTTCTGATGAAAAGACCAGAGCTAAAGAGAAAATTTGGACATCAAACAGGAGATTCAAGAGACACATGAAAATGTTAAAAAAAAAAAGGGGGGGGTGGCAGTAAAAGAAAAAAATGCAATCCAGTAAGTTGAATTTGGCTAAACCCCAGCATGGGGGTAAAAAAAAAAGATTTTCATAAACCTTGAGAAATGTAACTAACAGAGAGAATACACCTAGCCAGAAATGATGGATATTCATGACCTATCCATTGAGACTACTATCCAATGGGATGTAACTGGCTTTAACCCTACTTGGGAGAAAGACTCTAATAACTCTCAGGAATTTTGACTCTATTTGACAGAATGTACAGAACTAGAAGGGACAGACACTCAGAATTTTCTATGACTTAGACAGAAGGATCTAAAAAATAAACACTACCGCCCTTAAAAGGGGAACAGGAAAGAGATGGGAGGACAGAGGGGATTGAATGGGGTAAATCTCATTACACTAAGAGTTACAAAAAACCTATGGTAATAGTGGGGAAGAAGGGAGCAGAGGAGAAACACCTGAATCTTCCTCTCATCAGATTTGGCTTAAAGTCAACCTACACATAATCAGTTAACTTATAAATCATCTAATCTTTCAAGTATTAAAAGGGGAAAAGGGGAGGGGGGATGGAGAAAGGGAAGGGGAGTGGGGGAAATAAGGGGAGATAACAAAAGGAAGGGAAGGGAAAAGGGAAAAAGGGAAAGGGGAAAGAAAGGGGAGGGTGTGATATAGGAGGGCAAACACACTGAAGGGGGTCATTTTCAGAAACAAAAGAATGGGGAATATGGATAAAAGGGGGGAAAGGGGGAAAAATACAGAGGGAAGATAGCACAGAGGGCAATAAAGAATTAGTAATCATAACCTTGAATGTGAATGGGATGAACTCTCCCTTAAAACATAAGCAAATAGCAGAGTGGATTAAAAACCAGAATCCTACAATATGCTGCATACAAGAAACTCATTTGAAGCAGAGAGATACATATAGAGTAAAGTTAAAAGGTTGGAGCAAAATAAATTTTGCTTCAGCTGAAGTAAAAAAAAGCAGGAGTAGCAATCCTTATCTCAGACAAAGCAGCAGCAAAAATAGTATTAAAAGAGATAAGGAAGGAAACTTTATCCTCCTAAAAGGTACCATAGACAATAAAGTCATTTCAATATTGAATATATATGCACCCAGTGGGACAGCACCCAAATTCTTAGAGGAGAAGCTGAAAGAATTACAGGAAGACATAGACAACAAAACTCTACTAGTGGGAGACCTCAACCTCCCACTATCAGATCTAGATAAATCGAATCATAAAACAAACAAGAAAGAAATTAGGGAGGTAAATAAATTGTTAGAAAAATTAGATATGGTAGACTTATGGAGGAAACTGAATGGGGATAGGAAGGAATATACCTTTTTCTCTGCAGTCCATGGAACTTATACAAAAATTGACCATGTACTAGGAAATAAAAACCTAATGATCAACTGCAGAAAGGCAGAAATAGTGAATACATCTTTCTCAGATCACAATGCAATAAAAGTTATATGCAATACAGGGCCAAGGAGATATAGACCCAGAACAAATTGGAAACTGAAATACCTCATTTTAAAAAATGAGTGGACCAAAACACAAATCATAGAAAGAATTAACCATTTTATCCTAGATAATGATAATAATGAAACAACATACCAAAACCTATGGGATTCATTCAAAGCAACTCTCAGGGGATATATTATAGCTCTAAATGCTTGTATGAATGAATTGGCGAAAGAGGAAATCAATGAACTAAACATGCAACTAAAAAATTAGAGAAAGAATAAATCAAAAATCCCCAATTAAGTACCAAATTAGAAATTCTAAAAATTAAAGGAGAAATTAATAAAATTGAAAGCAAAAAAACTATTGAATTAATAAATAAAACCAAAAGTTGGTATTATGAAAAAACCAATAAAATTGATAAACCTCTGGTCAATTTGGTTAAAAAAAAGAAAGAAGAAAACCAAATTTCTAGTATCATAAATGAAAAAGGTGAACCCACCACCAATGAGGAGGAAATTAAAGTAATAATTCAAAGCTATTTTGCCCAACTCTAAGTCAATAAATTTGATAATCTAAGTGAAATGGATGAATATTTACAAAAATATAAGTTTCCCAGGTTAAATGAAAAAGAGATTAAATACCTAAACAACCCTATCTCAGAAAAAGAAATTCAGCAAGCCATTACTGAACTCCCTAAACAAAAATCTCCAGGGCCTGATGGATTCACAAGTGAATTCTACCAAACATTTAAGGAACAATTGGTTGCAATCTTATATAAACTCTTTGGAAAAATAAGGAAAGATGGAACTCTGCCTAACTCTTTCATTGAAACCAATATGGGACTGTTACCTAAACCAGGAAGAGTTAAAACAGAGAAAGAAAATTATAGACCTATCTCCCTGATGAATATAGATGCAAAAATCCTAAATAAAATCTTAGCAAAATGATTACAACAAGTCATCACTAGGATAATACATTATGATCAAGTAGGATTTATTCCAGGAATGCAGGGTTGGTTCAATCTTAGGAAAACTGTTAGTATACTCAATTATATCAACAACAAACCTCTCAGGAATCATATGATCATATCAATAGATGCTGAAAAAGCTTTTGACAAAATACAGCATCCATTCCTATTAAAAACACTAGAGTGTAGGAATAAATGGACTGTTCCTTAAAATAATTAGCAGTATTTATCTGAAACCATCAAAAAGCATTATATTCAATGGGGAGAGGCTAGAGCCATTCCCAATAAGATCAGGGGTGAAACAAGGATGCCCATTATCACCACTACTATTTAATATTGTATTAGAAATGTTAGCAGCAGCAGCAATTAGAGAAGAAAAAGAAATTAAAGGAATTAGAATTGGGAAGGAAGAGACAAAACTCTCACTCTTTGCAGATGATATGATGGTCTACCTAGAGAATCCCAAGAAATCATCTAAAAAACTACTGGAAACAATTAGCAATTTTAGCAAAGTTGCAGGTTATAAAATAAACTCTCATAAATCCTCAACTTTTCTGTATATGTCTAGCAAGAAACAGCAGGAAGAGTTAGAAAGAGAAATCCCATTCAAAGTAACCTCAGACAATATAAAATATTTGGGAGTCTATTTGCCAAGACAGACTCACAATCTTTTTGAAGACAATTATAAAACACTACTCACCCAAATTAAATTAGATTTAAATAACTGGGCAAATATCAACTGCTCATGGATAGATAGAGCTAATATAATAAAAATGACATTTCTGCCAAAACTAAACTATCTGTTTAGTGCCATACCAATCAAAATTCCAAAAAATTACTTTAACGAGTTAGAAAAAAATTGTAAGGAAATTCGTATGGAGAAATAAAATGTCAAGAATTGCCAGGAGCTTAATGAAAAAAAAGTGGAAAAGAAGGTGGCTTAGCCCTACCAGATCTAAAATTATATTATAAAGCATCAGTCATCAAAACTGTTTGGTATTGGCTAAGAAATAGAGTGGTGGACCAGTGGAATAGACTAGGTGTAAAAGCATGAGATGATTTTAATAAGCTGCTGTTTGATAAACCCAAAGAGTCTGGCCATTGGGATAAAAACTCCCTCCTTGATAAAAATTGCTGGGAAAATTAGAAGTTAGTATGGAAGAAACTTAGATTAGACCAACAGCTCACACCCTTTACCAAGATAACACCCAAATGGTTACAGGACATAGACATAAGAAACAATACTATAAGCAAATTAGAAGATCAAGGATTAGTCTACCTGTCAGATTTATGGAAAGGGAAACAGTTGATGACTAAGGAAGAGTTGGAGAACATTGCCAAAATCCAATTAGATGATTTTGTTTACATTAAATTAAAAAGTTTTTGCACAGATAAAACCAATGTAACCAATATCAAAAGAAATGTAGTAAATTGGGAATCAATCTTTACAACTAATGATTCTGACAAAGGACTCATTTCTAAAATATACAGAGAACTGAGTCATATTTTTAAAACAAAAAGCCACTCCCCAATTTACAAATGGTCAAAGGATATGCAAAGGCAATTTACAGATGAGGAGATCAAAGTAATCTATAGCCATATGAAAAAATGCTCTAAATCAGTAATTATTAGAGAAATGCAAATTAAAGCTTCTCTGGCCAGTATGAACAGGAAGGATAATGATCATTGTTGGAAGGGATGTGGGAAATCTGGGACACTATTACACTGTTGGTGGAGCTGTGAACTCATCCAACCCTTCTGGAGAGCTATTTGGAACTATGCACAAAGGGCAGCAAAAATGTGCATACCCATTGACCCAGCAATACCACTACTAGGTCTATACCCTGAAGAGATGAGGAAAAAGGGTAAAATCATTACTCGTACAAAAATATTTATAGCAGCCCTGTTTATGGTGGCAAAGAATTGGAAATCCAGTAAATGTCCTTCAATTGGGGAATGGCTTAGCAAACTGTGGTATATGTATGTCATGGAACACTATTGTTCTCTTAGAAACCAGGAGGGACAGGATTTTAGGGAAACCTGGAGGGATTTGCATGCACTGATGCTGAGTGCGATGAGCAGAACCAGAAAAACACTGTACACCCTAACAGCAACATGGGAGTGATGTTCAACCTTGAAGGACTTGCTCATTCCATCAGGGCAACAATTGGGAACAAATTTGGACTGTCTGCAAAGGAGAGTACCAGCGGTATCCAGATAAGGAGCTGTGGAGTTTGAACAAAGTGCAAGGACTATTCCCTTTAATTTAGAAAAAAACCAGATAGCTTATTGTCTGATCTTGTTACCTCTTAGACTTCTCTTCTCTTTAAGGATATGATTTCTCTCTCATCACACCCAATTTGGATCAAGGCACAACATGGAAACAAAGTAAAGACTGACAGAGTGCTCTCTGTGGGGGGGGGGGGGAGGCAAGCAAGATTGGGGGAAAATGTAAAACTCAAATAATATCTTTAATAAAAATAAATTTAAATTAAAAAAGAAACCTAGTGCAGCCTCTGGCATATAGAAATTACTTAATAAGTGCTTGTTAATTGATCAGTTGATTGACTTTTGTCCATTTTAGTCAGATTTAGATAAAGTTTGGTTTCCAACTAATTATTATATTTCTTTTTATTTTTTCTCCTTGGTAACTGTTGTGATAAAACTATGCTTTTGTTGTCTTTATTGTCAACTGTTTATTATTGGTGTATATGTGTTTTTGCCATATTTACCATTTATTATTCTAAAGAAGAGGGATAGATACCTGAATTTGGGATTTCAGCAATAAAAGGAATTTCCTATTGTGGGAAGTCCTTCCAGCAATTACAAAGATAAACCTTCCTAAAATCTTTAGGAATTCCCTAATGCCTTCATGATAAAATACAGACTTCTCAGTTTGGCATTTAAAGTACTTCATTAATGGTATCTTTTTGTATATCTTTGCCCTGCAAAGGGCTCTAGACATACTGATCTTCATGTATGCTCTTCTTATGAAAAAAATCCACCTGGAATACCAGATCTGAAGATTTTCTTGCAGCAAGGCAGATCTGGGTTCACTGATCTACCTTTAACTATGGGACCCTAAATAAACCACTTAATTGCCTCAAATAACTTTCTAAGCTATAATTTACAGAAGAGTTGGATACTGGTATTGATAAAGAAAATTTCCTCACAGAGAATTCTCTGTGGCAATGAAATTGAAGGGTCAGATAATGAAAATATTTTGTATTTGGACCATATCTGCATGCACAGCTACATCTCACCTATAGAATGTATCATTTGTTCCCAGGGTTTATCATTTTTTCTTTATAAATCAAATAAACATTAGTTTTTCTTTGAATATACTTTGCATATTGCAGGTAGAACTTAATACATTTGAATTGAATTGAGTTTCTTATATTAATCCAAAATCTATCTCTATGTAAACTTCCATCTTGCGACATTTGTAGGCCATTGTTGAGAAATTGATGTAATATAACATCTTAATTTATTCATATGAAACCACACATATATCATTTACAAATTTAAATGCTTTGTTCATGAGTTTGTTTTGTACTTGTGTACTCTTCATGTCCCTGTTCCTGTACAAGCTCATTAAGGATTTGCTCTCTAGAGATTTTCCAGCCCAAAGAGCAGTGCTTTCCAACAAAACAATAAGAAAGGGATTAGGAGATAAAAGGGAGAAGGAGATTATATTGCAGAAGCATTGCACAAGACAGGGAAAAAGACAAAAGAAAGAATTTCATTTGATTCCTTATGGTGTTCTTATCTTAAAAAACATTAATACCTTCATTTTGAGATGTGCCCTGCAAAGACTTAGAATGTGGGCATGATCAAATACTCCCATATTGAAGATCTGATTCATGAAAGAACTCATTAGTTTACCAAGATGGCATTCTCTTGGGTAGCTAGGTGGCACAAAAGATAGAGCACTGGCCATGTAGTTAGGAGGGAGTTCAAATCCGGCCTCAGACACTTGACTCTTACTAGCTGTGTGACCTTGGGCAAGATACTTAACCTGATTGACTTGCATACTGGGACATTTCCAGTCATTCTGATCCTTCTTTCACCATTGGACCCAGATGGTTCTTGGAGGAGAAAGTGAGGCACCCTCCCACTCAAATCTAATTCATGGGCTTACCATGGCATTACCTCCCTGATGTCATGTACTTCTTCAAAAGTGAAGGACATAATATTATCTTCATGGAAGATAATAGGGAGCTGCTTCCAATTGAATTCTAAAGATCTATTTGAGAAGTGGTCATCCTATAAGCATGATATTCATCCTATTACAGCATTAGGAAGATCCTTCTTACAGTGGCTGTATATCTAAAATTGCCAGTGTTTTCAAAAGCTCCTGAGTCATTTTATTGTCATAGTGTTGTTTCAGTTATATCTGATTCTCTGTGACCTAGTTAGCTATTTTTCTTAGCTGCATTCACATCTGAAAGAATGAGACACTCATTCATGGATTCTGGGGAGAGAAATCTACTACAAAGAAAAGGACCATGAAACCTTCCCCATTTAAGGCAATAGTTTCCATCCCTGACTCTCTACAGACACACACACACACACACACACACACACACACACACACACACACATACATACACACACAGATGAAGGACTGGATACTTAGGATTTTTATTCATTCTATTCAGAGTATCCAGAGAAGATGGACTGTATTTTTTCTCAGCCATCAGCTCAAGGTCCATTCATTATGTTTTTTTCTGTTTTAAGGGTCCATGACTAGCACCCCATTTCCATTTAACCACTCAATATTTAACTTTGCTTTTTATCAAGTATTATTTTACTCCATGGATATAGGAAGAAAAACATACAATTTCCTTCTACATTTCAGGGCATAATTCCCTCTACATCACCTTTGTAGAGTGGGTGGGAAGGATATTAGACTCATATATTAGCTAAGTTCCTACAAAGCATTGGTCCCTCCATATTCATGTCTAAAAGTTATATCATTAATGACTTCTGATAGGCTGGGATCTGCAAGTAATGCCAGATGTTTAAGATTGTTTTAAGTTCCTTAAAGTTCCAATGACTAACTGCCAAGACCAAGACTAGATTTCTGCATTTATGAATTTCTAGGACTTGTGCTCCTAGATTTTGTAACTACTAATATTAGGGTGCATCTAGATACCCTGTGCCCAGAACTGGAAAAACAGACCAAGAATTCATATCCATTTCTCAAAATCTGGGGGAGGAGGATTAAGTCTCATAGCCTTTCCACTAATAATATGAATCCCTCATCAGAAGCATGAGTTAAGGAGTCACCTAAAATCCCTTAGCTCTCAATGAAGAGATGACTGGAGATAACATACACTTTTGAAGACGATCCAATGGAAAAAGACTCCCAATGATATAGTGGATAAACCAGAATTAAAAAATAGGATGTCTGCACATGTACTTCTTTCACATATAAAGCATATAAGCATAATTCTCTCATTCAGAATTCCCATCCATCTCCCATGTGGAAATTCCATCTTAGCAGATGTATGGAGTCTTCACATGGCACCAAACCCTCCATACATTCCAAGTAGTCCATCTGGTCATTTTCTCTTAGAAGAGTGTGTTATAGATTTGAATTCATCTAAATTGGCCTATCTTTTGCATCTCTTAGCTATACCTTTCACTGATTTTGTAAAAAGGAATTCACTCAATATACTGAAGATGTAATATGTCTCAATAAAGATATATAGTCTCAAAAAGAATTGGAAATTGAGGGGATGCCCATCAATTGACTGAACAAACTTTGGTATATGAAAGTAATGGATAACTATTGTGCTATAAAAATGATGAGCAAGTGTATTTCAGGAAAAAAGAAACCTCAGAAATATTTACATGAACTGATGTAAAGTGAAGTATATAGAACCTGGAAAGCATTGTACACCATAACAATAACATTGTGCAATGAGCAGCTATGCTTGACTTAGCTCTTCTCAATAATGCAATGATCTAAGAGAATTGTAAAAGATTCATGATGAAAAATATTATCCACATTCATAGAAAGAATTGATGGAGTCTAAATGCAATCAGAAGCATATGATTTTTAACTTTTTTTATCATTTTTCTTACCTTTTGGTTTGCTTTTTTTCTTTTCCAATATGACTAGTATGAAAAATGTTTTACATCATTGCACATATATAAACTAAACCAAATTGATTATTGACTTAGGGAGCAGGGAAGGAAAAGAGGAAGGAGGGAAGTTTGGAACTCAACATTTTATAAAAAAGGAATGTTAAAAATTGCCTTTACATGTAATTAGAAAAGATAAAATATTATTTTAAAGAGAGAAGAATGATAACCTCAGATGTTAATCACTCAATAAGCATTTAATTTGATGCTAAAATAAGTTAAACACTGAGGAACTTTGCTATCATCAGCTAAAATGATTCCTTTAAATCATGCTTATTACTGTGATAGGAGAGATGGAAAAAGGAAGATATAACTTTCTCAAATGTCTCTTATTTTGGTTCTTTGGAAGTATACCAGTTTTATTCATGTGTTATTTCCTGGAAATGACAACTGATTCAAGAACTCTCAGGGAAAATTCATCTCAAAAGATAATGAAGTCTCATTCAAAAATGAAGGTCAGCATTGAACAGGTTCACACAGCTTCAATCTTTTTTAATCAAAAGCAAAAATGGATCAAGATTGATGAGATGAACACCTTTCAGATAGATAAAAGGAAATTATTGCTGTGATTTCCTTTCATAAGAAGATTTTTTTCAGTGTGTGATTAAAATAAAACATAAAGTGATATTTCAAGGACATAATTCATCTTTTTTTCCAGCTGTAGCAACACTTCCTCATTTTAGAACCTATAGCTATTTTTTGGTTAAAAAATTTGTAAAAAAAATGGAATTGGGGTGAGATGAAGAACCTAAAAATCTGTGAGGTGGAAAAGACTCTGAGTCTACCTGCCACAGATGATATCTGACTGCAATTGCCCAGTCAGTGATCATCCAGACTTTACTTGAAGTGGCACACAGCAGAAAAAGTGGCAAGACTGGAGTCAAGAAGACATTCAAATATGGTCTCAGACACTTATTTACTAGCTGAGTAACTCTGGCCAAATCTTAACCTGTTTCCCTCAGTTTCTTCATCTTCAAAATGAGAGACATCATCTTGCTGACAAAGTTCTATATATTCAATGAATTGTTTTTTTTTTCTGACTGTGAGAGTTGAACTATAAGGAAAGCTGAATACCACAGAATAGACACTTTTACATTGTGGTGATAGAGATGTCTTCTGAGAGTCCTTTGGACAGCCAGGAGAATAATAAGTCAATAATTAAAGAGATTATTTCACCTTTCCATTGATAGGTCAAATACTCAAGATGAATACAGGGCTCATTGGAAAAGAACCTGATGCTGGGGAAGATTGAAAGCACAAGAAGAGGAAAGCAGAGGAGGAGGAGGAGATGGATAGAAAGTGTCATGGAAGCAACAAAAATTAACTTGGACAGACTTTGGGAGGTAATGGAGGATAGAAGGGTATGGTATGTTACGATCCAAGAGGTATTGAATTGAACATGAAGTCTAAGAGTTGAACATGACTGCATAATAACAAGTGAGGGTCAACCAAGGAAGAAGTGTTGCCTACTTTTAGATGATGGGAGAACTATAAATATCCTTGAAAACTGAAAAAAAAAGAAGTAATATATCTGAAACACAATTGATTATTTTTCTCTAACACTGTCATCAGATCATTAATAATCCTCCAACCAAAAATATTTTTTAAGTTTCTTAATCATTCCCACCTACTGCTAATTTAACAATCAAACCAATCTTACAATTCTCTCCACACTCCATTGGTTGAATGGTCCTCTCAGTTCTATAATCCAAACTGACAAATATTTATTGAGTTCACTATTATCACCAAGTAACATGAAATACTCTGGGAATTAAAAAACAAATTTGAGATGTTGCCTGTCTCAAGAATTTACAATGTACTACTGCTACTAAGGAAGATCATGATAATAATGATAATGGGCTGTGTGTTGATAAGTAAATATAATTTAATTAAGGAGAGAGAACCAACAAGTGGGACTATCAGGAAAGGACTCCTGAAGGATATTGTGCTCACTATCACAAATCTAGGACCAAACAGTCAATAAGCATTTATTAAGTATCTGCTCTATGAAAAACACTATGCTGGGTATAAGATCATTGATTTAGAGCTAGAGGGTGCCTTAGAAACCACATAGCATAATCAACTTGATTGTCAAGAAACTTGGGCTTAGAAGCTAAATGATTTGTCCAAGATTAGACTATAATTATGTAAATTGAAATTAGAGCCCTTAGTCTTCATGACTCCAAATCCATGATTACAATGCTTTATGCTGTATAAAATTCTCATTTTAGAATTGAGAATAATATATTCTAGAGTAATAAAGCCAGATAACATATGTGTAAGTAGTAGCTAGAAATTGAACTCTCCATTATCCCACTGTCCTGCTCCACTTCTCTTTTTTTACTTTTTTATTTATTTAAGACAATGAGTTAAGTGACTTGTTCAAGGTCACACACCTAGGTAAATTAAGTGTCTGTTGGATTTGAACTCTATCCACTGTGCCACCCAGCTGCCCCACTACTTCTCTGCCTCATTTCTTCTTCTCTCTTTTTCTTCTCCATGCCCTTCCTGATCTCCTATATCTTCTTTTCTTTTTCCATAGGAATTTATTTTTGGTACAAGTTGTGTTAGGTGTGTGAGGCTTTTAACTTCCTAAAATTATACATTCATTCTTGATCTTTTACTTTTTACTCTTTTCTTTTTTTGTAAATATGCTCTATTTGTCTTAGAAGTAGAAGGAGACCTGGTCCTGGTCAACATTCAGCAATAAGCAAGTCTTATCAACAGTGTTTCTCCATCTCCTTTTTTCCCTTTCATTTTTATACTTGTTCAACTTGTCCTCTATCCTAAGCACTGTAGAATTTATAACTTTCTCTTTCACATGCTCCTCAGGTTCTGGTTGCTTACTTGGTGAAATAATTTTTTTTTTGTACTCTTCTGTACTCTGTTCCTTTCCTATTTCTATTTCTACTCCCCATCTGGCTCCCTCTGCTGTGCCAAGATGCATCTGCCTTTTGCCTTTTCTGTTGCCTCTTTATTCTTGATATGTTCTGCCAATCCTCTTCCAATTTTGGTCTTCCCCTTCAAAGGAAAATAGCTTGTTTGCTTCCAGATTCTCCCAAACTCATTCATTTCTGAAATTTCCAAGGATGATCTACTATAAAGATAGAACATCCTTCTATCCATGCACAGTGCCCCAAGTAGTCTTCTTCCACATTCAACTTGGTCTCCTAGTTCAAACCAGATATGTAACTATGACCATGAATGTGGGTGCCAAAATTTAAATGACATTGCTAGGATTTATAATCCTTCAGCAGGTAGAACTAACTGACCTTAGATAGTTATAAGTAGTTATAAATTATTAATTTATTATTAGTAGTAATAGCAAATTATTAGTAGTATAATTATAAAAATAATTAGCTGTAAAATAAAATAGTAGATGACACACTTCTTGGGTATACCTCAGATACCTGCTGCCCCTCAGTTCAGCTGTCAAAAACTCTACCAATTGAATTTATCAGAAATTCTAGGGACATAAATCCTGTGACTCCCTGATTTGACAGATAGGGAAAGCAAAATGACTTAAAAAAAATGGCCTGAACAGAAATCATAAAATGCACTAAACAATAGTAAGCTTTATGGTGTTTTCTTTTCTGTTTTTGTTGTTTTGCTTCATTCCCTACATGTGTGATAGGATTAAGTATGCATTTTCAATAGACAAACACATATGTCTTACTGAAGTGAGGAATTTCAGGACAGTGACTTTTGAAAATGGTAGGACAGTCAAATATGAGTATAGTGAATATATAATTTAAGTGAAAATGATATATTCTACCTATTAAGAAATTGATTTTTGTTTTCATGGTCTGCAATATATATTTTACCATTTAATTTTTTATTTTATTTTTCTCAATTATATGTAAAAACATTTTTAACATTAATTTTTGAAAATTTTGAGTTGCAAATTATTTCTCTCTCTCTCCCTCCCTCCCCCACTCCTTGATAAGTCAAGCAATTTGTTAGAGATAATATGTGTGTAGTCATGCAAAACATTTCTATATTAGCCTTATCTCAAAAGAAAATTCTGATAAAAAAATAGTTAATTCTTTAAACTATATCAATTCCATTAGTTCTTTCACCAGAAATTGGCTAGCATTTTTCATCATAAGTCCTGAAGAATTGTCTAGAAACACTGTTTTGCTGAGAATTAGCTAAGTCATTCCCAATTGATCATCATTCAATATTGCTGTTACTGTGTACAATTTTCTCATGGTTCTGGTTACTTCACTTGGTATCACTTCATGCAAGTTTACCCAAATTTTTATGAAACCAGTTTGCCTATCATTTCTTATTGCATGATAGTATTCCATCACAATCATATACCACAACTTGCTCAGTAATTTTCCATTTGATGGGTATCCCCTCAATTTCTGATTTTTAGTCATAACTAAAAGAACTGCTATAAATAATTTTGCATATATAAGTCCTTTGTTCTTTTTTCCCCTTTTTTAATTCTCTTTGGTAAACAGACCTAGAAGTGATATTGCTGAATCAAAGTGTATGTACTTTTTTATAGTCCTCTGGGCTTAGCTCCAAATTGTTCTCCAAAGTAATTTGACCAGTTCACAACTCCATTAACAAAGCATTAGTGTCCCAATTTTTCCCATGTCCTTTATTTTGTCATTTTCCTTTTCTGATAAGTTGATCAATATAATATGTGTGAGGGGATACATCAGTTGCTTTGATTTGCAGTTTCTCTAATCAGTAGTGATTAATAATTTTTTTTCCAAATGATTATAGGTAGTTTTTATTTCTTCTTCTAAAATTGTCTATTAATATGCTTTGACTATTTATCAATTGAAGAATGACTTGAATATTTATAAATTTGACTCAGTTCATTCTCTATTAGAGGAATGATACTTTTTTTCTCATAGAAACTTGCCATAGTATGTTTTCCTCAGTTTTCTTCTCTTAAATAAGTAGTTTAGAGAATGATTAGCATAATGATGTTATTTGAACCCTTGGGAGCTGATAAGATCAAGTGAAATAGTATGCTGAAGAAAGGAAATTATCAAAAACCATTTTGCCCAATTATATATTAGATTAATCTATAATTTAGAGAATATTGATAATTATCAAAATGTAAAGTACCTATATAAGCAAAAAGAAGAAATAAAGTATCTTAGAATCAGAAAAAATAAAATAAAACAATTAAATGAGCCTTAAATGAGTTCTCAGAGGGAAAAAATATAAACTTCAGGTTGAAATAGATTCACAAAAAGAATTTCTCTCACATTTACAAAGAACAATTAATTCTAATACCACATAATTAATTTAAAAAATAATAAAGGAGGAATTTTTTTGTAAATATTTTATTTATTTATTTTTCTGGCTACATTCAATGACAGTTTTCAACAATCATTTTTTAAGGTTTTGAGTTGTACATTTCTCTCTCCCTCCTTCCCTTTGACAGAAAGCAATCTGACATGTATAACATTAAACACAGATCCATATTAATCATGCTATGAAAGAATCAAATCCAAATGGAAAAAAAGAAACATTAGAAGGGGAAAAAAGACATAATACATGACATTTAAAAACTGAAGATAGCAATTTTTGGTAGAAGGAATCCTTCTAATCATTTTCTAAAACACATTATGTTCTTGATATCAAAACCAAGAAGTAACAAACCAGAAAAAGTCATGAACTAAAATCACAAATTAAACAGCACAAAAATTTTAAATAAAATATGACCAAATTAGTTATAATATATTAGAAAGATTATTCTGTTTTATGCTCAGGTTGCAAAGGACATGGAAGATAGAACCTTTCAGTGATACTCATGATTTCTGATGTATCTCCAAAATATTAATGAAACACAAGTGATAAAACAGCTTCTGCTGTCTTCTGTTGCTGACTGCTCAAATGAAGTAACATCCCAATGAATTAACACAGAAAAAGGTAATTCTTTCTCCTTCCTCTTCCTAGCATGACTTGTTGTTACAAATTAACCCATAGGATTTCAGCATATCTCACCTATCTCCCCCACCCCCAATTCCTAGTGCCACTAAAAATCAAAAGGCAGAGCTTAATCTGGTTGGGCCATTAGCATGGCAGCACTCTAAACTACAAGAACATTCAGTCAGAGAACTGAGCAACAGAGGAAACTAGTGTAGGGCATCAATGTATATGTGGTATCCTAATAATCCTTAAAAAAAGAGAACTGGTTTCTAGCTGAAGCCTCTTTGGTCCCCCCAGAAGTCATTATATATATATGTATATATATATATACATATATATATATATATATATATATATACATATATATATAATGATTTATGAAGAGGTTAACATAGCTTTGAGGGCCAGCCTCCAGTGAAACAACCATGAAGAGCTAAAGAGAAAATAAGTTATAAAAGAATATAATGGGCGTCTAGGTGGCGAAGTGGATAAAGCACCAGCCCTGGAGTCAGGAGTACTTGGGTTCAAATCCGGTCTCAGACACTTAATAAATACCTAGCTGTGTGGCCTTGGGCAAGCCACTTAACCCCATTTGCCTTGCAAAAAAAAACTAAAAAAACTATAAAAGAATATAAGAAAAAAATACTGAAATTGCTACAGATTTCAAGTGGAGAAAAACTCAACTAAAGCTCTTAAGCAAGGGGTAGCTAGGTGATGCAGTGGATAGAGCAACAGCCCAGAAATCACAAAGACCTGAATTCAAATATGACCTCAGACACTTAATAATTATTTAGTTGTGTGACCCTGGGCAAGTCACTTAACCCTATTGCCTTGCAAAAAAAGCAAAATACGAATAAAAATGTTTTTAGTATAAATAGTTAAATCAATAGGGAAGATGATAAAAAAGGCAGCATTTCCTCCAGAAAAGTTGAAAGACTATAGGCATCTAATATTAACCATAGATAACATGCATATAGTGTTTACTATACATCAGATGCTGTAATAAGCATTTTATAAATATATCACATTTGATCCTTATAACAACCTTTGGATATAGGTGCTATTATTATCCTTATTTTACAAATGGAGAAAATGAGGCAAAAAGAAATTAAATGACATGCTTAGTGTAATATAACTAGTAATTATGTGAGACTAGATTTGAACTCCTGATTCCAGGTCTAGCATGCTATTCACTTCACTACCTATTTACTTCTATAAATATTCATATATAAAAATAGAAAGATAAAGGAAAATAATATCTAGTGAGGTAGAGGACCTGGGAGATTTCAAAGGGAGGATGGAAGAGGAGCAGGATGTTCCTGAATTGTTTTAAAAAAAAGATAAAATAATTTTTGAAAACATAATTATCTTTTGCATTTGACATTTATGGTAGGTAGAAATAAATGGCAAAAGAGAACAAATTTCATGGAAGTATTTGTGATAATAGGTTTTGCCATAGAAATGAAAGATCAAATAACTTAGTAATGCAAATGCACAGGATTAAATTACAATCTGAAAAAGAAAATAAAAAATATAAAGTTTAAATAAAGTATAATCTCTGTTCGAACAAAACAGATTGACTTCAAATAGAAGATGAATAGAGACAACTTTAATACTGTAGATCTCAGATAACACAAATCCAAAAACCTGAGCACCATTATATATAAAATAATACGATTGATCAGAACTTCTGAATACAAAATACAAAGTGAAAATCAAAATAATCCTTAGATAAATTCCAAAAATCAAAACAAAGTTAAAAATAAATGAGACCCTTTAAAATATATAATGTTTTAATTTCACAAGTCTTAAAAAACCTTATTCTACAAGGAACCAAGGTAGAAAGTGTTCAAATAGAAAGGAAATGAAACTCAAACAATATAAAACTATTCTATACCCAGAGACAGCTAACTAGTTCCGTGAATAGAGCACTGAGCCTGGAATCAGGAGTTCCAACTTGGCCTCATACACTCAACAGAAATGTGAACCTGAGCAAGACACTTAACCTCTGTTTGCCTAGTCCACAGGTTTTTTTGAATTCAGAACAAGAAAATGGCAAACCATACTTTCTTTTTTGCACAGAAAATCCCATTAGTCACAAAAAAGTTAGACACAATTGAACAATTGAACAATAGAATTCTGCTTCTATCAACAACTTCTGAAGGTAATGGAAACTCCTGAAGGAAATTCTCCAGGAGAAAAGATGCAACCCAAGATGATATGCCCGTGAGCTTGAACCTAACCATAAATTAAAAAGAGGAACATTTAATCAAAAGATGTATCAAAAGTATTTCTGTAAAGAAAATCAGAATCAAACAGATTATTTGAATATCTAGGAGCAACTAGGTGTCGCAGTGGATAGAGCACTGGTCCTGGAGTCTGGAGGACCTGTATTCAAATATGACCTCAGACACTTAATAATTGCCTAGCTGTGTGATCTTGGGCAAATCATTTAACCCTATTGCCTTAAATTAAAAAAAAATACTCAGGTCAACAGAAATAACAAAATAATTTATCCTAGGGAAAAAAAGGAAAAAAAATATAATGATACCTGTGGATTTAGAATTATAATCACAACACAAGAAGTAATACTGGAAAAGAAAAATACAATCTCAAAGAACTATAGAATGAATAAAATATTTGGGGATAAGTCTACCATTCAACACAAAATATTTGTATAAATTCAATAGCAAAATATTTCTTTAAAATAATTAAGAAAAACTTGAATAATTGAAGGAATAGTTAATACTTGTAGCTTGATCATGTCAAAATAAAAAGGCAATGTTATCAAAATT
The DNA here is from genome assembly GCF_037893015.1 of Macrotis lagotis. Lineage (NCBI taxonomy): Eukaryota > Metazoa > Chordata > Mammalia > Peramelemorphia > Peramelidae > Macrotis > Macrotis lagotis. Next base: position 58,318,985 of record NC_133662.1, read on the forward strand.
AATTTACATTTTAATGTTTTGCTAATCAAATTGTCAATGGGATACTTTGCTAAACTTGATAAATTATTTGCAAAATTCAGTTGGTACAATAATAGATTTAAAATATGAAGGGGAAATTCTTAAAATGACAGGGAAGGGGTTAAAACAGCTATACTTTTTATCTCTCTATATATCACTATTTATCTATCAATCTATATACACAGTCATCTACATATGTATATGTAATGTGCCTATGTATGTGTGTATATTTCAGCCCCTTATTAAAATCCAATTCACCTGCTTGTCATGGCATCATCTCCTCCAATGTAATGGTCTTCTTGGAGAATGGACAAACATTACATCTCATCACATTGTATCGGATCACATCACATCACATGACAACACATCACATTACATCACATCTCATCACATCATATTTCAGAAATTAGAATTATAAGCTGCAATAGAGAAAAAGTTGACATAGTGGATAGAGTGCTTGGTATAGAGTCAGGAAGACCTGTGTTCAAATTCAACCTCAACACATATTAGTTATGTAACCCTAGCATGTCATTAAACTTTCTTTCAGTTTCCTCAACTACAAAATGAGATTCCTAGAAGCACCTACTTTGCAGGATTGCAGCCTTGTTTTGAAAATCAAATAAAATAAATACATATTAAAAAATTTAGCACAGGTTCTAGCATATAACAGCATAGGTGCATTATAAATACTTATTCCTTTCCCATCCCTTTCCCATCTCATACTGGTTTAAAAAATATAGAGACAGATTAATGGAAAAGAATAGAGAAGGAAAATAAATACTGAAGCACAGTAACCTAGTATTTAATAAATCAGAAGGCATAAATTCCGAGTTGATAAAAACTGGCTGAAAAAATTGGAAAGAAGTCTGACATAATTAGGCTTAGAACAATTCTTTCCATAAATTCTAAATGGATATGTGACAATAATAATGACCACATCTTAAAATATTTTAATAGAAGTAGATTATATACCTTTCATATTATTAGCAGAGATATTCTTTTGAAAAGAATTGATTGAGATAATTTCGAAAGACAAAATAGTTATCTTTGCATTAAACTGAAAAGTTTCTTCGCAAAACACTGATGTATCTAGGATAAAAAAGAATCAAATGAATGGGAAAATTTTTATATAGCATTTCTTTAAAAATGATTTATTATAGAAATATATAAAATACCAGAGATATATGTAAGATCAATTACCTCAAAAATATTTGGTCAAAGGATATAAACGAAAAGTTCTCAAAAGAAGAATTCCAGACCACTAACAACCTTTTGAAAGAATGTTACAAATCACTGATAATAAGGAAAATACAAATGATGACATCCCAGAGGTTTCAGTTCACAACTTGAAAATTGACAATAATGATGAAAATGAAAATAAAGTGGGAACTTATATAGGGAGATAGGAACACTTGTTTATTATCAATAGAATTATAGATCAATATAATCCTTTTGGAAAACAATGTGTAATTATGTAAATAAAGTGACTAAAATATACATATTCATTGACTCAGATATACCAGTACTTGATTTAAAACCAGATGTGGGCATTAATAAGAGAAAGTTCTCATTTTTTTAAAAAAAGTTATAGAAACAATTTTTTTTGTGATAGAAATTGAACACAAAGTAAAAGCCCATTGATTGGGGCTAAACAAATTGTGTTACATAAATTGAATGGAATATGACTGTGTCATAAGAAATGGCGAATATGATGAATATAAAGAACAGAAAAATAGCTCACATAAATGGACTGATGGAGAGTGAAATAGAGAAATAAGAAAACACTTAATCATTACAATATTGCAAATGACCACAGGGAGTAAAATTCCAAATTTATACATTACCTAGATATACATTTGCATTATAAAAATATCATAGGAGGAAGGAATGCATTTCAGATATATAGACAGGAGAAAAGTTCTCAACAAAATAAGTGATAAGATCATAAAACAATATAAAAGATGATTTTTATTATAAAAATTTTAAGTTTTTGCACAAAAAATATCTAACAGTTAAAATCAGAAGGACCTTTGTGGTAAGTTGTTTTTTTATGATTAAGTCCTCATATCCAATATATATAAATAACTTATTCAAAATTATAATACCAAGGATACTCCCCAAAAGATAAGTTGTCAAAAATATGATTAATTTTCAAAGGAAGAAAACCAAACTATTAGCAATCTTGTGGCTATTCTTTCAAAATCACTATTAATTAGAAAAATGCAAATTAAAGTAACATTGAGGTTATACTTCACACTCATCAGATTAGCAAACATGAGAAAAGAGTAAAATGATATATACTTCAGGGACTTTATGGAAAAAGAGGTACACTTATTATACTATTAATGGAGCTGTGAATTGGTCTAGTCATTCTAGAAAACAATTTAGAACTATGTTCCCAAGGTTACTTATTGGTGAATATCCTTTGAATGAGTCCTATAACACAAGGACATCAAAGAAAGGGGAAAAGGCCTTATATTTGCAAAGGTTATTTTGGTAGCTCTTTACATATTTCAAAACTGGAAATTAAAAAGGGTTATCCATCTAGTGGTGAATGTGGCATATGAATATAATAGATTATTATTGTTTTGTAGGAAATTATTAAATAGTGTCAGAGAAAACTAAAAGGACCTCTATGAGCTGGAGCAGAGAAAAAGGAACTGCCACAATAATTATACAGTGATGTTATCATTATGGAGAAAAATAAATTTGAACGATTTTAGACCAGTGATCAATGCAGTGAACTTACCTTATTATCCCAAAAGAATGAATATTATTATATATGTCACTCATTTCCTGACAGAAAGGTGATCCATATAAAATTCAGAAGATTCATGTATTTTCAGATTTCTAAAAAGGAAATTCATTTTGCCCAAATATGCATGTATGTATTTTTTTATTTGGGGTGGGTACATGCGATTTATTTAAAGGGAGGACATTGGGAAGGACAAACTAATAAAAACAACAAAAAAAGAAAATTTAAAATACTTTCATTTTCTACCAGTATTATGAAAAGGTTGGAGTAGATTAAATCAATCAATCACCCACAACATCAAGTAGTCACATTAATTAGCTGAGTATATCTCTATTAAATCAATCAAAGGTGTTAAGCTAGGTGTGAAAGATTATTAATAAAAAATAGATCATTTACTATAACTAAATCATTCTACACTGAAAGTATATGGGAATTGGCTGAAGAGATTCATTCAGACCCTGTGGGTTTTGGATTAAAAAGCAAGCCAATTTGGAACCTAAGAAAATGATGGACAAGTATAAAGGATAGACAACTATAGCAAAATCCTTGAGAAGGAATTTATTAATGGGGAAGAAAAGAGGAGAAAAATATCTTACTTTTTCCAATCCCTTTGAGCAGAACGATCAGAAGATTTTAGATTTCCTTTGGACATCTAATTAGTTTCTCCAGAAGAGCAGTAACTGGTGGAAGCATCTGCACCAAGAGCCAAGAAAAAAAAAAATAGATATACTGAGAAAAGATATCTTTGGGATTCTATAAGATATCAAGCCAAAAGCTATGCTATATCTAGGTGGAACATTATGAAAACTCATCTAAAGAAGAAAAGGATGTTTGCAATCAGGAGCTGTGACATAACCTGCTGCCACATATATCCCTCAAGCTCAAAACCACTTTCATTTTCATTCTGTACTTATGGGAAAGTGTCTGAGATTAAGAAATGTACATTTTGCATCTACTTTTCTTGTAACAGGCAAGCTTATTAAATCATTTTTTCCTAAAAGCTAATTAATTATGGCTAGATACTTGATATCAACTGATAATTAATGAAGAGTACTCCAATGGGGTTTCAAGAGCTATAGTCCTAAAGAAAAGACCCTTCAACCTCTTTAGGTTGCCCCTAGAACCCTGCTGAAAGTTTTCCAACTCCTCTGTAAAAGATCTGATTTGCTTAACTAACTGAGGGATTGGGAGAATCACTCAGAATGTGTTCCAATTTCAGTTATAGGCAGAGGATTCATGTTGCCTTTGTTATGGTACTCTCAATTCCAAATCACACAATGGTACATTCCTAACTAGTTCAAGTGCACCTAAATAATATCTTCATGCATAAGTCTAGATTTGATATAGTAAGAGATGAAGTAAAGATGCTCCTAATATCTTAGGAAGAAAAAAATTGAAGAGTTCCGAGTCAATGAAAAACTTCATGCACCATAAATACCAGAAATTATACCTAATAATACAATTGCTTACAAGTGACTTTGAATAGGTGGATGAACAATTCCAAAAAAAAGTTCTTTTTGGATATGACACATGAATCATACTAGCAGACTAATTACACAGAAACAGTAAATTTAAAAGCTGGTATCTATTACAACTGTCATGAATAAATTTATTATCTCAAAGAATTTAACAGAAAGTATAGAAACATTTTAGGCCTGATGCAGAATAGCATATTTGCTGGCCATTGCCTTTGGAGATAAGGTGAAACAACCAAAGAGTACCCTTAAGGACCATGACAGAAGTTATTGTTTATTATTCTCCAACAAGACCAATAATATCAAGAAGGTGAATATCAGGAAGGTGATGTCTTGACTTGCAAGTGAATTGGATTTAAGTGAAGCAGGACTGTGCAAAATTCACGAGTCAGTCTCTCCTCCAGAGTGATCTGGGACCAGTAGCAAGATGAAGAGTGGGATGACTGGAGATTGCCCCATGAAATGGAAGAACTTCCCTTTTTTTGTTTGCCTATTTATTTGTTTTTAAGCTAAGGTCTTTCATAGGTGTCAGTTTGCCAGAGGCAGCACCTATTCAGTGATTAAGGTTAGGTAATAAAAGATGCAAAAAATGTTTTCTTTAATTTTTTTTTTAAAGTCAATCTGGGAGGGTAAGATCCTCAGGGTTTCTGGCCAGAATCAATTGCTATATACACTCATTTTGAGTCATCAAAACTCAAACAATGACCAAGTGACCCTTGGGTGGAAACCTATTATTGGCCACAGTGTCTTTCCACTAAATCTGCACATACACATACAAACACACATACTCATGTTTGTGGGAGAATGCACACATAGTCTATCTTTTAGAGTTATTGTTTTACTGTGCCATTTTAATGTCATGAACAACTGATAGAAAATATCACTCCTTTAAGGGAGACAATTGAATTCTAAAATGTTTTTGTCTAATACCTAATACCTTATACCTAAGACTAATATCAACAGTCATGAATAGAACTGAGTAGCTTTTAGTTTCAAGACAAAAAAGAGAATCTTGTACTAAAACATTACAATTGAGTCTCTGGTATACATACATTCCATTACGAAATGACTTCACTGAAAAAATGTTCAATAACAGCTTCATTTCATGGAAAATTTCTCCAATGATATCAATCAGAATGTTATTTGACCTCAATAAAGAGAAATTCTTTAAATGTTTGCTGGAAATTTAAGCAGATTCAAGACTTATATACCATATTCATTTCCGGGAAACAACAACAAAAATAACATACTGAATTTAGGGCCTCAGGTAGAAAGTTGAGGTCTATGTATGTGAAAAGACTATGATATGGAAGTTAAAGATTTTACTGGAAGAATATATTTAGACGTGACATACTGTATACTTTCAGCACATTTCCCAGATTTATATCAGCTTCAGAAGGAAAGAAAACAAGTTCATGCAATGTTAAGAAAACACACAGAAGGAATGGATCCATTAATATTTCCTCAGGAAAAAAAGTAAATGTTTTGATAATTTCTGGAAACCAAAATGCACAGATAAAAAATTTAGTCATAAAATTTAGTCATAAAAATAGACCTCTCTTTGCAAAGCTATAGCATTAACAATTTGATAACATATATACCCAACTGAATTTGTCAAATGTAACTAAAGGTGAATCATACTGTATTTGAAATGAATATGAACCAAGAATGAAATCAAAAGTCACATGCATTCAACCAAAATGCATTCTGACAAAGAAATACTGATCAAATGATTGAACCATGCAGATAGCTCCATAAATGTGAGAGATTTATGATAACAAATTCTATCATTTTACAAAAAAGTTTAACTTTAAGAAGCTCACACTTATTGAATTAAGCAGTATAGGCAATGAGATGATGAAAATAGTATAATATACAGGGGTAAGTAGCAAAGATTTTGCATCTTCTGGATACCTGGAATGAAAAAAAAAATTATGTCTAGACTTAAACACTAGAAGCTAACAGATTACAAGTACCTGTACTATGCATATAAACCTTTATAATATACTTGATAATTTGATTAAATATCTATCCTGAAACTGAAGCATCCTTAGAGGTAGAACTACTTGCTATAAAACCTGGACATAACAGTTTCATAAAAGTTTAGGATTAATGTTTTAAATATATTATACCATATCAAGATACTCATAAGTGCCAAAATACATGGAATAAAAAGATTTCCATTTATTAAGACCTAGCAGAGATAATAAAATTCACTTAGAAAAAAGTTGAGGTACATATTATTCTTGCATCTTGTCTACTACTGGAGTTATTCTGAGGATGCTTTTTATTTAGTCTGTAGAAGATAATCTTAAATCCCAATATTTGATTACAAATATCAATAATTTTATACACTTAATTAACCATCTACAGAATATTAAGCATAAAAAGAGATTAACAGAATATTGATTAGTCCTTAAATCTTTTTTGAACTTCATCAAAATAGGTGAGAATTAATAATAATACTGAAAACAATTGAAATTCATATATGAATTTAATATTTTAATTTAGTTTACTCATAGTATATATTTTGATTCTTCTAAAACTGTTTGAAGTAATTACTATAATTATTTCCAATTTTCTTTTAATTGAGAATTTGAGGCTCATAGTGAATGATTTGTCTAGTCAATGAACTTGTAAGGGTCAGCTAAGTGGCACAGTTGATAGATCTGAAGTCAGAAAGACTCATTCTTTCAGATATTTACTGTGTACCCTGAATAGGTTACTTAAACCTGTTTGTTCCAGTTCCATTGTCTATAAAATAAACTGAGAAAGAAAATGACAAACCACTTCAATATCTTACCCACATGGGATCATGAGCATTCAGACATGACTAAACAACATCATTTAGTTAAAAGAGGCTGAAATAGAACTTGAAGGCATTGCTTACTGACCTCCAGGAAAGAAGGGTGTCTTGGAACTAGAAGGCATGTTATATTTGAGTTGCTTCAGTCATGTTTAACTCTTTGTGATGCCATGTGGAATTTTATTGGCAAAAATACTGGAATGGTTTGTCATTTTCTTCCAGAAGAAGAAGTAATCCACCCCCAAATGAACCTATCCCTCATATCCAATGAAGCAAAGTTGATGCAGCTAAAGAAAAATAACATAAAACCATCAACTAAAAGGAAGCATGGTACACTACTGAGAAAAGATTTTTTAACTTATTTTTGTATAATTTAATCTCCTTGATACTACTAACAATGTTTTTGTGGAATATTCTAAATTCTGTAGCATTTGAGGCACTCAAGAGTTGTCACTAAATATTAATTGATTATAGTACTCTACATGGAAAAAAATATTGAGTAAAGATGTTGAAGAAAGGAGGTTTTCTAGAGATGAAAGGGGAAAAATCTTGAAAGAACTCAACAATAATTTTCAGACTAGGTTTACTGAATTAAGGGTCTTTTTTATCTGAATGATTGGATATTTGCATTGGAAGAAACCTAAATATGTCAGCTAGTTTAATGGCTGATAAAAGTCAGAATCTTCTCTAAAACATACCTGAAAAGAGATTATACAGATCCTGCTTTAAGTATTTTTTGATGGAGAATCCTAATGATAATTTCCCCTTGAAACTTTAAAATTCTTCTATTCATTCTTTCTTTTTAAGGTTTTTGCAAGGCAAATGGGGTTAAGTGGGTTGCCCAAGGCCACACACCTAAATAATTATTAAGTGGCTGAGACCGGATTTGAACCTAGGTATTCCTGACTCCAAGGCCGGTGCTTTATCCACTACGCCACCTAGACGCCCCTATTCATTCTTTATAGTATTTTATATTTCATTTATTTTTGGGTCTCATAATTATGCATTATGAGAAAAATTGAAAGATGAGAAAAAATTAGAAAAGTTGGAAGGAATTTGGATTTGTCTCTGAACTGGTGATATTGAGAGCAGGGACTGAGGAGTGGGGTAGAGAGAAAGACTGTGAAAAATTACACCAGTGTGATGAATATGGAAGAAGCAAAGAGAAATGGAGTCACTTATACAAATCAAGAGAAATGAGATGAGGGAAAATTTAAGACAAACAATGTGGTGCTTAATCTTTCTAGTGATGTTAAATTTGAATTAGTCATTAGTCATAAGGAAGAAATAAGTTAGAGAATGAGATCCTGAAATTTAGGATTATTAACTATGCAGATGGCAGTTTTTGCTGTGATCAAGATGAAGTCACCTTGGAAGAAACTAGAAGAGAGAAAAATGGGAGATAATAGACAGAGTGAGAGAAACTTCCTCATTATATCATTTGTATCCCCCACTCATAATGAGGAGAAATACTAAGCACTAGCTGACATCTACATAGTGCTTAGATTTTATATGCAGTATTTCCTTTGAGCCTTATAATCACCGTAGGCACAGCAGGTGTTATACCCATTTTATAAAAGAGTAGTTTGAAGTTAAGAAAAGTGAAGTGACTTGCTCATTCATCCAACATAGATTTTTGAGTTAGAATTTAAACTCAAGTCTTTCTGATACCTCATTTAATACTTTATTCACAGCATATAGTATATTGATTAACTGATTCCTTCATAAGTATTTGTTAAATATCTGCTATATGACAAACATATAGGGTTCTGGGGACACAAATGCCAAACTTAAAATCTTCCAATAAGAAAACTACAATATAATGGGGAAGGAAGATAACATGTATATAGAAAAGTAAATAAAAATGCATGCAAGGAAAATTAAGAGAAATTTCCAGAGATGAGCACATGCAATTAACAACTGGGAGGGGTGATGGTCTTGAAATCCGCCCTTATAAAAATTATTACTTGCACTGAGATTAAGAGGAAGCTAAGTATTTTCTGAGGTAAAGGATAGAGTATTTCCAGGTATGGATAAGAAGAATACATAGTGACTACAGTCAGAGAGATAGGTCTGCATATGCAGAGTACTATACATACTCTAAAAATGAAGAGTATACGAAAAGTAGGGAATAGCAAATTGGTTAGTTTGACTTGAATATAGGGTGCATGCCAAAAAGTTATATTCAAAAAGCTTAGAGGGGGTAAGCTAAAGAATATTGTGAAAAAGTTTAAATGCCAAATGGAGTATTTTGTTGATTATCCTGGAGGCAACTGGGAGTAAGTGAATTTTTTTAGTGAGGGAATGATGTGACTACAGCCACACTTTAGGGATATTAACTATGGAAGGAGAGAAACTAGAATCCAAAAGATCATTTAGAAGTCTATTATAATAGTGAGTGGGGGAGGAAGTGAAGGAAGTTGAATTTGAACTAGTGATTTTCTGAGAAGATCATTGTGAGATGTCTTAGTGGAAAAATCAGCAACAGTTATCAAGAGATTGGATACTAAGGGAACAGAAAGGGAAAAAGTTGAGGCTTACTCTGCAATTCTGAATATGGGTGATGGAAGGATGATGGTTTCCTTGACAAAAATGAGGAAGTTTGAAACAGAGCTGCGTGTTTGTATGTGTTTGTGTTTGTGTTTTGTGTGTGTGTGTGTGTGTGTGTGTGTGTTAGTGTATTTTTCCCCTTCTTCATAATCTGTCTTCTCCCTCTTTTCTCATCAGTCAGTAAGATAAAAAGTTTTCTTAAGGACAGCATTTCTATAAAAAATTGGGCATCTGATAAGGATTCAATGCATGAAGAGAGGCTGAATATTAAAGAAATATGAAGATTGAGCATGGTGGGGGGTACTGCCAGAGGGGACAGGAAAGGACAGAATCAAAGCCTAACTTGAGGGGTTGGCTTTGGGACTCACCCCTTTAAAAGAGATTAGAACAAAAGAAAGATGGGAGATGATGTGTAAAGCTGAGAAATAAAGAAGAATAATGGAAGGAACTCAAGATAAATGTTTTCAATTTTTTCAGACAAGCATAAGCTCAGTTGCTTTTTTAAGAGATAGAAGATTAAGGACAATAGAAAAGATTTGTAGCAAGGATCTGTGGGGAATATGATAAATTATTGATTAGAGAAGAACAAAACACTGTCATACAGAGATGGAAGCCAAATTGAGATAAGAAAATATAAATTTGTAATAGAACTAGTCAGTGTTGTTGAGTAACTTATTTCAGTTTTGATCCACATCAGATAAGCAGGAGCAGAACTGGTTCTAAATAATGTCAATCCAGGATTAGAGAGTGAGAAGAAATTAAGATGGCAGTACAAAGGGGCAAAGGAATTGAATGCAAAGGACTTTGAATTTATTTATTAAGGGGTCAAGATAAGAAACAGGAAAATAAAGCACAATAGGGGTTATGTCATAAGAAAGCATTGATGATTGGAAGAACTAGAAGTGAGGGCAGGGTGAAGACCACATTTAGAGGTTAAGGTCAAATATATAAAATTCAGTTATTGGTTATAGAAGTAGGACACCAATGGCTATTGGTTAGATAAAATAGTGATTCTCTCTTTGTATTATTGAGGTGGAATGAAAGTATAGGTCATAGAAGTTGATGAATTAGGAAGCCAGACATTTGAGAGAACATATATATATATATATATATATATATATATATATATATATATATATATATGTATGTATATGTATGTATATATATATATACTTATAATATGTGTGTGTGTGTACTGAAATTCCAAGATGTGAAGACATGAGGAGATGGGCTGTGTGTCAAATGTTGAATATTATTATGTCATAAGAAATAATGAAGAGGATGGTTTTGTGTGAACTGTGAAGACTTATATGAATTGATATAGAATTAATTGACTAGAACCAGGTAAAAACTTTATACAATAAAAACATTGTAAAAATGAACCATTTTGAAGGACTTAAGAACTCTGAACATCACAATGAACAACTATGATTCCAGAGGACCAGTGATAAAGAACATTATCAACATTTGACAAGAGAGGTGATAGACTCAGTGCAGAATGAGACACACATTTATGAACATGGCCAATTTAAGAATGTTTTAATTGTTTCTTTTTATTACAATGATATTCTTTTTCCACTGGGAGGGAAGGGGAAAGGTGGGAAAGGAAAGAAAACAAATAATAATTGAACAAAAAAGAAACTGCAACTTAAAAAGGAAAAAAAAAAGATGGAGAATAACCTATGATGTAAATGCCACCAGGATTTGCAATAAAGTAATATATCTTAAAGGGAGATTGCTAAGAGATGGCCACAGAAGGAGGAATTCTAAATAGTAGTGAAGAGCAAGGAGTATACCTAATACTCATTCTGATACATTGTGTGTGGGGCATGAGAAAAATTGAACCGCATCCTAGAGAGAGTGTCCAAGAATGTTCCATATGGAGTTACATCTCTTTGAGTGCCGGAAGATAGAATGAGTGCAAGAATAAAGGGTTTGAGGTCAAGAGATATTTTATAACATCTAAAAGGGGTTCACAGAACACAATGGAAGATAAAGCACAAGGTGAGTAAATTTTGGAAGGATTATGACTGAAGTGGATGAAAACAGGGAGTGGCAATAGGGGAAATGGATTTTTTTTATCAGTGTGGTTCTCTATCATTGGAATATGGGGATGAGAAAATGGAACTGTGCTAACAATAAGATGGGGGATCTACCTTCAAGAGTCTTGCATATAAGAGTTAGTTTCTAGAGGGAATATTGGGTCTAGCAGTAATGGTCTTACAGATAGATGAGCTTCTAATGGCAAAAATTTTGTTATTTGAGGCTAGTCTTGGTTTATGTTATGGCAAAAGGTGTCTAGTTTCTGAAACTCTAGTCCTTGAATCTGATGCTTAGTCAGACTTAATCCCTAACTTATTTGAGACTTAACCTTGGCCTGGACCAACAATGAAAACCAGTTAGATATCTGAAGTCAGTGAGATATGAGTTCAAGTATTTCCTCAGCCACTTATTAATTATGTGAGTCTGAACAAATTCCCAAATCTCGTATAAGCATATCTATAATAGCATCTAACTTACTGGTTGCTGTGAGGAACAAGTGTGACAATATATGACAAAATTTAAGCATTCAAGCAAAGTATAAATACAAGCTATTGTTATTTCTTGTTGCCCGTTGAAATAAAGAATATATGTACAATATGCCCTCTGGGGTTACTCCTACAATTCGAACTCAAATTGAACATCTGGGTCCTCAGGGCTCTGACCCTGAACATTCATATTATGGTAGCTCATGAGATCCCCACTGCTACGCTTCTCATTAGCAATCCACAAGTAGACAATTAGCTATAATGCCTTAGCTAACATAGTATATAAAAAAAAAAAACCGTTGGTACACAACATTTGCCTCCAAAAGGCTGGAATACACTCTTTGATATCCTCTGTGTCCATTGGCAGAATCGTTTGCAAAGTTTTTCTTATCATTTTTTTGAAAATGCAATTATTTAGTCATAGTGATATATTTATATATAACCCAAACTTTTTAATGTTTTCTTTCTGTAAGCAATAAAAACTAAATAAAAGAGATCTACAGAAAATTCATCAAAATGGTTCACATAAGGCAGGAATAATTTTGTATTATGATTAAAAGTGATAAAAAGAGGTTTCTGAAAATATAACTTTTGTCCTTAGGTGCTTATTCTCAATGGTACGTATGAAGATCTTGACTATATGGAACTATATCAAAATGCAAGAAATACAATTTTAATTAAAATTCCATGTTTTCATATTTTCCTTCAATTAAAAACTGCATTTTGTGTTTTTAAAGATATTGCTTATGTTTAATACATGTATAACAGAAATGTAGATTTGATAAATTGCAAACAACTAATTTAAAACAATTTAGAAAAATGTTTACCTTTAATAATTTTATATTTATATAATTAAAATATACTTTTATTATTTGATTAGAATGAAAAAACCATAATATTTTAAAGTAAAATTATTATGAGAAATATCTTTGATTTTTAATATGGTAAGTTCTTAAAGTAAATTTACAATTTGCCTGCTATTGAACCTGTAAATCCTAGTAAGCTTTTTAAAACTCAGAGGTGTTGTGATTTGCCCAGGAACATATAGTAAATAAGTGACAGAGGATTTGATTCCATTCTGTTGTTAAGTAAAGCACTATATCTGTTTCTCGAAGCTGCCTATCACATTTATGAAAAGGAGGATCGAGAATGGGAGAGAATGTGAGCATTCATCATGACAGTGGGAGTAAGTTATGATCAAATATAAGTTCCCGAACTCTTCATAACTCAGATAATAAGCAACACATATAATTGGGGGAAATAATGTAAGAAACAGAAATATAGCAATGGTACTTCATTTACATTTCTGAAAATAATACTATGCATTTGGGCACAAAATTTCTATTGAAATTTATTAGGAAAAACTAGCATGTAGTATCTGATATCTCTTTTCCTTGAGATTCCCTCTATGGTCTTTCTTGTAGACAAATGTTATAGATAATTTCTCTCTGCTTAGTGATTCTTCCCAACTTACTTCTGTATTCAAAATATCGAGTTCAATAGAAAATCAGACAATTAGAAGAAATTTAATAGGCCATTTGCTATAACTTCAAACTAATTCCTAAATGGACTACAATTCCATGATATGAGTGTTGCTGTTAAGTAAATTAATGATGGGTATTTTCATAATCCAGTGTTTTTACACTATGGTACAATGGACTAGCCTTGAAGACAAGAAGAACTGGATTCAAACCGATTCTTATGTCCAACATTCCCAGAGAACTCTCTAAAACTGTAAGTTAAAGAAGGGTTACAAATTTTCAAGGGCAGACATTTTCCATAGCAGACACTCACCTAAACCAAGAAAAATCACTCTGGATGGTTAAAAAAAGAAAGGAAGAACTATCATGGCCCTAGTCACAAATGGCAACCCCAATAGCAACAGAAATCTAAGAAGATCACAACAGGTAGATGACATTGTACATGTTTTTCTGTATTATAACAGAATTACACTAACTTTATCTTCATGGTGATGTACATCCACTACAGAGCCATAAGGGGTAAATACAGGACCTGACCTATTGGTTCTCATTATACTTGAAATAAGCATGCACAAGAGCATAGACAGATGGGAAACTACTTTCAGTGGACTTCAAGTCACTGTGTCTAAACTATTTCCCTTAAACAAGAATCCTACTCATTCCTTACTTTTTCTTGCTCACCTGGATTATTTAATGTCAGCATGAATTTTGAGGCATCAGAGATCACTTCCTAAGGTAGAATTGCCTCTCTTACTTAAATGTACCAGATATAGGAAACCTGTGAGGAGTTCTAAACACCAAGGGAACTCACCCTCAATAAACTTCCATACTTGCTTTTTCCTTTGCTATGAAGCCCCACTAAGGAGATTTCCCTGCAATATTAGCATGTTTGCATGTAACCAAATATCATATGCCTTTTTAAATTTTTGAAAAAAATGTTTTGTGTCATACATAGAATATAATTATTCTAATGGTTTCCTAGTTATTTTGAGAAATGTAGCAGTGTCTATATGGGGTTCTTTAAAAGAAGGTGAAGTTATATTTAAAGTGTATCCACTCTGTTTTACTAATAAGCATTACCATCTATACTTCAATTGTGATATCTGACTTTTCAGTTGTTGTCATCCTCTCTGCTATTTTACTCTAAGGATCACAAGACCTTGTCATTTTCCCTATATATAAATATTCCTTTTCCTCTTTTTCTTCATCCCCTTGTTCTTTCTTTCTCTCCTTTTCTCTCTCTCTCTTTTACCTATTTGTCATCTTTCTATCATCTCCCCCATTATAATATGAACTCATTGAAAACATGAATTGTCTCAATTTTTCATTTGTACCCCCAGCACTCAACGCAATGATTGGCACAGTCAATGCTTCTAAATGCTTTTTCATTCCTGCATACATTGACTTATCCAACTGATCATCAATTCATCCATTTATTCATATTCTGCATGGAGAATAAAATGTAGTATGTATGAATTTCACAATTTCAAACAATATTCATAGTTGTATCCCACTCCTATTAAAGTTATAGATGAACAATTTAAATAACACAAGGCCTAAGATCCTTGGGAAAATATGATTATGGTTATTGTGTCCTGAATTAATTATCATTCATTAATTACCCTTTAGCCATATTCTTAAATAGTTGGTCAGAAAACTAGCATCTGTCTAGATATGTTTGCCTACACCTGTAATCTTAACCATTAATATCAGGGGAGGCTGGTAGCTCTGAGCTACAGAAGGTCTAAAGTAAATCAGTGATCAAATCTAGGATTGTACTGGTGAACCCCCTTGGAGCATAGGAGCACGGTACTTCCAGAGAAAATAACATTAATATGAAATTATTAATATGAAAATAACAAATATGCAAATATAAAAATGAAAGAATTTATTCCTTAGGAAATCACATACTTATTATCCAATATTTGATAATCCTAAAATGCTATTTATTATTTTTAAATTACCCTGTCATGCACATTCTCATCTTAAATTCCTACATGTTCCAAAATATTCACAGCAGCTCTTTTTGTAGTGGCAAAGAATTAGAAATTGAGGGGATGCCCATCAATTGGGGAATGGCTAGACAAGTTATGGTATATTAATGCTATGGAACACTATTGTTCTGTAAGAAACCACAAATGATTTGGCTTTAGAGAAGCATGGAATGACCTATGGGATCTGATGCAGAGCGAAGGGAGTAGAGTCAAGAGATCATTAACATCAATAACAAGAGAACATCAACACCATTATGAGATGAACAACTTTGATGGAAGCAACTTCTCTTGGCAGTCCGGAGAGCTAGGACAACTGTATTAGACTGCTAATGGTCTATATTATCTCCAACCAGAGGAATAAAAACAAAACAAAACACACAGGAAAAAAAACACCCCACTGAATCTGATGAACACTTTATAAAAAATTGTCTCTCAGGGCAGCTAGGTGGCGCAGTGGGTAGAGCACTGGCCTTGGAGTCAGGAGTACCTGGGTTCAAATCCAGCCTCAGACACTTAATAATTATCTAGCTGTGTGGCCTTGGGCAAGCCACTTAATCCCACTGCCTTGCAAAAACTAAAAAAAAGAAAAAACATCTCTCATGCAGCTCTTTCCCTTAATCCTAATTCCTCACACCAAAAAATTATTAATTTGTAAATATGTTCAACAAAATATGTATATAAAATGCTAACCTGACCGATCCATACTGAGGGGAGGGGAGTGGGAAGGAAAGGTGGAGGGAAATTTTGTAATTTGGAAATATCCATGTACAAATGGATGAAAATAAAAATTTAATTTATTGAATATTTATTTTATTTTTTGACATTTTAATTCCAAACTATTTCCATCCATCCTTCCCAATTCCATATTTCTTTTTAAAACTAGTGACTACTATATATTTTATTCATATATTAAATATTTCCAACATATTATGTATACTAATGTATTATAAATATATTTATATTTATTCACTTTATATTTATAAGTACATGTTGCCTTTTCTAACAGAATGTAAATTGCTTGAGAGAAGAATCTTTTGTCTTTGTACCCACAATGCCTAGCTACAAGCACAGGGTAGGTGCCTCCTTACAGCAATACATGTTGTTAATTAATTGATTATTAATTGCCTTCTAGTTTGCAGGAAACTTGTAATTTCATACTGGAGTCTCAGAAATTAGTTTGACCAATTCTAGGAGTGTCTGTGCTATAAAACATTAATAATGGACCCACAGAAAAATACAGGCCATGGTGTATTTCCAAAAATGAAATTCTACCAAAGAAATGTAGCCAGTATCTCCACTACAAAGAAAAAGGAATGATCATTGATTAGGTGTTGGATGAGATTATAGAAATGATCTAAGTAAATGAGGAGGGGATTTGCTAATTTTCTATCTGAGTAAATACACTAATACCAAGCATCACATAGGTGACTGTTAATCAACTCCCTCTGGCAGCAATGTGATGAAGACATATTGATCCAACAATGACTATATATTCCTAACATATGTAGTGTGGGCCCAAGGATTGGTTTCTTGCCATGGAAAAAGTAAGGCATATTTCACAGTAATTGAGAAGTAGCAAGGAATGTATCAGACAGCTAGACATTATCTGATGCAAGGAGCATCATTACCTTGGTCTATTTTTTTTTTAGAAAGTAATGAGCAAAAGGCAAACATCATCAGATTAATTGAATATATTTTTTCTACTCTAACCAAAAAATCTTTTGGCCATTACTTTCCCCAAATGTGTATATTTCTCACATCTCCTTTATAGCATGAAATTACAGTGTTTTCTTTTAATCTTAAGTAAGCAATTCATCTTCTAAAACTGATTACTTATATAATGAGGCGTTTGGAACAGATGATTTTAAAGATCCCTTTCAACTCTAGATTTGTGATCATACAAGATTAAATTTGGGGGAAAATCACTTACTAAACATCCAGTTAGTCATGCCATTATATGGCATTAATTTCTAAATTAAATAATCCTGTGCAATGTCCTGCAGGAATTAGGAATCTAAAGCATACATAGAAGAAATCATTCAATCAATAAGCTTTTATTAATCACTTAACATTTGTCTGGCATTGTGCTAAACCAGAGGGACACAAAGACACAAAAAACACATTCCCTATTCTCAAAGATATTATGTTTGAAAGAAATCTAACATGTAAAGGAAAATCTGTATATGAATAAATGAAAATGTCAAAAAATAATCAAAAGAGAAAAAGACAAATATTTATTAAATTGAAACTACATACAGAGTACTGTTTTAGTTTATATAAGGAACAGTCTCCATCCTGATATAGTTTACATTCTATTATGAGAAAAAGACACCAGCATAGAATGTTAAATGCATTCCTTGGTTAGTTGTTTTCAATTGTATCAAACTCTTCATGACCCCATTTTGGGGGGCAGGAGGTGTGGTCTTGGCAAAGATACTGGAGTGGTTTGTCATTTCCTTCGCCAGTTCATTTTATAGATGAGGAAACTGAGGAAAACTAAGTTAAATGATTTGCCCAGAGTCACACTAGTAACATATCCTGCAAGTGTCTGAGGTCAGATTTGAACTAAAGGTTCAAGGTCAGAGTTTGAATTAAGGTCTTCTTAACTCCAGATCTCTAGATAGCATTTAACTACCTAACTACCTGGTAAATTCAGAAGAGAGAGACATAAAACAAAATGCAAGGTGAGCTATGCTAGTTATAACTATCTGGGGATATCAGAGAAGGATTCTCGTAGGAAATGACATTGGAGATGATTTCTTTTTCTTTGGGTAGAAATTGAAGAGAAAAAAGACTGAGATGCATAATATAGAAAAGCTGAAGCAAAGATCTGGAAATACGAAATGATGTGTGATCAGGGTCAGAGAATTATCTATTTTTGTCTGAAGTATAGAAATTAGATTTCTCTTTGACTGAAATTTTTTCCAGCCAATGAAATTCAATATAATTATGTGGTTTTAAGTTAATTAAAAAACTACTGAAGGGGCAGCTAGGTGGCGTAGTGGATAAAGCACTGGCCTTGGAGTCAGGAGTACCTGGGTTCAAATGCGGTCTCAGACACTTAATAATTACCTGGCTGTGTGGCCTTGGGCAAGCCACTTAACCCCATTTGCCTTGCAAAAAAAAAAAAAAAAAAACCTAAAAAAAAAGACTACTGAAATACTAATGACCCTCTGTACAAACTTATCCTCTCCTATGCAGAACAAAACACAGATTCAGGGTGTCAAATCCTAAGAAATCTTTCTTCTTTCTCTCAGTTTAAATCTTTCTTGTTCTTTGCATTCAATTTTGAGAGTTTGGATCTCCTTTGGAGGGAAACTGATTTTTAAGTCCTTGAGCTTTCTAGAAAAAATAACCTATCACTTAAATATTTGAGAAAGAGTTGTTCAGTCATGTCTGACTCTTCATGATCCCATTTGAAGTTTTCTTGGCAATGTTACTGAAGAAGTTTGCCATTTTCTTCTCTAGCTCATTTTAAAGATGAAGAACTAAGGCAAACAGGGTTATGTGACTTTCCCAGGGTCACACAGGAAGTGTCTGAAGCCAGAATTGAACACTGAGAAGCTGCATCTTCCTGTGCGATCTCACTATACCTGAGTGGAAGAGTACTCAGGAGAATAAGTGGGTTTCAGGTGATAGTAACAGGAACAGTGCACTCTCTAAGCAACTTAACTCCAGACTCCAACTTTCAAAAATAAATATATAGATGGAGAAGATTGTCAAGCAATGACATTATCAACATTTATTGAGAACCAAATGAGTATGTGCAATGCTGTAAGACTATTCATATAAACAATACAGATAAAGTTCTACACTAGTATTCTACAAAAGCAGGAAACAAAAGAATCCTGTGTACAGAGAATGTATACTGAAACGCTTTTGAAGCATATTCAGGTGCTAGTCTTTTCTTGCAAAGGAAAATTATTCATATAGATAGAAAGAATAAAAAATACTGGAAGGAAAAACTAATTACTTTTATTGACTGATTCCAAGACACAAACTACTCTTGGAGAACCAAAGGGCCCATCATCAAGATCATAACTTTCTCCAATCTTAGAGAGATTATTTATAGTCTGTAGGAGAGTGCTTGGAGTCAGTCAGGTCTGGGTTCAGTTTATACTTTAGATCTTATTAAATTCAGCTTACATTATCTAAACATTCTTCCTCTATAAAATAAAGAGAAGGTTAAGGTAGAAATCTAATCTCCAAGGTTCCTTTCAAGTATAAATTGGTTATCCTATGAAATCATCCCTATCCTAAGAAATGATGTCTAATTCGTGTAGTGAGATGATTCTTGAAGGAATTACTGAGATTGACTTATTAGGTGAATTTCATCAGGAGAAGAAGAAACTAGCCTTAGGGCTTAAAACCCCCACAACTCTAAAAGTTTATATGAAATCTAAATAGAGTGGGGCATGATGAAGCTTCTCAATCCTTTTTGGAATCTACTTTTCTTTGCTATGCCACCAGAAGGCATAGAGGAAGTTGGCAGATGAAAATAAAGGATACTCATAAGCTTCCAACACTAGGAGAGGGACCTAGTTGGCTTATATAGGCTCTAAACATTATCATGTTCATAAAGAGATTCTTTATTTTAGGTTTTTTTTTTCAAGGCAGATGGGGTTAAGTGGCTTGCCCAAGGCCACACAGCCAGGTAATTATTAAGTGTCTGAGACTGGATTTGAACCCAGGTACTCCTGACTCTAAGGCCAGTGCTTTATCAACTACGTCACCTAGCCGCCCCTCATAAAGAGATTCTTTACAAGTATCACCATAGAAAGAAAAGTGGAAGTAGGGAAGGGGGGAGATAATAGAAAGCTGAGGATTTGCCGCATGTCCTTTATATGAAAGACCACTGTATTTTACAACACAAGAGCCATCTTAAAGAGCAGGATATTTGCCCTATCAATAAAATTCTATCAAAACTGATAGAAGGAATATCAATGGAAGGAAACAGGGACTCTAGATTACCTTCATAAACAAAAGATGGATTGTTGAGAGCCTTACGGGAAACATGATACAGACATTAGAGGAATATTTTCCAAACAAGACTGAATTGCATTAAATTAAAAGTCATATAACTAGAGAAGTCAAAGAATCAATGAAGACCTGATATAAAATGATGGTTTTTGTTTTGTCTTTCTGTCACCAGAGCTTAGCTCAGTGGTTTTTACATAGAAGGTACCTAATAAATGCTTGTCTAATTTAAATGGACTGAAAATAAAATGATGTAGAAATGAGCACTGATGTGATATGATGTCCCTTTTGACCAGAAACTGAACTCTGGAATTCCCAATGTCAGTAATATATTTTAGCCCTTTCTGGGCATGTATATGTTTCTTAGGTTATAGTTTGTTGCAAAAGAAACACAATTGTTTGCTCTTTATTTTTTAAGAAGACAAATGACACCAGAGGATGATATTTTGACTTGTGGATGAGCTGAATTTAAGAGAGACAGATTTGCAATTTGTCAGCCTCATCTCTTTCCTAGACTCAACAAAGTCCAATGGTGATGACCTGGGATGCAGTAGATGATATTAGCATCTTTGATATGTGACCAAGTTCTCAGCATACCACAGTGCCTGCTTTAGTCACCTTCAAAGACATTTTACTCTCATCTGCCCGTTCCACTGAGGAAAGTCTTCAAATGCTTCAATATGTGGTAGATACTCCTAACCCCTCCTAACTCACTAATGAGTTTTTGGCCCAACCTGGTTTAGATGATCTCCTGAATTATGGTTGCTGTGAATAATACAATTTCTTGAAACCAAAAGTGAGAGCCCAATGTCAAGTGAACATCAAAGCTGTAGTCCTGAAAAGGGCTCAGCATGCCCAGATACCAGAGGTGCTAGTCTTCCTTGAACACCCATAATATCATAACACAATAATTTGATCAATCTGATTAATTTTTATCACTCAAATGACACCTAGCATAGTTCAATGACCTGAAGGAATGGTACATTTAATTGGTAGGCTACATATTCCCTACTTCTAAAATCCTTTTCCTACTTCCACACCAGGAGTATGTAGCCAGGTGCAGATGAGACACTTTTCCCTGGAGGCAGATAATATGAATACAGGTCTGTGCTGCCAAGTTGGGGATCAAAATCCAAACTTTCACCATATTTTTCCTCAGGGAAGTATATTAATATCAAATAATCACAGATTATTAGAGTGTGGAGAGCCACAGCAACCCTCTGGTTCAATTCATTCCTTCTTTCCCCCTCAAAAGACAATAATGGTACCTCTTTATTCATCTTTAATTCATTACAGAACTCTTGACAATTAGTGAAACCAATGAGTACTGAACAAACTTTTCCCAAAATAAATAATGTAATTATATAGAAATAATTCATGAAAGTGGTCCCCATAACTTTCACGTTTTAATAAACTAATATAATGAGGTTGTTTTGTAATATAGAACCTTAAAACCAAGTAGACATAGATAAAAAAGCAATTAATTACATAGAAATAAGATAAAATTTGGAGCACCTGCATGGCACAGATTGAGCTCATACCCTGGATTCAGGAGAGATGTGAGTTCAAATTTGAACTCAAACTCTTAATACTTAGCTGTGTAAACTTGGGAAAGTTACTTGACCCTATTGCCTTGCAACAACCCCCCCCAAAAAAGAAACAAAATGAAATTTAACTTCATAAAGGATTGCTTGTCCTTTCTTCTCAAAGAGTACCATGGCATCAGGGAAGGATGCCATGACATTGCAACTGAATTGGATTTAAATGAGAGAGTGTTGTGTAAGGTTACTAGCCTCACATTCTCCTCCAGAATCATCTGGGTCTAGAGAACAGATATTGATCACAACACCTGAAGATGGCCTAGGATGCAGTGGGGAGACCTTGGTTTTGTAAAACTAAGTTCTTTCCCAGGTCATAGTTTGACTGATACAAAGCCTATTCAGAGATTAAGGCTGCGAAAGAGAGAGATGAAGCAGAGGCCAAGATTGGCTTAGGCTGAAAAATAAAAAAGTTTAAATTGGGAAGGCAAGATTTCTCAATGATTAAAGCAGGTAAGTAGCAAATGAAGAAAAAATAACTTTTCATATTAAAAAAATCAATTTGAGAAGGAAGTTCCTCAGGATTTTTTGGCCAAAACAGAAACAATTGCTTTACATATATTCACCCTGAACCAATCAAGGCCCAAACAAGTTATCTTAGCCTGGGATTCTGCACTGTTTGTGAGCTCCCATGAGACTGAAGGTTAGATCTCTATTTCATTGGAAGAGAGGGGCCCCCAGTGGTGAACAAGCAAGTAGAGGAGCATTTTCTCTTCCAAGGTGGCATCATGACTTATAGAAATTCCAGCAAGTGCAATGAGTTCTGAGCAAGATCTGAGTTCTGAAACATTTTTATCTTGTCAAAATGTAATGAGGGTCAGCTAGGTGGTGCACTGGGGGAAGCTAGGTTGCACAGTGGATAGAGCACCAGCCCTAGAGTCAGGAGGATCTGAGTTCAAATCAGACCTCAGATACTTAATAATTATCAGCTGTGTGACTTTGGGCAAGTCAATAACCCCACTACCTTGCAAAAGAAACCCCAAAATGTGATGAGTACCAGGTCTGATGAGTTCTGAAGCTGATGAGTATCAAGGTATGACTGCATCTACCTAATTTTTGCTTGAAGACCTCTAAGGAGAAACACTCCAACTGCTAAGATAGAGCATTCTACTGTTGGACATCTGTATTAATAAAAAGTTTTTTGACAATCAAACCTAAATGTTGTTCTTCTTATCCAGGGTAGCTCTTTCAAGAGGACCATGGTAGATCAATTAGAAAATTACAATGTCCCCACTGAATTCCTCTCTCCTTCACCAGTGAAATTCACTGGTATAGAGAACTCTGGAAGTAAAGATAAAAAAACAAAAGCAACAAAACATCTACTAAATCTAGTTAATATTTATTTAGCATCTCAGTGTCCTAAGAAGGGTTTCTAATTTTTGATTTATGATTTTAAAAAATGATAAATTATTTCAATATAATTTGTTTCCTTTGTAATTGTACATATTTTATTTTATCCATTTAAATACATCATTCTGAAAAGTATTTGTAGACTTCATTAACAACCAGATGTCAGGAGGTGGGAGAGTTAAGAACTCCTGGTCTAAAGTTACCAGAATACATTTTTCCTATCTTTTTAATTTTTTGCAATTACATGTAAAGATGATTTTGACTTCTAAATTTTTCTTCTCCTCCTCACCAAGGTAGGAAGTAAATTGGTATTGTTTATACATGCACAATTATGTTATACATATTTCCATGTAAGTCATGTGAAAAAAGAATCAGAACAAAGGGAGAAACATGAGAAAGGAATAAAAAGCAATTTTAAAAAAGAAAATAGTATATGTGATCTACACTTAAACTCCTTAGATCTTTCTCTATATGTGGATGGCCTTTTCTATACCAGGTCTTTTGGAATTATGTTGGATCATTGTATTGCTGAGAAGAGTTGAGTTTATCATAGTTGATTATCACACATTGTTGCTGTCATTGTATACAATGTTCTAGTTCTGTTCACTTCATTCAGCATCAGTTCATGTAAGTCTTTTCAGGTTTTCCTAAAATTGGCCTACTCATGATTTCATACAGAAAAATGGCAATCCATTATGTTCCTAAACCACAACTTGTTCAGCCATTTCCCAACTGATAGCCATCCCCCTCAATTTCTAATTCTTTGCCTCTACAAAAAGAGCTGTTATGAACATTTTTGATATGGGTCCTTTTCCCTTTATCTTTAGGATACAGACCTACTAGTTAAATTATGGGATCAAAGCGTATGCACAGTTTCATAGCCCTTTGGAGATGTTAGAATACTTAAGGAATATCTTAGTCTTTTGGTAGTAATTAGACTAGAGAGAGTGAGGATTTCCCTATGATGGTTAACCAGTCTCAAACTCTTGTCATAAAAAGGACTGAATTTAGAGCAGTTGATGACAAATACTCATTAATCCTCACTTTGTAGCAGGTGAAATCCATTTGAGAAATGATTTCTGTTATTCTGAGCAAAACAATTTAGTTGATTTCTTGTTTATTATTGTGACAACTTAGGGGTGATTGTCACTACCCCACACTCATTATAGAAAGAAGGTATGATTATCTGGTTTATGATTCATTTCCCTTCCTTCCTGCAAAAGAAAAGCAAAGAACAGCTATATTGGGAATTATACTGGATGTCGGAGAACAAACCATTTAAATAGGTAATAGTTTTTATTTGTTCAACCATTTTTGATTCATCTGTTTTGCCCCTCTTACTCTCTCTTCCTTCCATGCCCTACATCTCAAATGTGGCTTTTTTCCTAGGGGAAAAAACCTATTGTTGGAGTTTGGGGTTTCATGCATTTTAAATTGTGTGAAACTCTTCATGATACCATTTGGGGCTTTCTTGGCAAAGATCCTGGAGTGGTTTATCATTTCCTTCTCTAGATCATTTTGTGATGAGTAACTGAGGCAAGCAGAGATAAGTGACTTGCCCAAAGCCACATAACTAAGTGTCTAAAGCCAGATTTGAACTGAGAAAGTTCAGTCTTCCTGACTCTAGACTCAGCACTCAAGCACTGGACTACCTAGCTGCCTAACCTAATAATAATAACAATAGTAATAATAAATAATATTACTTATTATTTTTAATTTTAAATTCAGACACAAGGAAGGAGAAAATCAAGACATCAAAAAGAAGTGTAAGGTTCCCATTGTAAATCATCTGATTTCATCTGGCACCAGGATAGGGATCAAAAGACCTGGAAGCTAGACCCAGCTCTAGTACTAACTAGCTGTGAGAACTTAGGTTAGGCACAGTCACTTCCTCTATAAAGAACTTATTTTCTCAGTTTGAAAAACAAAGGCAGTTTGGCCCTTCACAGCTGTAAAATTCGATATTTTGCCACCAGAGGCAGGGATCATATTAATGATGGATGTCTAAATGATGTAGATTGAATAAATAGGATCCCTTAACGGGATTTTAAGATAAATTCTTCATTCAATGGGTTGATTTTTGAGTTTCCTTGAGGGGAAATATACACATATATATATGTTTTGGAAGAGGCAATATAATGCACTAGAGAAAAAGTTGACTGATTTAGTGTTTAGTCTTACCTGTGACCCATAATGATGATAAGACCTTGGATCAGTCACTTGCCTCTCAGTGCCCCCAGCCAATAAATTATGGAGGAGTTGTGGACATCCAAAGTAGCAGTAGTCAGTTTTTCATTGATATACTTATAAAATTACAGGTTCAAATTCCCTCATAACAAAATTCTGTGGAAGGCCAAAATTAAAATTCTAAAAATCCCTAGGTGGATCCTTTAGGTGAATAAGAAGGAATGTGTAGAGACTCCTAGGATATCAAATTAAATTCCCTGATTTAAAGAGGCTGAGGAAAGTTTGTCTCTTCAGACATGAGTCAGGAGAAAGTTCAGACTTTGAAGAATTGCTGCTATATTCTTTTAACTTATTTCTAATACTGCATTGTATATACTGGTTACTCTATTTTTGTTTCAAAATGAATGATTTTATAGAGCAATTCCTTTCTTGGGGGTGGGGTGGGGAGAATAAGCCAAAAAGTGATATAAAGAGATAAATAAGACTCCTAGAGAATCAGCATTGGTCATCCCATCTCAGCATTTAATAGGAAATAGGGAGGAATGCAGTTACTTGCCTAGTCACATTTCCATCAGATAGTGAGATTGACAGCTGAACAGAAGTCTTTGATCTCAGACCAGGGTTCATTCCATTATTTCCCAGTTTGGAAAAATATTTGAGAAATGTTTAAAATGATTTTAAAATTTGTCAAGTACTATTTTTTGACCTCATATTTAAACTCTGTGTTCTTATAAATACCTGCTTTTTATCTACTCCGTTTAGAATTACAGAGAATAAAAACAGTTTTCTATATATTGCTTAAAATATTCTTTTCATTTGGATGCATGCTATCATTATTTATGCAAAATTTTTTTGCTGCCAAAGTTCCTTTGCAAGTGAATTGCCAAACTAAATTGGAAAACTGAATTTTATGCTGGTTAGTGTTTTATAATTATCTCCAGGGGGGAAAAATATGACTAGCACACACTTTTAAGTTTAATCTGTATTATTAGCACTCTAGACAATCAAATCATAAAATTTAAAGATTTTCAAGGTATAAATTTCTACACTGGAAACTTGACAACTGTGTTTTCCAAACTGGTTAGAGATGGCTCTACCACACTCTGATTAGAGCTTATCATTCTATGAAAGAGAAGACATTCTTTTTCTTCCTGCCTGTAGGTGATGACATGATCATTGGGCAGGTACTTCTCTTTCTTCTTTTTTCATCCAATACCATTCACATCTTTAAAACTCAAAAATTTATATCTCATCCCCAAATATCTAGCACAAGATGAGTTTCCCTTCCCCTACTTAGAAAGGGATTCTGTCTACTAGATGCTTCAAATATATCATAAGCAATATTTAGCGATTTATTATCTGTGGTTTTCACAAGTTTAAAAAGTGCACTTGTGATACTCCAAAAGGCAGGAGCCCAAATACACAGAAGCAATGTATGACCATATATCTATTAATAACTTGCACAGTCTTACTAAAATGCTTATTAGGGCAATTTTTAAATGGGCCATCTTAAATACACACAGACAGTAGAGATTACATATAAATAGTGTTGTTGAATAATTAATCTATTTTTCTCTGAAAGGATATATTATTTATAAAGCTGTCTCAGGTATGTTTTTATTTTTCAGGACTGGTTTATGCAAATAGAATAGTAATTGCTGCAAGTGAATACTTGTAATGAAAAAAGATTTACCAGTTTTGAACATAGGTTTTCAAAGTCTCTCCTTTGTGTGAGGTAATGTGGTTAGAATTTAAATTTATTCGGATTTTATCTCTGTTTTGTGGGATAATATCAATCTATATTGGATGTAAAGTTCAGTACTGGAAAAATGCTATAAACATTTCACATGCTATTCCGAAAGAATCAATTTTTATTTGCACAATTTGGAATCAATTTGGCACTATATGTTTTCTAGGGAATAATTAGTAATTGGTTGGAAGGCAGGGATTTGACTGAATGCTGCCAACCCAACATGTTAATTTAGAATGCAAATATGGAGGACTGTTTTTAGCTGGGAGAGGAAGACATTCTCAAGCAGGTCTTATGAAGTAGCAAAAATGGTGAAGATAAACAATGGAATGTTTTTGGGGGGTGGGGGGTGTTTTGTGTAGACATCATCATCTTTTGTATTAGGCAAACTACCCCTAAATCTAGAACCAATCAGCATTATTGAAAATTGCCTGAACTATCTGTCTTACTGGGTTTAAGGAAGAATAATTAATGAATGTAAAGTGTTTTGCAAATGGAAAATGCTATTTAGATGCAAAAAATCCTTTCTTGTGCTAATGAACAATCTCCTAATCAGTTCCATATATTAATATAAAGTTTTCCCTTGATCAGTCAGTGACTTATAGGATATCTTTTGGTAGAGAGTACTGCATTATTAAATGTAGTTTGAAATCATCATGAACAAATGTTCATTTTAA
This sequence comes from Macrotis lagotis, assembly GCF_037893015.1. Classification (NCBI taxonomy): domain Eukaryota; kingdom Metazoa; phylum Chordata; class Mammalia; order Peramelemorphia; family Peramelidae; genus Macrotis; species Macrotis lagotis. Next base: position 58,347,131 of record NC_133662.1, read on the forward strand.
ATACTATATAAGGCGTGACACAAAAGCCTTCATCTTGTTCTAAGCATGGTTTGCTCATTATGTATCTCTGTCATTAATATATGAATAATGACCCTGCTGTAAGGGTCATCCTGAATTCCATTGGGCAGTATTATTATTTGTCATCAACCATGTCTAGTAAACACTGTGGAAAAGTACAAATCACCCTTGTCATTTAAAAGGCATCAGATATGTTCAGTGATTTATCTACTTAATAGCTAAGTTAACTTAACATTCAATTAGTGAATAAGCAAGCATCAGCAGATACCCTGGTTTCTGAATAATGGGGATGGTTTAATTAGAGCTTTGAATTCAGATACCTGCTCTATTACAGTTCACTTTCATTGAGCCCCAATTTTCCATACAGTAAGTAGAGACTATTAATTTGCCTTATTTTATAAGGAGAGGGGCTGTATGAGATAATGACTAGAATGATGGAATAAGAGTCTGAAAGATATAGGTTGGTATCTGGTTCAGATATTTATCACATGAGAGAGTCATTTTAGCTTTTTTACCTCAGTTTCCTCATTTATAAAATGGATGTGATAAGGACAGTGCCAATCTCACAGGGCTGTTTTGAGGCTCAAATGAAATTATGCATATAATACATTTTGAGAACATTAAATTTCTATATACTTGGCATCTGTTAATAAAGGTTTCAAAATAGTAATTTTTTGAGGAAATTTCTTATAGGATGCAGTTTAATACAGACTAGAGTGTGACATTTAACTTGTATTTAGCTAATTGGAAACTAAAAAAACTTTTCAGGGAGACAAATATAGAATTATTAGTCTTCTGTAAAATATGTTTGAAAATATATAATTCCAATAATTCCAATAATTAGGAAAATTGAAGGGGTTTAAATAAAAGTGGAAATGGGAAGGGAGGAGATTTGAAGAAAGTTACCTCCTTCACTAAGTTAGTGTCAGCTCTTGGGGTTTTGAGGTGTTATTCTTTGAAAGTAATCTTTGTTAAGTCACTCATTCCCTGGGCTTGAGTCCTTCATTGCTAAACTCAGGGAGATGGGCTAGATAGACTCTGAGGTGCCTTTAAAACTCTATATCTCTGATACAATGAAAGAAGAGAGAAGGAATAGAAGTTGAAAGCTATGTGGAGGATAGTCTGGAGAGAAGAGTTCAATTGGATAAAAAGATACAAATTAAAGACTTTTGGCAAGAGTCTGAATGAGAGATGATAAGGGTATAGGGCTAGTGTAGTTGTGGTATCAGTAGAGAAAAGAGAATGGATAGAGATGATGTGGAAGGGGTAGAACCAGCATGATTTGGCAACTAATCAGATATGGGGCCTGAGGGAGAAGATGAATCTCTAAGATTGCAAACTTGGGTGACTGGAAGAATGATGATTCACTTGACAAAAATGGTGAAGCTAATGCCAGAGCTGACAAAGTCATGGCAAAAAAGTAGGACCAGAACAGATTAAATTGCATTGAGGGGCAGCTAGGTGGCACAGTGAATAAAGTAGCAGACCTGGAGTCAGGAGGACCCGAGTTCAAATTTGGCCTCAGACACATTGCCTTAAATAAATAAATAAATGATTTTTAAAATTCCATTGAGAAATCTTTAAAAAATAAAAATATAATGCAATATTAAAAATAAAGGAGTGGATGAATTCCATTGAAGCTCAGTGATAGAAAAAGTTAGAAGAGAGTGGGGGGGGGCAGAGTGAGGCATCTAGTATCTCCTAGGATAAATGAAGAGACTATGGGTGTGAGAATTTTTTAAAACCCAATGGGGAAGTCAATATGAACATTCTGATAAATCTTGATATTAGGGGAGTGTGAAATTCTGAAGAACTATGATAAGTATAATAAAATTCAATTCAGAAGTGACCTAATGTATTTAAGACAGTGGACAGAGTTAATTTTGGAACCAAGGAGAATTGATTGAAATGCACCAACTGTGTGATCCTGGACAGATCACTAAACCTCAAAGTGGTCTAGGCTACTTTCTGAGATTATAAATTTAAGAAAAGATGTCAACTTGTATTGGAAGAAGGAGGTCCTCTCTGAGAACCTTCTATATCAATTAAATTATAATTTCTGTCTCTGTCCCTAGCCTTGTCTTCAAGACACCAGATTAGGCATTAGAAATGTAAAGATAGTCCTGGGTTTTGTGAAGTTTATATTCTTCCAGAGATTGCAACTAATTATAAATACAAAGCATCTACAAAGTAATCTCAAAACAAAAAGAGTATTAACAACTGGGAGTGGAAGAGGGGTGTGTTGGGGAATTGTTTTCATATAGGAGATGGCACCTGAGCTGTGCTTTAGAGAAAGTGAAGGTTTTTGAGAGGCATGTAAGGAAAGAGTGAAATATGGACATGGGGTACCATGAGTGCAAAGTCACACGTGTGAAAGATGGAAAATTGAGAGAGAAGCAAGTTTACCTAGAATAGTAATTTCATTAATGGAAGTCATGTAAAATGGGACTAGACATCAGAATTAGATTTTAGAATTCTTTAAATTGTAACATGAAGATTTTGTATGTCGATACAATAGAGAACCATAAAATTATGGAGTAAGGCGATGGGGGAGAGGTAATATGGTCAGATTTATATGAAATGAATAATTGTGTGAATTGCAGAAATGGAAGTTTGGAGGCTTAGACTGAAAAAGTTTAGCCAATAGTTTAGGGAAGGGGTGATAGGCAATGTAAATGAGATCGTGATTGTGACTGAAGAGAAGGGGGGATATGAAAGATGCTATACATAGTGATAGCTACTCCGTTAAAATGGGAGAGTTTAGGATCTACCTGGAAAGATTTTCTTAATCATATATAATAAGTTCATCTTATAAAAGACTGGTTCTGGATATGCAATTAAGAAGTCACTTGTACTCAACTCATACTTAGCCAAAAGCATAAATGACTGACTGATGTTAAATTTTCTGAAACATAAGCTTTGATCAGTTTCTGATCCCACACAACAAACCCACATGAAGAAACAGAACAGTTCTATGGTGATTTAGACTATACTATGCCAACTTTTGAAGAATTTAATTTATGGGCAATTTCAATTCATGATCTGGCCAAGATTTGTAACTTTGAAATAAGTTTCTAGAAAGCATGAGTCTGAGAGCCTGAACACCAACAGTCTCCTATTGCTTAGAGAATTTTTGACTCCCTGACTTATAATCACAAAGTCTGACTTAAAGCTCTCATTCAAAAGAGAAATATTGGGAATATCCTCTGCAAAATCAATAGATTTCAGGTCATGGATTTTGTAATTATTTGAATAGTGTATATGTTTTAATATATTTCTTGAATGAATTGATTCCAGTAGGACAGAAGAGTAACAACAACAAAAGAAAGCATTTTATAGCACTTCAAGTTTTATACAACTTTACATATATTTTTGCATACATACATATGCACATGCATATATATGCATACACATATATTCATTTGTACCTCACACAAGTCCTGTGAGAGTGGTTTTATATATATACACACATACACACGCACATATATATAATTACCTCATTGACCTAGGTACCTGTTTAAATAAATTTAAATCATACCCCTTTATATTTTCCTAAATTTACCCAAGAGTAGACTGGAATTCTGGTGTTGAAATGAGGGAGTACTTTGTTCAAATCTTAGATAGTTACTTGGTTTATGGCATTGCCTTTGGAAAATCACTTTACTTTTCTCAGACTCTTTTTCCTCAGTGAAAAACTCGGATTCAGTGTCCTCTTCTGTAAATGGAGATAATACCCACATCACAGGATTGTTGTAAAGTTTAAATATGCAAACCACTTTATAAATAGGAAAACATTATGTAAGTATTAATAATAATAAATATTATTATTATTATTATTGCTATTATTAACATGTATCAAAGACAGAGCATGAACCCAGGTCTTCCTAAGTCTAAGACCATCTTCCTATCCACTATCTTTTATATCTCTTAATGAAGGAAATAGAAGAATTCTTTAAGTGTTTTCCTGTGAATGAATCAATGAAACATTTGCATATAATACGTTCACTTAAAGTCATTTATGAAGCATGGCTAAACATAATGTTAAGCACTTAAAATATAGCTACAAAGGTGTGACAGTTGCTTTTTTAGGAAGCATAAATTCTAATAGGGGAAGGCAGCATATTCAGGTTAGGGATGCAAGGGATGGTTCTTTAGGTGAGGAAAATTTTTAAAAAGATACTGAACCTTGTAAAACATTTCTTGAAGCAATAGTCACATTTATTTGATTGCTATTTCCAGAGTAAGCATGAAAAAGGAAAAAAAAGGTGGTTGGGGATGAAGAGTAGAAAGTGCATTTGCCTGGACCAATGGCAAAAAGACAGACAGAGGGAGTAACTGAATGAGATATGAAACACACTTTGATTTGAGACTAGCCATAGTGGGCTATGTGAGTTTGCCAATCATTCATCATTTAAGACAGCTCAACTACAGGGTGGGAGTTTCAAAGTAGAGTAGATTAATTACTCCAGAGTATGGTATTTAGATATCCAGTGGTCCTGAGTGTTCAGCAGTAAGGAGATTAGCAAGAAGTTGGTCAGGGTGAATGATTGGATATGGAGATATGAAATTCAACTATTCATTTCTATATTATGCCATTTTTGTATTATCTCCCTATGAAATACATTATGGAAGCATTTGCATTACTGAGTGATATGGAGGACAATTGATCTTGAATGGGAAGATGAAAGACCAAGGTAATCTGTGACATAAGAACTGGGGAGAATTAGAAAATTAGACAGGAAAACATGAAATGCCTGGGATCAGAGATGAAGGAAAATATAGGGAAGGAGAATATAGATGTTTGGGGTGTCAAAGGAAGTAAAATAATATATATGTATATATATTTATATGTATACTATATATACATATTATATACATATGCATATATATATATATATATATATATATATATATCTGAGGATGGAACAAGATGGTAATGTATTAAGAATTCTAGTGTAGGGGGCTTTTCCTCCTCAAACATCTAGAAAATGAACTATATTGAATTTTACGGGGAAATAAAATGAGAACCATCTATGACTGATTTTCTCTACCCAGATCAGCATAGGGAGAGAGAGAGGTTTCTGAAAAATGGGAATGGTGTCTTGCCAGAAATAGGCCTCATAGAACACTCTATCAAGCAGGAAGAGACTATACATTATGGCAAAAACAGGTCTAAGATGTACACTAGAAACTATACTTCTTTGAAGGGTACAGAAACAGGTATCAAGTAGCGGCTTGTCACTTATTTTTTCAGGCCCAGATCCAGGGCAGATGACTTAGTGGACCTGTGTCCAGTGGTGGTTTTCTGAGGGAGACATTGCATGTGTATGCAGAGGGAAGTATATTGAGAAGTTAGAGCAGCAATTTGGCTCAGTCAGAACTATGGAAGGAATCCTAGATGAAAAGGGATATTGCATTTCTGTTACTCTGAAATAGCTGTTGATTAGACCTAAACCTATGTCAGGAACTTGTAAAGCTCAGTACAAGGGAACGAGTGATCAGATTTTCTTTTGATAAGATCACTTTTGGAGCACTATGAGCTTACAGGTCCCCATCCTGAGTTGTACCTGAAAGCTTGAAATGACACAGCATTCATGAAAGTAGTAACAGGATTAGCAAGACCTCTGGTCTTGACAACAAGTATAAAATCTGGAAGTAGATTAATAGATTAGAGTTAGCTATTAGGCAGCCAGGTGGTACAATGCATGGAGTGTTAGGCTTGGAGTTGGGAAAAGCTGAGTTCAAATCCATTGGCAGAAACTTACTAGCTTTGTGACTGAGCAAATCACTTGACCTCTGTCTCAGTTTTCTCAAATAGGAAAAATAAAAGTATCTGCCTTAGTGTTGCTGTGAGAATCAAAAGAGATCATATGTGTAAAACACAAAACAATGCTCTAAAATTGTTTATTGCTTTCCACTGTTATGGTGACAAGGACCTCAGTCACATATCCAGAAGAAGAAAATGATTCCAAAGTATCTAAAAGAAAAGCCTCAAAGAAAAACCCAGATGATGCACAAAATTAAATAGAATTGCTGGAAGGGATGAAACAAAAGGCTTTTTAAAGCATTATTTTTTTAATAAATGAAAGGACACTATAGGAACACTATAGTGAGAAAAGAAATGAAAATTATGAAAGAAAGTTTTGGAAGGAACTTAAAATTTGATAAAAAAATCCTGAAAGTTTGTGAAAGTAACAAACTCTATGGAAAGTCAAATTGACCAAAGAGAAGTCAATGATTTAATGAGATCACAAAAAATATAAAAATACTATTTATGAAAGAAATATTCTTAAAGAATAGAAGAAAAATTAAAGTTATCTCATAGCAAAAATGTCCAATCTGGAAGATAATGAAAATAAAAAAATTAATAATCACTGGTCTCCCTAAAAGCCATGATAAAAAAAGAAACTATTTTTAAAATCTTAAGAGAAAACTGCCTAAATCTCTTAAAACCAGATAGGAAAACACCAAAATTAAACCCTCCAAATACCAAAATACATATATTCAAGGTCAAAGAAAAACTTTCAGCAGCCACCAAAAAAAATATTCAAGGAACAAGAAAGTACTTGGGATCGCACAGAATTTAGAAGTTACTATTATAAAGGATTAGGGAAATATGATATCCCCCAAAGCAAAGGATATAGGTTTAGAACCAAGAATAACAAGCAGTGAACCAAGTACAATGAAGTTGGGGGTTGAGGGATGTAACTTTACTGAAACAAAGGACTTTCAAATATTCCTAATAAAAATTCCAGTTATAAGAAACTTTGAAGTATAAACACAAGAATCAAAAGAACAATAAAAAGAGCAAAAATGAAAAAAATGATTGTAAGGGACTTAACAAGGATATATTCTTTCTAATATGGAGAGATGATATGTGTTCTCTCTGACCCCTATAACCCTCAAGGTTCATAGAAAGAGTCTCACTACATGAAAGATCTGAGAATCATTCTGTTATGTTTTGATAGTGTTAAAGGTTGAATGGAAAGAGAGGGGAACAGGAATACATTGGGGGGCAAAAAGAAAGTAAGATTAGAAAAATTTATTTCACATAATCATAATGTGCAAGTATAAATCTATATAAACAAAGAGTAAAAAATGGTTAGTAATTTAAACCTTAATCTCATCTGAATTGATCAAGGAGCTAAAATACAAGAAGTAAATACATAAATACAAAAGGAAAGTATGAAAGAAAGGGGAGGAGAAAGAAAGAAGAATTGGAGGAAGTCTAAGGGAGGAAAATTTTTCCTAAGCAAAGCAAACTTTAACTAAGGATGGACAATAATATTTATAATTCTTCTTGAGGTAGCAAAACATGGGAACTGAATAGATTATGATCTACGAATGTGATAGAATGCTTTTAAGATGCAATAAATGGGGGAAGCTAGGTGGCACAGTAGGGGTGACTAGGTGGCGCAGTGGATAAAGCACCCGCCCTGGAGTCAGGAGTACCTGGGTTCAAATCCAATCTCAGACACTTAATAATTACCCAAGCTGTGTGACCTTGGGCAAGCCACTTAACCCCATTTGCCTTGCAAAAATAAAAAATAAAAAAAAGATGTAATAAATGACAAAAGTTATAACTTCAGAAAAACCTAGGAAGATGTCTTTGAATTGATGGGAAGTAAATGGAGTTTGAAGAATAGTTATACAATGGTTACAATATTGTAATGATAAACAACTATGAAAGTTTTAGAAAATCTGATCGTAATAATAATTGCAAAGAACTAATGATGAAGAATGCTACTTGCCTTCTGATTGAGAGGGGTGAAGGATATCAATACATTTTCATTGTTTTAAAAATCATTAAAGCCTTGCCTTAGTCAGAATACTAGAAACTGGTATTCAACTGTAACTTATAACATGAATTTCAAAGTGTTTTAAAAATGTTAACTTGGCTCAGATCAGACCACCAAAATCTGAAGCAGGAGGAGATAAAAGTAAGACTGATTAATATAGAATGAGTCATATATACATGTATATAATTTTCATACTTATATGGAATATTTATTTTAGATATTTACATTAGACAATGAATAAGTAGATAAAAATGTTATAAACATTATAGACACAATAACATTTTATTTTAGACATTATATTTACATATATAATTTCATTTTTTACATGGCCAATGTAGAAATTTGTTTTGCTTGACTATATATATATATATATATATATATATCGTAACAGGAATTTGGTTTTTCTTTCATTCTCTATTAGGGAAGGAGAGGTTGAAAACAAGATTTTTGCTGATTGAAAAAAATTAAAAATCATGTAATTTAGAACTATGATTATCAAGTCACTTATTTCACAAAAGAGGAAGCTGAAGCTGAGCAAAGTTGAAAGGAACATTTTAAGGGACATTGACCTTCTCATGGTCTCACAATTATTAAATAGGGAGTCAGGTAATAAGAGGAAACACAGGTCATACGAAGTCATATCTGAAAATAGAACTTTAAGATGCGAAGAAACAGAATGTGAAATATCTTTTATTTTATATATCCTTTTCCATAATTAAATGTATAATTCTTTATTAATAAAACTGACATCACATGACTTTAAGTAATTACAAATCCCTATTCTTTAAAAGTAGTTTGCTTTTGTCTTTTTGTGGGGTTTTTTTTTTTTTTTGGTCTTTTTATCTCCAGCACTTACTGTAGTAAGAGAGTAGAGTTTGTTCAGTCATTTTTAGTCGTGTTCAATTCTTTGACTCTTTGTGATCTCATTTGGAATTTTCATGACAAAGATACTGGAGAGGTTTTCCATTTCCTTCTCTAGCTCATTTCACAGATGAAGAAACTGAGGAAAACAGGGTTAAATGACTTGCCTAGAATCATTCAGTGGGTTTCTGAGGCCAGATTTGAACTTAAGTATTCTTGATCCAGACCTAGTTCCCTATCCACTGAACCTAGTTTGCTCCTATTATCAACTTAATAAATGCTTATTGGATTAGAATGAATGGATGGAACCTCACAAGAACTATGTAAGATATATAGTTCATGTGTCATAATTTCCTTTACAGATAAAAAAAATGATTAGAGAGTTTAATTGATTTATTTATAGACACTTATCTAGCAACTGTCCACAGCAGAATTTCAGCTCGTCTCCTGACATAAGGTCCGGATCTCCTTTCCATTTTTCCTCTTCCAAAGAATATCTCAGTTATTTGCTATTAGATTATTTGATATATCATAAACATGGAAGTTATTCCTGTCTTCCCAAAGTTGTATCTGACTTCATCCAAGACCTCAGTTGATAAGGATCTTAAAGTTGCTTCCTCCCTCACAATTCCCTCCTCCCACCCCAACCACCAATCAGGAAAGCAAGATGAAGCATTTAGGACTTGTTCTTGCTAGGAGAGCAAGGATATCAAATAATTTTAAAGTTTTAAAAATCATTAAAGCCTTGCTTTACTCATAATACTAGAAACTGGTATTCAACTGTAACTTATAACATGGATTTCAGAGTGTTTTCTACAAATGTTAACTTGGCTCAGAATAAACTTCCAAAAACTGAAGAAAGAAGCGATTAAAGAAAAATTGTATAAAAATTGACATTTAACATGTTGATGATGGCAAAAAGAAATTAGAGAATCTTCATTCCAGGTCCAAGGTTGTTTTTGTTTCTTGTTCATACTCACTTGATTTTTCTGATCAGTGGATAGTGTATGACAACTTTAAAAGCCCTTGACATTGTGTGGGTATCAATCCAACACTTAGATTTTACTTCTGCTTCCCTCCTTTTTTTTTTTAGTTTTTGCAAGGCAAATGGGTTTAAGTGGCTTGGCCAAGGCCACATGGCTAGGTAATTATTAAGTGTCTGAGACTGGATTTGAACTCAGGTACTCCTGACTCCAGGGCTGGTGCTTTATCCATTGTGCCACCTAGCCACCCCCTGCTTCCCTCTTTACAATGAATCCACCTCCTTTTTTGTCACCAATCTTTGAAGATATCATTTTTTGTTGATTGTGCACAAAGTTTGTGAGCAAAATCATGTTCTAATCTATTAACTTCTACCATATATATCTCCGTTTCCTTTTCAGCTAATCCAATATTTTTATTCCTTGGAAATTATGATATTCTGTGATTCACATCCATATAACATCATTTTAAAAAATTTTAGATCTTAAAAAAACTTTGTTTCATGATGGAATTTGATCGCTTTTTAAGAAATATGACAAAATAGATGACAGATATGTTAATGAAAAGTATTAAATTCACTGCTAATAATATAACAAGGAAGAGCAGTTCACATATTGATAAATTATTCTTTTTTATACTTTTATTTCAAAGCAGTGCTTTTTGCCTCTATCAGAGCTTTCATATGAAAGTGTTGACAATATGTGAAATTAACTTGATATAAAGTGACACATCTGCAATGTTTAAACATGTTTTGGAATGTAAGTATATTAATTTATTTTCTTAGTTTTTATTTTATTGCTATATTTTGATTTTTGATCACTATCATTTCTAAATATATCCTTCACCACCAGAAATAATTCACCCCTTCTTATAAAAAAAAGGTTAAAAAAGAAAGAGGGGAAAAAAGCTTAACAGTAATCAAGATAACAACTAAGTCTGACAATATAAACATTGTTCCACATCTATAGCCCGCTACTCCTTCCCTGAAAGAAAAGAAGTACATTTTCTCTCATATTCTTTGACGAAAAGCTTGATTATTATAAATACTCAGAGTTCAGGTCCTTTGTGTAGTTGTACTTTCCACTTAAATTATAGTCTTTCTGTATAGTTTTCCTGACATTCCTTAATTTGCTTTTTGTCAGTTCATATGGACTTTCCATGCTTTTCTAAATTCTTCATAATCATTTGTTCTTAGCACGAAGTGTAATTCCATTTCATGCTGATATCACAATATCTTTATCCATGCTCTATTTGTTGAGTATCTGTTTTGTTTCCAATTCTTTGCTACCACACCAAAAGTGCTGTTAGATCTCTTTTACCTTCTTGGGATATTTTCCTATTAGTGAAATCTCTGGGTCACACAGTATAAATATTTTAGTTACTTTTTTTTAAGGTTTTTTTGCAAGGCAAATGGGGTTAAGTGGCTTGCCCAAGGCCACACAGCTAGGTAATTTTTAAGTGTCTGAGACTGGATTTGAACCCAGGTATTCCTGACTCCAAGGAGAGTGCTTTATCCACTACGCCACCTAGCTGCCCCTTTTAGTTACTTTTTAAAATATAATTTCAAGTTACATTTCCGGACTGTTGGACTAATTCACAGATTTGTCACCAGTATGTTAGTGTGGAAGAGGTTAATTTATTAATAGCCAAAAATCATTACCAGTGGGTCACAAATAGTCCAACACAGGCATAGCCTGCTAGGGAAACACCTTCCTCCTGCTCCCAATAACACAGCGCCTTTTCCTTCACTCCCCCCTCATTACAAATTGCTTTGCAAACCTTAAAGGTCTATACAAATCTTAGTTATTGTTATTTATTAAAGTTTTCCAGGAGCTGTGCTAGTCACTGAGGATACGAAGAAAAATGAGACATCTTTGATCTCAAGAAACTTAAATAATTGGGGAAAATACCAAATTGCACATATTTTAGTTTTTATACTAATTTAAACCATTAACACCATCATCATCACACACGTATCTTATCCACAAGATTGACAGCAAACTGACTTGCTAACTGACCATTTGCCAAAACCAAATAAAGATTTTTGTCCAAGTGAGTAGTAATCAAAATGAGTTTGCTTTGCTGCAAATTATCTACTACCTGTTAATTCCAAGATTAGAGCAGACTAAGCAAATATCAGGATGCTGCCTCATTTCTGTGGAGAGTCTCCTAAGCCTCATTAATATTCTATTTGTTAAACTTGCTTAATTTAGTACAAAACTCAATTCAATCTGTGATCATATAAAAGTAGATATTCTTTCCAGTGGTACAGTTCACAGCTCCTTCATGCCCTCCATCAAATCTGTATCTTGTCAATGTCTTCCCAATGAATCTTCACAATGAATATCCATGGCTCTTATATTTTACCATTGGTTTGCAAAAATTTTATAAATATTTTATTATTTAAAATAAACAATGGTGACTCCATATCAAAGGACTATTCTTGGATGAAAAGATGGCAGATCACCCTAACTTAAAACATACTTTAAGATATCTAGATTCATTGAAATATTGGACATCTTTTTCCAGTTCTTTTGACATAAAATGTTGTTGACATAAATTATTTCCTCTCTTGGCTCTGTTCCTGACTGCTCCAGGACTTCGACACCATGTCTTTTCTGCTGTTGGAACAGTCTAACATAGACCACTGAAATGGTCAATGAGCTAGTGTCCCTCATGGTTGTTCTTACTCAATTGAGTAGATAGTCTGGAGGGCAAAGACTTTCTTTTTACTTGTATTTAAATTCTCAGTGCTTAGCACAGTCCTGATACATATGAGCCACTTAAAATAATTACTTCTTATCTTTCTTCTTTCCCATAGAGCACACAGTTTATATTCATTGATTATTCATTTCGTTCATGATGAAATCAGTTTTCTCTCTTAAGAACATACTTTATAACAATGGTCATATTGCTTCCATATAAATCTCTTTTTAGTTATTGCAGGCTGTTCATGTTCACCAAATGCCTTGATTTCTAGATGGCTTCTTTTTCTATTTAGACGAATGAATAATACTTTAATTCTAGGACCATAGAGTTAAAATTAAGGAATCCTAAAAGTCATTGAACCCAACACCCTCATTTTATGAATGGATGAAATTAAATCCCAAGATGGCTATATGGAATACCTAACATTATACACATGTGTTAGAGCTGAGATTTAAAGTAGACTTCTTGCTCCAAACAACACTTTTCCTACTCTTACAACATTACCTCCTTGTTACTCTCTTCATAGGAGAATATATTAATCTAGAAAAGGAACTTGGAGGTCATGAATCCAATCCAATTAAAGATGAGAATACTGAAGCACAGAGAAGGTAAGAAACTTTCCCAATGTCACATGGCTTCTAAATATCTGAGGCACAATTTCAGCTCTGATCTCCTAGACTCCAAGTTTAGTTCTTTATCCACCATGCCATTTAGATGTCTTAAATATAGTACATTTTATGTTTGGGCTATTTTTTCATCTTTCTTATAAGAGTAGCCCTTAATTGAGTGGGAGTAGTCATTTTTATGTCTTAATACTAAAATATTAATACATTAGTAATAATAAAATATAAATACCACAAATATTCAATTTTTCCTCTTAAATATGAAAATACAAAGAATAATTATTGAGTCTAGCAGAGTCAATTCATCTGGTTTAGCAAAATTGTAAATCTTGAATCCCTAGTAAAATCTGTAGGTAAAATTAGTTTTATAAAATTATTGAAAATTTTCACTTGCAGATTAAATTGGGGTGATTAAGTAATATTACATTTTTCCACTTGAGGTCACTTGGGAAGGCACGAATTTTTAGAGTACCTAAATATAACTTTAAATGATACAATCTTAAAACATCAAAGTTCTTAATCATCCAATTCTACCTCTAAACTTTCCAAATGTGAAAACTTAGGCTCAGGAAGCAAATAACTTGTTGAAAAACTAACACGTAATATGTAATAAATATGCCCACATTTGAAAGTCAGTTCTTTTTATTAATTCCAAATCATTTGGTAGTATCATATTTAATAAATAAGTAGTTACATAGTTATCAATTACTGCCTGGCTCTTTCTACTATACCATCATTTTTGTCAGTTCTTTTTTTCTTTGTTCTTTTAAAAGTTATTGCATAATGAATATTTTTCTGACTTCCTCTCTCAGAATTAGACTGTTATATCTACCCTTTAGGGATTTGGGATGCTCTTAAAAGTTTGAGAAGTTCCTTCTCTATTGCCATGAGTTTCAGTTTCCACCAGATGTATTTCCAATATTGTTAGGTGCTAGTTATTAGTATCCCAGTTCTATTTAACCAAAATATTGAGTAACTTTAACATAGAGATATTTCATTCAAATTTCCTTCAAAAATATAGAAAGCCCTAAGAAATATAACAAGAACAAAGTAAAACATTTTCCCCATTTCTTTCAGAATATATTTTTTCCTATTTCACATTAGTCCCTGGGAAGAATAAGCTCAACTTTATTTAGTTCCTATATAACATTGGCTCCACCAAAATTGTGTTCATATGGGGCATGAAATATCACACCTGGCCTAGATTTGAATTCTGGATTCCTGGACTTTGCTCTCCTGACTTTTGAAAATCCCCAGAGTTAAAGATTTCAGTTCTTTCACATAGCACTGAAAATAACAATCAAAAAGGCTGAGCCCTGTTTCCTGGGACAATAGGGCCTTAGGGATGAAAATTCCAAATGGATTAAAATCCAAATTTCCCCTTATCATGGTCTATCTTCTTCATAGCTCCTTCATGTGAATGGAGATAAATTGGGGAAATTCATTTTATTTAGAGCACTGTGGATAAAGAGCTATACTAATATAAGCCAAAAGTGAGTATGGTAGAGTAGAGACTGTCTTGGATTCTCAATTAGACCTAATGTGATATAACCATGTAGAAATAAAGTATTTAAACCATAGTTGTTGGGAAACATTGGTTGTTGTTCTGTTTTTATATATGTAAAAGACTTTTCCTGGATGCAACCAAATCTAACATGGAGGTACCCTTCATTTTGTCTTTTCCTACTGTGTGAGTGGTTGTGGTTTCTTGATTGGCTATTCAGTCAGAACAGGAACAATCTTCAAGACTAGTCAGACTACTTTGGTTTCTCTCTTTTCCTGTATATTCTCTTAATTGAGGTCTTTTCCTTTACAACCACAGGGTAAAATAATAATGTGCACCCCATGAATTGACTTGGGAAAGAAGCCACCTTCCTTCTCTTTTTCTCTACTCTGGTTGTCTAAGAAGTGAATATGGGAGCTTTTCTTCCTTTTTTATTTTCATTGATCCTCAGTTTTAGGTGCTAGCATTGACCAGGAATTCTAGCTATGGCAAGCACAGAACCATATAGCTTAGCCAGTCTAGCAAGGAAGCTCTGAGAATTCAGGGTCCCTGGAACTTAAGCCCAAGAAAGGGTTTTGGATATAGCACTGGTAATGTGTGCTCCATAGGAACTGAACCTAATCCCCTTTCCAAGTATGGTATGGGGAAATGATAAGTCCCATGAATAATACAAGTAAGTTTTATATTTTGAAGAAAATATTCCTTAGTAAAGTTTATCTGTCTTTTAATAAGAAGATAAATTAAGGGATCAGCCCCTATACTTGGGGGAACACTATCAATGAGGGGCTGAAGCCATTGGCAGAAAAATTAAATATACAATAAACATGGTTAATGGTACAAAATTTCCTTGGAGAGGGGAAGCTACTTGGTCTTCATGCAGTGGGGGCTAGGGTAGTCAGTGTTACATATATTTATTTTTTCTCCTACGTGAAAAGCAGACTAGAAGATAGTTTACTGGATTTGCAATCAAAAGACTTGGGTTTATGTTACAGCTGTGAAATTTATTGCTCCTGTGACCTTTGGCAAGTAATTTAACTCCCTAATTGGTCTCCTGTCTCCAGTCTCTCACTTTGATCTATCTGCACAGTTACCAAACCCATTTTTGTAAAGCATAGCTCTGATCCATGTCACTTTCCTGTTTAATATGCTTAAGAAACTTCTGTCATTGCCTATTGGCTTGATAAAAGATAAACTCCTTTGTTTGACACTTTAAAATCCTTTAACAGACTACCTTTCAAGACAATTTTCACATTACTCCCTGTTACGGACTTGACATTATAGCCAAAACAACCCATCTGCTGTTATCTGCACATATCATTCTAGCTCTGTGCTTTTTCACTTGGAATGGTCTCTCTCCTTAAATCTGCCTTTTCAAATATCTAGCCCTTTTCATGGCTTAGCTCAGGTGCCACCTCCTGAAGGAAAGGCCTTGCTTCATCTTCCCAGTGATCTTACCAAAATAATATTGATTTTTCTTTGTACATGAATCACATTATCTTATCTGAATGTTATCCCACCAAAAGAATATAAGCTTGCAAGGAATGTTTCTTTTCCTTATCTTTATATTCTCAGATCTTCATACAGTTTATTTCATATAAGTGATTTTTGAACCAAACTAAAATATGAACCTCAGTTTCTTCATTTATAAAATGAAGTATTGAACTTAATGTTTTCCTTATAGTTCTGCATCTTATGGTCTGATAACATTTTGATTTTCATTTTTCCAAGAAAAAAACTATTCACACATATGTGTATACATGTGTATGTATAAGATACATATATATGTACATGCATATCTCCCTTCACATGAAGGAGTTATATAAGAGACAGAACATGATGAGGGGAAAGGCTTTTGGAATTTTGATCCCCAAGGCCCTATTGTCCCAGGAAATAGGGGTCAGACTTTTTGATTGTTATTTTCCGTGCTATATGAAAGAACTGGAATCTTTGACTTTGGGAGTTTTCAAAAGTAAGGAGAGGTAACCTCTACTGAACTTTGCTATTTAATCTCTCATAATATAAATATAAATATGAATATAAATATAAATATATAAATATAAATATATATATATATATATATATATATATATATATATGTATACCCTCCCTCCCTTTCTGATAAGATCAGTTAGAAGACTCAGTGGATAGAGCACTGGACTCAGGCAGTTGAATACAAATCTGGCCTCAGATATACTAGCTGGGTGACCCTAGGCAATTTCTTAATTTCTACCTTAATGCAATGGAAAAAATTGGCAAATTACTCTGGTATCTTTTTTCAAGAAAACCCCATGGATTATTGTCCATGGGCTCATACTTGATTGAAGCAATATACATATATATACATATGTGTATATATATATATATATATATATATATATATATATATATATATATATCAGGGAATGAACAGATACACACATGTTTAAAAACACATATACATTTGTGTTTGGAAAAGTTTTGCTCCAAACCTCAGGGATTCCCCTTCTTAGTTTTTTAGTCTTTAAAAAGAAAAGGCAGTTAAAAATAAACTCTCCTCCTTTAACTTAATTTCAACAAATAAAATAAAATGGCTGTTTAAATTACATAGCTCTCATGGAGTGATTTCCACATTGGCAAAGCCATGGCATATGCACTAGTTAGGAGATAATTACCCCAACAACAACATGCATTTATATGGAGTCCTTTACAAAAGAGTCACAGGGTGCTTTGCAATTAGACCACAACAAACAACCCTGTTTCTTAAGAATTTTCAATGTAGAATTTTCATGTAGAAGTGGACAGATATGTCTTTAGTTGTAAATGCCCAGACTGAAGGCACTATGAATAGAATCTGGGAAGAAATGTCACAACTGGGAAGCAGAGCTGCTCTGAGGGACTAGAGATTATGTGTTGGACAAAGCAAATATCCTGCTGACTCTGACCTTAATGAGTAAGCAGGGACATATGGTAGTGACAAAAGATCTAACAAATTTACTGGGCTGCAGCCATGAGCTGCCTCATCAGGGAGTGAGACAATGTTAAAGTCAATACTTATTTTTAAGGGGAGTCCATGCAGGGATGTCTAAATGAAGGCTTGTCCCTAGACCAGTCACCTATTAGTGTTGCCTGAGATTATATAATCTCAAAGTCGATAAGGTTCACAATGAGTTAATCATTATAGGCAAAGAGTCTAGATTATAGTCAGAGAGACTAGATCAGCAACTATCAAATCAACCATTAAGCAAATGGATAATAATGTCTAGAGCAGGGAGAAACCCCAGATTCTATCTAGTTTCACGCCTCTTAATTTCCTGATGAAGAAACTGAGTCACAATGAGGTTGATAGGCTTATCCAAGATAATTAATATCTGAGAAAAGATTTGAGCCCAGGACTTCTGAATCCAGAGTAAATGTACTTTATTTCCCCCTGTAATTCTGCAGTCTGTAATGGGAAACATATGTAGGGCTAGTTGGAGAATATTCAGATAAGAACTGTATAGACCAAAATCAGAATTTGAGTCAGCAGAGAAATCTTTAAAGTTTGCAATGGTAATAGAGTAAAGGTTCATGATTATAATTGTCCTAATGACTGCAAGGGAACACCTGTCATTTAAATGAAATTATCTTGAAGCTTTCTGTCTTTCTTTCTAGTTCATTTTATATGTAAAATACTCTTTTTAGGTTCTGGAGCAGGAAGGTGACACAGTGGTTAAAATGTCAGGCTTAGAGTCAGGAAGGTGAGTTCAAATCTGACCTCAGACCCTTGAAACTGTGATCTTGGGCAAGTCACTTAACCCTGCTTGCCTCAGTTTCTTCATCAATAAGAAAAGAACTGGAGAAGGAAGTGGCAAATCACCCCAGGAGTTTTGCCAAGAAACCCTAAATCAGGTCACAGAAAGTAAGATACGACTGGACAACTATTAATTTTTGTGTGTGATTTCTCAAAGTCAGAATCCTTTTATTACCTCTGTCATTAAGTTAGTAGGCATTTATTAAGCACTTATTGTATACCATGTGCCGATGTTTCAAATGCAAACAAAATGTTCCCTCTTACAAGGAGTTCGTATTCTAATGGGTAAACAATTGGTAAACAATTATTTATGCAAAAGAACCATAGATGGCATATGTAACAGGAAAATATTAGCAGCCAGAGGAATTGGGAAAGACCTCCTGCAACAGGTCTAATTTTGGCTGAATCTTCAAGGAAACTCAGGAAAAGAAGAAGCAGAGAGAACCTCTACTGAACTTTACTATTTAATTTTTCATTGCCACAAGATAACTATATGAAATTAAAATTGCAGAATAGTCACTGGTGTGCATTTTTTCAGAAAATGTTTTCTTTAGGGAGTTTTAATATTCATGAAATCAAAATTTTGGATGAAATATATTCACATATATTGTGGTAGACAGAGGAGGAGAGAGAGGCAGAGAAAGAGATAGAGACAGAGAAACAGGTAAGCAGGGCAAAGGAGAAGGGGACAGAAGGGAAAGGGAGAGGATAGAAACTGAGACAAAGATTGGGTGAGATTTTCAGAAGATAAAGAAAATAAATGACAATGAATGGATTTGAACCCACATCCCTTTATTTTAAAGTCCATGTGATTTACCTTGTATAACTCTGGATTATATTCAAAATGAGGACATGAAAAGTAGCCACATAATACAAGTCCTTTCAAGTTTAATGATTGCCAACAACAAAAGGTATCATAAAATGTTACACAGCATGCCAATTCACATTGATTTGAATACATTATAAAGAATTGTTTCTGTATAAAGGAATCAAAAAGATCATGGATACCTAGAACTCTATTTTGAAAAATACTTTAAAATATGGAAATACTGCTTTATACAATGTTTTTTTTTTATTGGCCTAATTTCTACCTAGTTGGAGAGGAAGCTGAATAAATAGAAGACTTACATGAGCACTAGAACAAAACACGGAAATTAAAATCAGAAATTAAAAGTGTCTAGACAAGAGCAGAGTGCACCATGGGCTTCAAGGAGGACATGGATCTTTAAGTGGGACTCCTTCCAGCATGGAAAGGTAGAGAGGATGTAGAAAGGTTTGCTAGATAATGAGAAGAGCATTAAAAGAGTGAAAAAATAACACCTAATAAAAAACTCAAAAATGAATTCATTTTTTCCCGAAAAACATAGATTAGGTCTTGGGACTAGTAAAAACTTCAGGGGAACAATCTCTGTGACTTTTCTGTAGGAGAAGGGAATATATTCTCACTTATCTTAGAGAATATCAGTGTGCTGGTAAGTTTTGAGGTTGCACAGACTTGTTGATGGAGGTGAAACTCAGGATCACTAGTCATCTTCTCAATTATTTCTCTCTAGAGAAGTATTGTTAGAATGAGATCAAAAAAGAGACCAAGGCAATAGCCATGTATGTTTGTTGCCTGCAAAGGAGCTTAATTGCTCGGTGTACTAGGAAGCATGCTAATTAAATCATGCTCCAATATACTAATGAATCTGAATTCTAATCCAAGAACTTAAGCAATTCTGCAGAAGGGGGATTTGGAAACTGCATAAAATACCTAGAGGTACGATCTGTTTCATTCTTCTTTCTCTTGTATAGCAGTTGATAGTCACATTATAATGATCCAGGTTCTGCACAAGACTCCAGAATTTTAACTCTTCCTTGATTATGACTTTTTCAGCTAGGAAGAAAAAGGACTAGTCACCTAGTTTTCAACCAGTTGTACTAGATTTACACTGAGGGTGGAGGGAAAGTTGCTTTCTCCCTCTTATTTATTGTGTAGTTGAAAACAGCAGAACACAGATTCTGGAGACCTGGGTTTGAATTCTAACTTTTAATAACTGAGTGAATGGTCAATGGACAAGTTACATAATCTCCCTGTGCTTCAGCTTTCTTATCAGTAAGACTGGAACTATAATACTTGCAATTCTACTGCCGTATATTGTTGTAGGAAAAAACATTTTATATAATTTATAGTATTTTGTAATAACCCATTGTTACTACTATTTCACATGCCTGATCTTACAATCAAAACTCTCCCTATAATTTCACCATTCATTCTGTCAACCAATGTTTATTAAGCATCTACTGTGTGACATACACTGTGCTAGGCACTAGGATGATGAATACAAAGAGTCAAAATTTTTTGCTCTCAAAGAATTTGGCATAAAGGTATATGTGTAATTTAAAAAGCTCAGGAAACAGGAAGCAACAATAGAACATATGAGAAGAAAGAACCTTTCTCCTGGAAAAAGAGAGAATTCAAAGTGTAGTGATCCTAAACTCTGATAGCAAGAGCATGTATCAGATATTTTTGCAGCTGTATATGGTTTGTGATTATACAATAGAGAAAGCAGACACTACCAAGAAAACTTTTCTAGCATTTGTGACAATGAAACTGAGAGCTTTGTGCTTGCTTTAGAGTCGTATACAAGGGACTGAATACAAAGGACCCTTCAGTTTCAAAACTGTTTGAATTTGGGACAGAGTCAAGATGACAGAGTAAAGGCACAGATTCACCCAAGCTCACCCCCAAACCCCTCCTAATACCTTTAAATAATGACTCTTAATGAATTCTATAGTGACAGAACCAACAAAAAGATGGAGTGAAACAGTTTTCCAGGGCAAGACAATTTAGAAGATTAGTGAGCAAAGTCTTTTGCTCTTGGGGGAGAAAGGAGTGTAGTGCCACATAGGCAGCAGCTTAGCCCCAGACCCAGAAAACTAGGAACATACCTTGAGAGCCACTGAATCATCATCAGCAGCAGCTGCTTCCTGGGGTCTTTGTCCACAGATGGTAAGAGGATCAGAAGGAGATTACTGGAGTCTCTTTTTTTATCCCTGGGGCAGGACTCTATTACCTTGCCCATATTCAGACCTGGGTTTCAGTACTGGGTAGCAGTCCTAGGAAGAGGAGGAATTCTAGCACAAGAGAACTTGCTGTCCTTCCAGGGGAGTAGGTACCCTCCTCAGAGATCTAGGGCAGAAAGAAGTGCTTGTGATCATCCACTGAGCAGAACACAGGCCAGAAGAATAGGGTGGGGGGCAACCTCTCCTTAGATCATCCCATCTTAAAAGAACTGAAAATTGTCAGGTCCATAGAAATATCTCAGAAAATAACTACAAAAATCCCCAAAAGCTTGGGACAATGTTCCTTACACCCTAGAAGCAGAGTCCTAACTTAAGGAATAGTTAAAATCAAGTCATAGACTGAGGAAATGAGTAAAAGCAGAAAAATAACTTTAAAAAAGTTATTATAATGATAAGGAAGATTAAAATTCAGATTTATTCAGATTTAGAAGTTTTTAAAAAAGTCAAAACTCCTACATCCAAAGCCTCCCAGGTCATGGGAGAGCTCAAAAAATATTTTAAAAATCAAACAATGGTGGTAGAGGAAAAATTGCCAAGAGAAATAAAAATGAGAGTGATCATGAAAAACTAGGCAGCAGTTTGGTGAAGGAGACACAAAAATACTGAAGAAAATGGCATCTTAAAAACTAGACTGGTCCAAATGGAAGAAAGAAATCCAAAAAAGTCAATTAGAAGACAAATGCCTTAAAAAGTAGAAATGGATAAATGAAAAAGGAGGTTAAAAAAGTCACTGAAGAAAATTCCTTAAAGTTTAGAATTGAGCAAAGGGAAGTTGATGACTTTGTTAAAATAAAAAAGACACCATTAAAATAAAATAAAACTAAAAGAATGAAAAACTAGAAAACAATGTGAAATATCTCATTGAAAAAATATTGGATTATCTGAAAACCATGATTTAAAAATATGTCTAGACATCATCTTTTAAGAAATTATTGAGGAAAACGGTTCCATATTTTAGAAGCAGACAGAACTGTGCTCTTTAATAGCTACAAATTTTGTATGTTTCATTGAAACAATGTTTATTGTTTTAAAAAAAAACCTCAGAATTAAAAACAATATAAAAGAGAGGAATGATATGAAATCTAACAATTAATTGATAAAGAACTAACTAAAGATGTGTGGAACCAGATCAATCCAATTTCATATTATAAAGTTTATACATTTGGATACCATATATCATCAATCCTATATCAAAATGAAAATTTTTCAGTTACTACTTGTTTCAAGTAATATACACACCAGTGTAATTTAGCATCCACATATCTTCTTGATTGCCTTTCTTTGTTAGTCAGCATGTCTTGACTCCAAATCTCTTGCAATTAACTTTCCACTTTCTATTTTAGAGAAATTCATGTTACTTGTGTATAGTAATATAGATCAAAATAATCAATCATTCAACAATTATTTATTATCTTATTACTGTGTCCCAGGTTCTGTCCTAAGTACTAGAGACACCAAACTAAAAATGAAACAAAGTAGTTTAAAGGAGCTTACATCATGGTAAAAATCTATAATCTCAAAAAAAGAAATAAATAGCAAACTTGGGAAAGCCACTTAATTCTAGTCGTTCACTTTCTTCATACACTAAAAGAATGATTTGGACTGGATGACCTCTTTGGTCCCCTACACCACTAAATTGATGATCCTATGAACTATTATGAAAATGAAATGTCACCTGAACTTTTCAGTTGATTTATGGACCATAGAAGACGTTTAGAAGAGTGAAATTCTAGAAGTCTTTTGGAAGCTGAAAAACAAAAGAAGGAAAATGTTAGGAAAGCATATCACTATAGTTATAAGAATACTTTCCGGTTTTTCAATGACAACTCAAAAGCAAATTTTTAATTGAATAATCTAAGGGGTTTTCTGCAACCTGATTTTCACAAAACTTCTTTACCTAATTTTGACTTGTGATTTCTTATCCCTATTTTTCATATCCCATCTCAAGAAAGCAAAATAAGGAATACCTAACTACTCTTTTCCAAATAGGTACTATGAGATTTTGGAGCTGCCTAGTTTACATATGTGTGTTCTGCCAATTTTGATTCCTTTTTTATTTTTTATGAAATCTCTGTACTAGATGATCAAAGAATCAAATGATTTGAAATTCAGCATGGTTCTTTTTCCAGAGAAGGGATCACTAATGTCTGTATTTTCTTTTCTTTCTTCTATATGCAAGATAAATTGTGGATTGTTCATAGTCATGCTTTCTCCTTTCTTAAAGAAAGAGATACAAACCCCCAAAGTTGAAAAAACTGGTTTTATACACCCTGATAGTGTTCATTGTCTAAATTTAACCATAGAACATGGACAGGTTTTAAATTAGAAAAGTGTGAAAACAAATGAAATTCAAAACAAATATCTTATTTTGGAAAATTCTTGTGACTCTAATGCTTAAAAATTGCAACAATATTTCTTAAATTTATTATACTTAATTTTTGAGGAAAAGAATATAAAGAGAAAATTTTGTCATCTCAGAGATAGAATATTTCTTTCACCAACCACTGGATTGGCAGAAATTTGAACTTTGACTTGTTTTGAACCTGATACCTAAGACTCTTGGTCAAACTAAGGTTTCAAATTATAGAGACTCTTGCTTGAATCATACTTTGTTTTTATTTGTTTATCTCTTCATTTATCTATTTATTTAGTTTAATATGTTTAATATAATATAATTTCACTTAACTACCAAGCAAAAATCATCATGAAGCCATCAAAAGTTTAGGCATGATATTTGAAGTCAAATGTCAGGAACTTGATTTTTTAAATTTGTTTAAAGGGAATGTTCATTTGAAACTAGTAATATTCAAAAGATATAATTATAATACAACAGCTTCTAAAATAAATTGATGGAATATGCTGATGGTACTGATAAATTTTGACCCAAGGGATATGTATATAAAATACCCCCGGGATAAAGAGGGATTGGAGAAAATTTGGAGCAAAGTGAAGCAGATCAAGCCTATTTAATACCCTAAACTTCTGCATGTAAAAAGAATTTTGATGTACATATAGATTTATAATTAATGTTTGCACAGTAACCCTAATGAACACATTATGGCTTCTATACTAGTACTAAGGTTAATCATAGCACTGGGGAATACTTCATTAATTCTATTCCCATGAAAGAAGAGTCAATAGTGGAAGCAACTCACCATGTCCTTATGGCCAGATCCTCCTTAACAATGCTAGGTATATTCTCCAACTGGGAAATTGCAGCCCAAAAGAGGAGCAAAGACCTCAATAAATCATTCAGAACAAGTTTTTTTTTCATTGTTCAGAATGAAAATGGGTAATGGACTCAGTAGAATAGGGCTGGGAAGCTAAAGTGATAGGGAATCAGTGGGAAGTCTGAATTACGCAGATTTCAATCTATCTTATTCTCCTAGACCCAAAGCATTCAGATCTATGAAATCTTAAATTATTTGTCTTTTAACAAATTCTATTGTATCAATAAATATTAAATAACATTTAAAATATTAAACTAAATAACACTAGCTTCATTAATTTACTTCTCTCATGATAATGTTCTCTTTTAAGATTTAGATGTCCTATAAAAAATGATCACTTCTCTCAAGAAGAAACAGAAAGTCTAACATTTGTAATCTTTACCAATTTATTTCATTTACATAAATTTAGTATTTAGGAAAGTGTCTGACATACACTAGATGCTAAATAATGATTTTTCATTTATTATCACAAAATTGGTTTCAGGTTATGCTCAAAAGGACTAAGATCTTTGGTATACTTGAGTTTTAATATGTCAAAGTAATAGAGACAAAAATCTAATAAGATTGCTT
Organism: Macrotis lagotis; assembly: GCF_037893015.1. Classification (NCBI taxonomy): domain Eukaryota; kingdom Metazoa; phylum Chordata; class Mammalia; order Peramelemorphia; family Peramelidae; genus Macrotis; species Macrotis lagotis. Next base: position 58,372,261 of record NC_133662.1, read on the forward strand.
CAAAGATAAAGAAAACTTTATTGATTTGAGGTTTTATAATTTAACCTAAAAGGTGAATAATTCAAAATAGTACAAAAAATCTCAGTAACGGCAAAATATTAGCTTAATAAACATGAAGCATCCTGGTGGTCAAAAGCTGTATGATGTGGAAACAAGAAGGGAATATGGGATAGGTGGTTGGTAATAGGGAAAAGACTTTAATTATATGTTTTTAAAAATCTAAAATGATAATTATTTACCATCTTAATTATATTAAATAACAGACTTTCAGTAAAAATTGTTAGAAAAGAATACTAGGAACTCACTAGCAAATTCAACTTGAGGTAGCAGGCATCCAAATGACAGCTCAGCCCTCTTTTTCCTTGGGATAAGAGCCAGTGCATATGGTCATCTATTAGGGGGTCTTAAAACTGTGGGTGATCTTTGAGTCCATATGTGCTGTAATACCTAGGAACAACTGGGACTTGGTTAATGATGTAGTAAGAGCCTAAATTTATATTTACCTTGGTTTTATTGAGACCAATCCAAATATGACTGTTATTTTTACCATGTAGTTTAAGTTTTGCAATTTGTTACCTTTTAGAAATGATGGCAAAAATAAATTCTACCAACTTGAGATAAATATGGGTTGACCTCCACTACTTTTGACACCTTCTCTCTAATAATTCTAATGAAATTTTGAAGAAAGACACCAAAAATAGACTTACAGTAATACTCAGAGAGGAAGTACAGCAAAAAATGATTCTATCACTATATTAATGGTGAATGAATGAATGAACATTTAATAAATACCTACCATATAAATGTATAAATATGTATATGTATATATCAGGTTTTGTACTAGGAATAAAAAACCAATTATAAAATGGATCAAGAAATTGATATTTTTTTTGGTAAGTCTGCTTCCTTTATTTCTTTTAACATTCATTCATAAGCACATGTATATTTTTAAGTTACAAAATTTCTTTCTACCCTTCCTTCCCATCCCCCTCCACTCAGTGGTAAACAGGTTAATATTGTACATACATATTTTTGATAAACATGTTTACAGATTAGTCATTTTCAGTATGAGGAATTAGGATTAAGGGAAAGAGATACATAAGAGAAAATTTTATAAAGTGTTCATCAGATTCTGAAGGGTTTTTTGTTTTTGTTTTTGTTTTGTTTTTCTTCCTCTGGATGGGGTTAACATAGTCCATAACCAGTCTAATACAATTGTCCTGGCTCTCTAGACTGCTGAGAGGAGCTGCTTTCATCAAGGTTGTTCATCTCACAATGTTGCTGTTAATGTGTACATTGTTCTCTTGGTTAAGAAATTCATTTTCTATTGAGTGATTCAATGTGTATAGAGAAAGAGGGATGAAGGAAGGACATTTTGGTCTGCCAAGTTACAGGAATTGCGATTGAAGCTCCAAGACATGATTGTCAAGCCCCAAAATAGTATTTATTTGATTAATAATGATGAAAATTGGGGAAATTGGGGAAAGGATACACTTTGGGGTTAACAAGATGCCTATCTAGGTAGACCCTGATTTCATGGCAAATTTCTGGATCATATAGGAAGTATGGGATGGGTTTTTAAACATTCACTTCCCCATGAATTGTTTTAATTTAGCCCCATGACAGAGTGCTAAAGGTGAGCAAATTAATTCCTCCAAGTGTTAGTGAAAGTTGATTGGGGATTTTGGAAGTCTATATTTATGGGTTCACTGTTCCTTGTATGGAGAAATGGAGATGGGAATAATGGTAAAGGTTTTTGCTGGTTAGATTCTGAACAATACCTAATGATATACTTAGGGAATGTCTTTCATGAGAGCCAGCACTGACATCTTATTTGTGATATTGAGGTAGAAGAGAATAGATAGTGACAATTGAGATTATAACAGAGATTTGAAAAGAAGAATAAAGGACAGAGTCAAAGGGAAACAAAATGGAGGCCTGAGAAGTTAATAGGTGAATTTCAGAAATGTATTGTTTAATGTATTCTCCATTCATTCCTTCTCTACTTCCCCAGGAAAAAACAAACAACCAAAAAACAACCCTTGCACAAATATGGATTTGTAAGAGATTATTATTTTCTTTTCCTCCTCTGTAGTCTACCTCTTAAATCAACTATGTCCTTTAGACTTTTTAGTGCCCTCTCTGGCTTCTGCCTTTAATACACAAGTCTTTCAGGATGAAGCTGGATGTGTGAAGTGGGAGGAAAGTATCAAGACATTTTGTGAAAGAAAAATCGTTTTAAGTTAGATTGCTTGTGTCATGATTCACTAAGTGGTGAAGTGTGATCTTCTGTTTCACACAGACTGGGTTACACCCAATATATCACAGGCAAGATGCTATGGATATTTTTTTGTGATTTGTGTAACAGCTGGATTGGATGACCCTCGAAGTACTTTCTAACACAGCATTTCCAGGATACTTATTCTGGGTGTTTTCCTAACTAAATCTAATAAAAAATATATTAAAAGAAGCAGGTAATGCTTTACATTAAAAAATTATAGTTAAGTGAATCAAGGAAATTCTTCTTCATCATTATGTATCCTCCTTCTAACTACACATATTCAGGGGATACAATGGAGAGAGGAAGGCACTGATTTTGGAATGAGGAAGGCCTGGGTTCAAGTCCTGTATCAGTTACATCACAGTTATTTAATCATAATGAATTCATTTCACTTCCCAGTTCTCCTCTCACCCACTACACTCAGGTCATAAATCATAAAAGAGTATGTTATCTGCATCAGTAGAAGATGTATCTATAAAAGGTATTTCCCACAATAAAAAAATTGTGTGTCTAAAGTATTCCCATTCCCCTCCTCCAATTCCTTCTTTGTTCCTACTAATCCTTTCTACTTCTTCAGGTTATAAATCTTCTACATTTTGATAGATAGCTTTTATGAATTGCTATGGTCAAAAATTTATCACTGGGTTACCATCACTCTGATACTGAGCTTCTCTGAACTTTCCGGGCTATTCTGTGGACAACAGATTGCTATCATAATCCCAAAATGAATCCTTTCCAACTTGTTAGGATCTCTCTCCTTTGGCATAACAGTTGTGAATGTATCACCTGGTACAAAAATGTTACTGAAGATACATTTTTTTTCTTGGCTGCTGCCTGTGTTTGGTAGAAATCATAGTTCCTTAAATAGGGAAAAATATTTTTACATGTATTTATAAGTTTAAGTTATCAAGCATTCATAAAGATTCTACTATTTACCAGGCATTGTGCTATGTCTTGGGGAGTCAAAGAAATGGAAAAAGAAAAACAATTCCTGCTCCCATGGAGCTGACAATCTAATGGAGGAGGTAGACAACATATCAAAAATAACTACAAAATTGATTTGAGAAATTGGAGATAAGCAACAGTGCAGATATAAACCTGATACTCTGCTTAAATATCTCTGTACAGTTTCTTTGGGTTTTAGTTTTATTAAATGCAAAAGGAGGGGACTAGATGGTCTCTGAGGTCCTTTCCAATACAAGATCTGTTGATTTTCATATCTGTGCATCTCTTAGAACATAATTTGATAATCATTGTGTCATAAAAGGCATAATGGGCTAAAGGAAGCATTAACTCTGATCCTCCAAGTGAAATTCCTTACATCAAAGACTTCATTTAACCGGTAAGAAACCAATTAAGAGTCCAATTAAATTTTAAGTAAATGATCCTGTCTATCTAATTTCTTTGACATGGAGCAGAAACCAGAAAGACTTGAGGATTTCAATGAATTAATTATATAAATTACACACACACATACACATGTACACACACACTCATTTGAATTCTCAAATGCCTTACTTTGTGATCTGGGAAACTGGTAAATGTGTCTGTGACATGATATATTTAAATCATTGATGTGTTCTTAGTCCATTAAGTGGCAACCTCTGCTGAAGGAAATCATTTGGGGAATATCTATTTTTATGTTGAACATTGACTTCATTTACTGTGAAAATTGTTTTTAATAGAGAATAAGTGAAAGAATGAAAACATATCTGGATTCATGAGAAAAAATTTTTGAATAAACTGCTTTTTCTTAAGTTTTTAACTTTCTAAAAGTTAAAAAGAGGGAATGGGGATATTTTTTTCTCAAGTATTCAACGTTCACCTACTTGATTGAGGACTGAAAAATGAGTGACAAGATTAGCTAAATAGAAACAGAGGAATGGGAGCTTGTCATACAAATAAATCTCAATCTTCTGAAATACATAGGAAAAATATACTGAAGAAGGCAATGTTGGTGGTTACCAAAGAAGGAAAATATATATGTGAGATACCCTTTTTTCCTGGACCCTTTTTTTCCCTAAAAAATAGAGTTAACTGGTCTTTACAATGATGTGAGGGTTTTGAACCCTGGGACCAATTCTAGGTCAGTCATCTGACTCTGTCACTTCAAAATCCTCCAGAGGTAGAGGGTAGAACACAGAGAAAATGGGACTCCCAGATTTTGGTTTCTTTGCTTCTTTTTTTTTTTTTGATTTTGCAAGGCAAATGGGGTTAAGTGGCTTGCCCAAGGCCACACAGCTAGGTAATTATTAAGTGTCTGAGACCGGATTTGAACCCAGGTACTCCTGACTCCAAGGCCAGTGCTTTATCCACTATGCCACCTAGCCACCCCTTCTTTGCTTCTTAAAAAGAGAAGTTGTTTCCTGTTGGTCTAATTAATATTCTTTGATTGCTTGTATGACTTTCAATATGGTTTAATATTTAGTAATTACCTTGTAACTTTAAACTATACACTACTGTCTCTGGTGAAAGAGTTTGAAAATAAAATAAAGGATTAAGTTAGTTGATATTGAAGTTTCCTTTGTGCTTAATGATCCTAAATAATTTACTCAAAATAAGCAATATAGATTGTCAGACAATAATGGAGGATGGCCTTTTAATATGTATTAACTATAAACCCTGAATGTTATACTGTTTCTTGAAAATGTATACAAGACTGAAACTTTGTCTTCTTCTATTAGAATTTAATATCCTTAAGGAGATTAATTTCCTCCAGATAAGAGCAACATTTTCAACCTTTTTTAAGGCACAAGCTTGGTTGAATGGATCACCTAGTAGTAAAGACTTGATAAATGTTTGTTGATCAAAACTTCACATTATTTCAGGCAAGTAGTTATAGAGAGAGATCAGGTAAGAAATAGAGAAAGAGGTGTTCAGCTTAAAATTACAAGAATAAATAAATCAATAAACCTTGATTAAGCATCTACTAAGAGCCAGGCAGTGTGCTTTTGTACAGTAACTCCTTAAATATCCATCCAGTTGTTTTTTCCTTAATAGGATTTTCTCTATCATGCCAGAGTAGATTCTTCACTCTGGAAGTTTATTCTGCCACTCAGGGTTTCTTTCTGTGACTTATTAGTTATTCCCAGAAAATCTATTTTTTTTCCAAAAATGCTCATGTCTTTCTTGGTCCTAATTAGTCCATCAATAAGCATTTATTAAGGACTTACCATGCATTACCTTGAGCTAAATACTTAGGATACAAAAAGAGGCAAAAAATAGTCTTTGCCCTCAAGGTACTTAAAATCAAGTGGAGGAGGCAAAAAGCAATTCTATATGTACAAAGAAGGTTACCCAGGAGAAAGAGAAAATAATAGGGGGAAGGAAATTGTGTTTAGAGAAATTTGGGGACTTCCAAGGAAGATGGTGGAGAGAAGACAGGCACTGTGCTAAGGTCTCCTGATCTTCCCTCATAAATAATCTGAAATAAACCTCTTAACAGAAATCTGATTGACAAAACCCAGAAAAAGAAGCTACCTCAGGGGCTGTTTTTGGGGATCATGGGTGAGCCAGGGGTAGAGAGAAAGTCAGTGGAGGCAGTGTGAGAGCTAAGATCAGCCAAGTGGTCTTTGACTGTGGGGGCCCCCCTTCAAGAACCAACTGGGATATGTTGACTGTGGGACTGATTCAGGTCTGGGATGCTTCGGCAAGGCTGGAAGGAAAGTTCCAGCTGTAGAGTTGCAGACATCAGTTTGCTAGGCTCCTCTGGTCTGGGAAACTACATCCCTTCATTTCAGCTGAAACCTCTTTCCAAAAAAACACAGTAGTAGTGCCCCACCACCCCAGGCTCAGGAAGAGGCAGCAGAGCTCCCTCAGCTGTGAATAGAGAGAGTAATTACCTGGCACCAGGGCATAGCCCATATTGTTCAGGGTCAAAAGTATCCAGCAGCACCACCCAAACCCCTCTAGGCCAAGGGAGAGGACCTCAAATCAAGGTCACAGTCACTCCAGAGAAAGTAATTAGCACCTCCTACTGATTGGCCCACTTGGAGCTACTAAGCCCAGTAAGCAAAGCCTCTAGTGATCTCAACACCAAACTTCTGTCAACCAGGCCCTCCCCCAACACAAGACCTCAGGAAAATGAAGAAAAGATCAGTGGAAAGGGGGGGGGTGGTCCATAGAAAACTACCTAGAAATAAAGACTCTAACTCAGAGACATCTAGAACCTCTGAGGAGAATATGATCTGGTCTCCATGCCAGAAAGACTTCCTTAAAGAAATCAGAAAGAAGTTTAAAAATCAATAGGAAAATTTGGGGGAGAAAATTAACACCTTACAGCAAAAAAATACCAAACCCTTGGAAAATATAATTGGACAAATGCAAAAAGAAAATAATTCTCTCAAAACCTCAATTGGTCAAATGGAAAATTCCTTCAAAACTAGAATTGACCAGTTGGAAAAGGTGTTGCAAAAAGTAAATGAAGAAAATTCTTCTCTAAAAAAAGGGAGCCTGTGGAAGCCGATGATTTCATGAAACAAGAATCTGGTAAACAAAACCAAAATATCGACAAAATAGAAGATAATGTAAAATACTTCATCAGAAAAAAAACACTGACCTTGAGAATAGAACTAGGAATGACAATTTAAGAATCATTGGGGGGTGGCTAGGTGGCATAGTGGATAAAGCACTGGCCTTGGAGTCAGGAGTACCTGGGTTCAAATCCAGTCTCAGACACTTAATAATTACCTAGCTGTGTGGCCTTGGGCAAGTCACTTAACCCCATTTGCCTTGCAAAAACCTCAAAAAAAATCATTGGGCTCCCTGAAAAGACTAAAGACAAAAAAGCTAATATTACAGGATTTAGTGATGGAAAATTGCCCTGACATGGAACCAGAGGTAAAATAGTTATTGAAAAAATACATTGATTCCCTCTGGAAAGGGATCCCAAAATGAAAATACCAAGGAATATTGTGGTCAGATTCTAGAACTATCAGATAAAATAGAAAATCCTGCAAGCAGCCAGAAAAAAACAATTTAGATACCAAGGAGTCACAGTAAGGATTACACAGCACCTGGCTGCATCAACATTAGGGAATCAAAGGGCTTGGAATATTATATTCTGAAAAGCAAGGGGGCTTGGAATGCAGCCAAGAATTCACTATCTGGAAAAACTGAGTCTTCTCTTCTGGGGGAAAAGATGGACATTTAATGAAATAGGATACTTCCAACTTTTTATGTTGAAAAGACTGCAGTTTAATAGAAAATTTGGACTTCAAACAGGAAACTCAAGAGACACATGAAAAGCTTTAAAAAAAAGTGTAAAGAAAAAAAAAACTGCTATCCAATAAGATGAAACTGGCTGTATCCCTGCTGGGGAGAATGACTCTCATAATTCTCAAGAATTGTAACACTCTTAGAGAGAATATACTTAGCCAGATGTGATGGACACTCATGGCATTCCTGTAACTCAGAATGATTTGAAAGAACTACTTCCCTAAAATGGGGACAATAAAGAGACTAGAGGATAGAGGAGATCAAATCAGGTAAATCTCATTACATTAAGAGGAACAAAGGATCTGTGGCAATAGAGGGGAAGAAGGGAGGAGGTGAGAACCAACTGAATTTTACTCTCATCAGACATGGCTTAAAGTTAACATACATACACACACACAGTTAACTTAAGAAACATATCTTACATTTCAAGTATTAAAAGGGTTAAAGGGGAGGGGGAGGAAAAGGGGGACTAGTTGAAAGAAGGGAAGGAAGAAGGGGCAAAGGGAAAGGGGACAGAAAGGGTTGGGGAATTGGATATACAGGGGCAAACACACTGAAGGTACTGGTATTCAGAAACAAAATACTGGGGAACATGGATAAAGGGAAAAAGGGGTGAAAATACAAACAGAGGGAAGATAGCATGGAGGGCAATAAAAAGTTTGGAATTATAACTTTGAATGTGAACTCTCCCTTAATACACAAGCAAATAGCAGAGTGGATTAAAAACCAGAATTCTACAATATGCTGCTTACAAGAAACTCATCTAAAGCAGAGAGATACATATAGAGTAAAGGTAAAAGGTTGGAGCAAAGATATTTTGCTTCAACTGAAGTGAAAAAAACAGGAGTAGCAATCCTTATCTCAGCAAAGCAGCTGCAAAAATAGATAGCATTAAAAAGGATAAGGAAGGAAACTATATCCTCCTAAAAGTTACCATAGAAAATAAAGTATGTATGCACCAGTTAGTATGGCATCCAAATTCTCAGAGAAGTTGAAGGAGTTACAAGAAGACATAGACAGCAAAACTCTACTAGTGGGAGGCCTCAACCTCCCAATCTCAGATTTAGATAAGTCTAACCATAAAATAAACAAGAAGGAAGTTAAGGAGGTAAATAGATTGTTAGAAAACATAGACATGATAGATTTATGGAGGAAATTGAATGGGGATAAAAAGAAATATAGTTTCTTTTCTGCAGTACATGGCACTTACACAAAAATTGACCATGTACTAGGGCATAAACACCTAATAGTCAACTGCAGAAAGGCAGAAATAGTGAATGCAACATTCTCAAATCATAAGCAACATTGGGCCAGGGAGATATAGACCCAAAACTAATTGTAAACTAAATAAACTCATTTTACAATATGAGTGGATCAAACAAGAAATTATAGAAAGAATTAATTATCTTATCCTAGATAATAATGGCAATAATGAAACAACATACCAAAACCAAGGAGGCTGTCAGGGGATATATTAAGCCTTTAAATGCTTATATGAATAAATTAGAGAAAGAGGAAATCAATGAATTAAATATGCAACTAAAAAAATAGAGAAAGAACAAATTATAACCCCTTACAGTTAAATACCAAATTAGAAATTCTAAAATTTAAAGGAGAAATAAATAAAATCAAAAGCAAGAAAACTATTAAATTACTAAATAAAATCAAGAGTTGTTTTTATGAAAAAAACAATAAAATTGACAACCTCTGGTCAATTGAATTTAAAAAGAGAAAGAAAATAACAAAATTGCTAATATTATAAATAAAAAAAGGTGAACTCACCACCAATGAGGAGGAAATTAAAGCAATAATTTGGAATTATTTTGCCCAACTCTATGGCAATAAATTTGATAATCTAAATAAAAGGAGGAATATTTACAAAAATATAAGTTGCCTAGGTTAAATAAAGAGGAAATGAAATACCGATATAACTCTATCTTAGGAAAAGAAATTCAACAATCCATTATTGAAATACCTAAGAAAAAATCTCCAGGGCCAGATAGATTCAAAAGTGAATTCCATAAACATTAAAGGAACAACTGGTTCCAATACTATATAAACTCTTTGAAGAAATGGGTGAAGATATAACTCTGCCTAACTCTTTCTATGACAGCAATATGGTGCTGATACCTAAACCAGGAGTTAAAACAGAGAAAGAAAATTATAGGCCTATCTCCCTGATGAATATAGATGCAAAAATCTTAAATAAAATCTTATAAAAACAATTACAACAAGCTATTACTAGGATAATACATTATGACCAAGTAAAATTTATCCCAGCAATGCAGGGTTGGTTCAATATTAGGAAGACTGTTAATATAATTAATTATATCAATGGCAAACCTATTAGAAATCTTATGATTTTGATAGTGTTATGATTATAACACTAGATGCTGAAAAAGCTTTTGACAAAATACAGCACCCATTCCTACTAAAAACACTAGAGAGAGTGTAGGAATAAATGGATTGTTCCTTAGAATAATAAGCAATATCTATCTAAAACCATAATCAAGCATTATGTGCAATGGGAATAGACTAGAGGAATTCCCAATAAGATCAGGGGTGAAACAAGGATGGTCATTATCACCACTACTATTCAATATTGTATTAGAAATGTTAGCTTCAGCAATAAGAGAAGAAAAACAAATTAAAGGAATTACAATAGGGAAGGAAGAGACAAAACTCTCACACTTTTCAGATGACATATTGCTATACCTAGAGAATCCTCAAAAATCTTAAAAAAATTACTAGAAATAATTAGCAAATTTAGCAAAGTAGCAGGATATAAAATAAACTCTCATAAATCCTCAACATTTCTATATATAACTAGCAAGATGCATCAGAAAGAGCTAGAAGGAGAAATCCCATTTAAAGTAACCTAAGAAAATAAAAAATACCTGGGAGTCTACCTGCCAAGGCAGACTCAGAAACCTTTTGAAAATAATTACAAAACACTTCTCACACAAACTAATTCATATGTAAATAACTGGGCAACTATCAAAAGCTCTTGGATAGGTGGAGCAAATATAATAAAAATGACAATTCTACCAAATTAAACTACTTGTTAAGTACCCTACCAATTAAAATTCCCAAAAACTTATTTCAATGATCTAGAAAAAATTGAAAGTAAATTCATATAGAGAAATAAAAAGTCGAGAATCTCCAGAGATTTATTGAAAAAAATGCAAAAGAAGGTGGCTTAGCCCTAGCAGATCTAAAATTACATTATAAAGTATCAGTCATCAAAACCGTCTAGTATTTGCTAAGAAATAGAGTAGTGGATCAGTGGATTCGACTAGGTGCAGTAGCAGGAAATGATTATAGTAATCTGCTGTTTGATAAACCTAAAGAATCCAGCTATTGTGATAAAAACTTTCTCTTTGATGAAAATTGTTGGGAAAATTGGAAGTTAGTATGGAAGAAATTTGGACTAGACCAACACCTCACACCCCCAACCAAGATAAGATCCAAATGAATACAGGATCTAGAGATAAAAAACAATATTATAACCATACTAGAAGATCAAGGAGTAGTTTACCTGTCAGATCTATGGAAAGGGAAGCAGTTCATGACCAAGGAAGAGATGGAGAACATCATTAAAATCAAACTAGATAATTTTGACAACATTAAATTAAAAAGTTTTTGCACAGAAAAAAAACACTGCAACCAAGATCAAAAGAAATGTTGTAAATTGGGAAATAATTTTTACAACTAGTGTTTCTAACAAAGGACTCATTTCTAAAATATACAGAGAACTGAGTCAATTTTTTTTAAAAAAAAAGACAAGCAATTCCCCAATAGACAATTGGTCAAATGATATGCAAAGGCAATTTGCAGATGAGGAAATCAAAGCAAACAAGAGTCATATGGAAAATGTCTCTAAATCACTAATTATTAAAGAAATGAAATTAAATCTTCTCTGAGGTACCACCTCACACCTCTCTAACTGGTCAATATGAGCAGAAAGGAAAATGATCAATTTTGGAAAGGATGTGGGAAATCTGGGACACTAATATATCGTTGGTGGAGCTGTGAACTCCTCCAACCTTTCTGTTGAACAATTTGGAATTATGTCCAAAGGCAATAAAAATATGCATACCATTTGCTCCAGCAATACCCCTACTGGGTCTATACCCTGAAGAGATTATGAAAAAGGGTAAATACATCACCTTTACAAAAATGTTCATAGTGGCTCTATTTATGGTGGCAAAGAAATAGAAACTGAGGGAATGTACATCATTTGGAGAATGGTTTAACAAACTGTGGTAAATGTACATGAAGGAACACTATTGTTCTCTTAGAAACCAGGAGGGATGGGAATTCAGGGAAGCCTAGAAGGATTTGCATGAACTGATGTTGAGTGAGATGAGCAGAACCAGAAGAACATTGTACACCCTAACAGCAACATGGGAGTGGTAATCAACCTTAATGGACTTGCTTATACCAACAGGGAAACAATCAAGCACAATTGTTATGTATCACTAACAGAGAATGCCATCTGGATCCTGATAAAGAATTGTGGAGTTTCTACAAAAACCAAAGATTATTATTTTTAATTTTAAAAAAATGTTGTCTTATTATATAATTCTGCTATATTTCATACAATATGCTTCTTCCTTAAGAATATGATTTATATCACATCCCATTCAACTTAGATCAATGCATACTATGGGAACTATGTAAAGACTAGCAAACTACCTTCTGTGGGGAGTGGGGGCAGTGAAGTGAGATTGGGGGAAAAATTGTAAAACTCAAAATAAATAAAATGTTTCTAAAATAAAAAAGAAAACCCTAGACACAATAGATCTATGGAGGAAATTGAATGAGGATAGAAAGGAATATACATTTTTTTTCCTGAAGTACATGGCACTTATCCAAAAACTGATCATGTACCAGGGCATAAAAACCTAATAATCAATTGTAGAAAGGCAGAACAGTGAATACATATTTCTCAGGTCATAATGCAACAAAAATCACATGCAATAATATGCAGGGAGAAATAGGCCTAAAACTAATTAGAAACTAAATAACATTTTGAAGAATAAGTGCATCAAATAACAAATTATAGAAAGAATCAATGATTTCATAATAGATAATGACAATAATGAAAAAAACATACCAAATCTTATGGGATACAGCCAAGGAAACTCTTAGGGGATATAATATATATTTAAATGCTTACATGAATAAATTAGAGAAAGAGGAAATCAATGAACTAATAATCCAACTAAAACAATTAGAAAAAAGAAAAAATTAAAACCCTCCAATTAAATATCAAATTAGAAATTCTAAAAAGTAAAATGAAATCTAAAGCAAGAAAAGCATCAAAATAATAAATTAAACCAAGAGCTGGTTTTATGAAAAAAAAGTAAAATTGATAGTCCTCTGGTTAATTTGATTAAAAAAAGAAAGAAGAAAACCAAATCGCTAGTATCATGAATGAAAAAGGTTAACTTGCCACCAATGAGGAGGAAATTAAAGTCATAATTCAGAATTATTTTGCCCAACTCTATGCCAATAAATTTGATAATCTAAGTGAACTGGATGACTATTTACAAAAGCATAAGTATCCCAGGTTAAATGAAGAGGAATTTAAATACCTAAATAACACTAGCTCAGAAAAAGAAATTTCAACAAGCCATTATAGAACTCCCAAAGAAAAAATCTCCAGGGCCAGATGGATACACAAGTGAATTCTATCAAACATTTAAGGAACAATTGGTTCCAATTCTATATAAATTCTTTGGAAAAATAAGGTGAAGATAGATCTTTGCCTACCTCTTTCTATGACAGCAATATGGTGCTGATAGCTAAACCAGGAAGAGTTAAAACAAAGAAAGAAAATTATAGAGCCATCTCCCTGATGAATATAGATGCAAAAATCTTAAATAAAATCTTAGCAAAAACAATTACAACAAATTATCACTAGTATAATACATCATGAACAAATAGGATTTGTCCCAGGATTGCAGGGTTGGTTCAATATTAGGAAAACTGTTAGTATTAATTATATCAATAACAAACCTATCAGAAATCATATGATTATAACACTAGATATTGAAAAGCTTTTGACAAAATACAGCACCTGTTACTACTAACTAGAGAGCATGGGAATAAATGGATTGTTCCTTAGAATAATAAACAATATCTATCTGAAACCATCAGCAAGTATTATACACAATGGGAATAGAATAGAGGCATTCCCAATAAGATCAGGAATGAAACACAGATCCCCATTATCACCACTATTATTCAATATTTTATTAGAAATGTTAGCTTCAGAAATAAGAGAAGATAAATAAATTGAAGTAATTAGAATAGGGAAGGAAAAGACAAAATTCTCACTCTGCAGATGACATGGTGGCATACCTCTAGAATACCAAAACATCATCTAAAAAGCTACTAGAGGGGCAGTTAGGTGGCAAAATGAATAGAGCACCGGCCCTGGAATCAGGAGGACCTGAGTTCAAATCCAGCCTCAGACACATAATAATTACATAGCTGTGTGGCATTGGGCAAGCCACTTAACCCCATTGCCTTGCAAAAACCTAAAAAAAACTACTAGAAATAATTGGCAACTTTAGCAAAGTAGCAGGATATAAAATAAAACCTCATAAATCCTCAACATTTCTACATATGACTAGCAAGATGCATCAGAAAGAGTAAAATCCCATTTAAAGTAACTTCAGACAATATAAAATACCTGAGAGTCCACCTGCCAAGACAGCCTCAGAAACATTTTGAAAACACTTACAAAACGCTTCTCACACAAATAAAATCATAGTTAAATAACTGGTCAAACATCACTGCTCATGGATAGGCCAAGTTAATATAATAAAAATGACAATTTTAACTAAATTAAACTACTTAATTAGTACCCCTTCCTATAAAAATTCCCAAAATATTACTTTAATGAGTTTGAAAAATTGTAAGTAAATTTATAGAGAGAACTAAAAAGTATAGAATTTCCAGGAATTTAATGAAAAAAAAGTGTAAAAGAAGGTGGTGTAGCCCTACCAGATCCAAAATTATATTACAAAGTGTCAGTCATCAAAGCTTCCTGGTATTACTGAAGGAATAGATGGTGGATCAGTGGAATAGACTACATGCAATAGCAGGAAATGATTATAGTAATCTGCTGATTGATAAACACAAAAAGTCCAGCTTTTGGGATAAAAATGCTCTCTTTGATAAAGGCTGTTAGGAAAATTGGAAGTTAGTATGGTAGAAAATTGGATTAGACCAACACCTGGCACCCTATACCAAGATAGTATCAAAATGGATACAGGATTTAGACATACAAAGCAATATTATAATCAAACTAGGGGATCAAAAAATAGTTTACCTGTCAGCTCTTTGGAAAGGGAAGCAGTTTATAACCAAAGAGGAGATGGAGAACATCATTACAATCAAACTAGATAATATTAAATTAAAAAAGCTTTTGCACCGACAAAACCACTGTAACCAAGATCAAAAGAAATGTAGTAAATTGGGAAAAAAATTTTACAACTTTTATTTCTAACAAAGGACTCATTTCTAAAATATACAAAGAACTGAGCCATTAAAAAAAAAACAAGCCATTCCAAGATGGCAGAGAGAAGAAAGGCACAGTTCTAAAGTCTCCTGATTGTTCGCCATCTATGATATGAAACAAATATCTTAACAGAAATCTGACCCAAAAAAAAACCCAGAAAGAAAAGCCAGGAGAAAGAACATCTACCTCAGGATTTGTCTTCTGTAGCTGTGGGTGAGTCAGGTGCATATCAGCTTTAGATCAGCCTGATTAGGGGTTGGATTGGAGTCCCAGGTGCCTGAGGGCCTGTGTGCCAGACCTGCTTGATCAGCAGTGGGGCTAGACAATGGGGGCTTGGGTCTACTAAAGAGCAGAGGCACTAGCGTTTGCGCTGACCCTCTGGAGCTTACCAACAGGGCTGGGAGGAGAGTTCTGCTGCAGGAGAACTGCAGGCACCATCCCTGGGCTCCTTGGGTCTGAGGAACTCTACGTCCAGGCCTCCATCGTGGCTGAGGCATTGTCCAAGACAAACACAATCACAGACTACTTCTGCATCAGGCACAGGTGTGTGAGCAGAGGAACCAACCCAGCTGACAATAGGGAGAGGGATGACCTCACCCCAGGGTAAAGCCCTCCATTGATTGAAGGCAAAAGTATTTAACAGCTTCAATCTCTCCCTTTAGGCTAAGATAGTAGGCCTCAATCAAGATCACAGACACTCCAGAGAAAGCAACCAGTATCTCCTATTGGCCAACAGGAAAAATTGCACTCAGTGAGTAAATCCTCTAGGTATCCCAACACCAAAAATCTGTGAACCAGCCCCTCCCCAACTACAAGGTCTTAGCAAAATGAAGAAAGGTCAGCAGAAAGTGGATGCATAGAAAAATTCTTGGACTGAAAAGACCCTAACTCAGAGAGACCTAAAACCTCTGAGGAGAATATGATCTGGTCACCAGCATAGAAGGACTTCCCTGAAGAAATAAGGAAGGAGTTTAAAAATCAATTGGAAAATTAACACCTTTCAACAAGAAAACAAATCATTGGAAAATACGATTACTCAAATACAAAATGAGAGTAATCTCTCAGCTCCTCAATTGGACAAATACAAAATAAGAATAACTTTTTCAGATCCTCAATTGGGAAAATGGAAAAAGAAAGTAATTCCCTCAAAACCTCAATTGGTCAAATGAAAAACTCTTTCAAAAATAGAATTGACCAAGTGGAAAAGGAGTTGCAAAAGGTAAATGAAGAAAACTCCCTAAAAAAAAAAAAGAATGGAGTCTGCAGAAACTAATGACTTCATGAGTAAGCAAGAGCCTATTAAACAAAATCAAAAAACAGAAAAAATAGAAAGAAAATGGAAAATCCCTCATCAGCAAAACCACTGACCTCGAGAATAGATCAAGGAGGAGCAACCTGATAATTATTGGACTTCCTGAAAACATTGAAGAGAAAAAAAAAAAAAAAGCCTGGACTTAATACTACAGGATCTAGTGATGGAGAATTGCCCTGATATTATGGAAGCAGATGGCTAAGTAGTTATTGAAAGAATACATCAATCCCCTCCAGAAAGAGTTCCTAAAATGAAAACACCAAGGAATGTTGTGGCCAAATTCAAGAACTATCAGATAAAAGAGAAAGTCCTGCAAGCAGCCAGAAGGAAACAATTTAGATACCAAGGAGCCACAGTAAGGATTTTTCAGGATCTGGCTCCATGAACATTATGGGATCGAAGGGCCTGGAATGAAATATTCTGAAGAGCAAGGGAGCTTGGAATGCAGCCAAGAATCCACTGTCCCATAAATCTGAGCTTTTTATTTTCAGGGGGAAAAGAATTCCTTATGAAAATACTAGAGCTAAATGAAAAGGACATGAAACAGGTGGTTCAAAGGGACACATGAAAATGTAAAAAAAGGGGGGAGGTAAAGAAAAAAACTGCTATTCCATAAGTTGAAACTGGCTATATCCCAGCATGGGGAAAAGGATTCTCATAACTCATGAGAATTGTAATTCTAGCAGAGAGAATATACCTACCCAGAAGTGATAGGCATTCATGACATATCCATGAGACTACTATCCAGTGGGATGAAACTGGCTATAACTCCACTTGGGAGAAACACTCTAGTGACTCTCAAGAATTGTAACTCTATTAGATAGAATGTATTTAGCTAGAAGTGATGGATACTCAGAATTTTCTCTGACTCAGATAGAATGATTTTAAAAACACTTCCTCCTTAAAAAAGGGAGACAGGAAGGGTGACAGGAGGAGGGAGGGGATTGAATGGGGTAAATCTCATTACATGAAGAGGTACAAAATACCTATGGAAATATAGAAGTAGAAGGGAGAAGATAGAGACAACTGAATCTTCTCATCAGACTTGGCTTAAAGTCAACTTACACATATACATAGTTAACTTAAAAAAATCTAACCTTTCAAATACTAAAAGGGAAAAAGAGGAGGGGAGATGGAGAAAGGGAGGGGGATTGGAAAAAGGGGAACTAACAAAAGGAAGGGAAGGGAAAATGGGAAAAGGGAAAGGGAAAGAAAGGGGAGGGGTGGATATAGGAGGGCAAACACACTGAAGGGGGTGGCATTCAGAAACAAAATAGTGGGGAATATGGAAAAAGGGGGAAAGGGAAAATACAAGCAGAGGGAAGATAGCATGGAGGGCAATAAAGAATGAGTAATCATAACTTTGAATGTGAATGAGATGAACTCTCCCTTAAAACATAAGAAAATATCAGAGTGGATTAAAAACCAGAATCCTACAATATGCTGCTTACAAGAAACTCATATTAAGCAGAGAAATACATATAGAGTAAAGGTAAATGGTTGGAGCAAAATGTATTTTGCTTCAGCCAAAGTGAAAAAAAAGCAGGTGTAGCAATCCTTATTTCAGACAAAGCAGCTGCAAAAATAGATAGCGTCAAAAGAGTTAAGGAAGGAAATTTATTTTCCTAAAAGGCACCATAGACCATAACAGATATTCAATACTGAATATATATGCACCCAATGGGAAAACATACAAATTCTTAGAGGAGAAGCTGAAAGAACTACAGGAAGACATAAACAGCAAAACTTTACTAGTGGGAGACCTCAACCTCCCTCTCTCAAATCTAGATAAATCGAATCATAAAATGAACAAGAAAGAATTTAAGGAGGGACTTCTGGCCAAGATGGAGGAGAGAAGACAGGCACAGTTCTAAAGTCTCCTGATCTCTTCCCCATCTATCACATGAAACAAACATCTTAAAAGAAATCCAAACCAGGAAACCCAGAAAGAAAAGCCAGGAGAAGAACATCTACCTCCATATTTGTCTCCTGCAGCAGCCTTGGCTGAGTACCGGCGGGACGTCTGGGCTCTGAGGGAGGATCAGCCCAGGATCGGCGAGATTAACAGCTAGATTGGAACCAGGAGTCTGAGGGCCCGAGAGTCGGACCTTCTGAACAAAAGGGGCTTGGGTCCACGGGGAAGGAGAGGCGCTGGTGTTGGTGCTGTCCCCCTGGAGCTTGGGGAAAGGGCTGTGGGGAGAGGTCTGGTGCAGGAGAGCTGTGGACGCCATCCCTGGGCTCCTCGGGTCTGAGAAACTCTGAGTCCACGCTTCCATTGCACTGAGGCCTCCTCCAAAACAAACAATTGCAAACTACTTCTGCCTCAGGCCGAGGTGTGTGAGCAAAAGAACCAGCCCAGCTGAGGAATGACCTCAGGCCAGGGTAAAGCCCACCATTGAAGGCAAAAGAATTCAATAGCTCCAATTCCTTCCCTGAAGCAAAAGGAGAAGGCCTCTCAAGGAAGGTCAGAGACACTCCAGAGAAAGCAAACAGCACCTCCTACTGGTCAGCCAGAGAAACTGCACTCAGTAAAGCCTCTAGTGGTCCTAAGCCCAGGTGAACCAGCCCCCCCCCACAACTCAAGGTCTTAGCATAATGAAGAAGGGTCAGCAGAAAGGTGGATAGATAGAAAAATTCCAGGAAGGGAAAGACCCCAATGCTGAAAACTGAGGAGAATACAATCTGGTCTCCAGCACAGAAAGACTTCCTTGAAGAAATAAGGAAGGAGCTTAAAAATTTGGGAGAGAAAATTAATACCTTGCAACAAGAAAACAAAACCTTAGAAAGTACAATTGGAAAAAAAACGATAGGAGAATAAATCTCTCAGATCCTCAAATGAGCAAATGCAAAAAGAAATTAATTCTCTCAAAACCTCAATTGGTCAAATGGAAAGCTCTTTCAAAGTATAATTGACCAATTGGAAAAGGAGTTGCAAAAGGTTAATGAAGAAAACTCCTCCCCCCAAAAAAGAACTGAGGCTACAGAAACTAATGACTCCATGAGACAGCAAGAGTCAGTTAAACAAAATCAAAAAATAGAAAAAATAGAAGCAAATGTAAAATACCTCATCAACAAAACCACTGACCTTGAGAATAGATTGAGGAGGGGCAATCTGAAAATTATAGGACTTCCTGAAAACATTGAAGAAAAAAAAAAGACTGGACTTAATATTACAGGATCTAGTGATGTAAAACTGCCCTGATATCATGGAATCGGAGGGCAAAGTAGTTATTGAAAGAGTACATCGATCGATCCCCACCAGAAAAAGATCCTAAAATGAAAACACCAAGGAATGTTGTGGCCAAACTCCAGAAGTATGAGATAAAACAGAAAATCCTGCAAGCAGCCAGAAAGAAACAATTTAAATATCAAGGAGCCACAGTAAGGCTCATGCAGGACCTGGCTGCATCAACTTTAAAGGATCAAAGGGCCTGAAATGAGATATTTTGAAGAGCAAGGGAACTTGTAATGCAGCCAAGAATCTACTTTCCTGCAAAGCTGATCCTGCTCTTCCAGGGCAAAAGATGGACATTTAACGAAATGGAAGAATTCCAAAAAATTGTGATCAAAAGACCAGAGCTCAACAGAAAATTTGGACATCAAACAGGAGGTTCAAGAGACACATGAAAAGGTAAAGAAAAAGGTGGGGTGGCGGTAAAAGGAAGAAAATGCAATCCAGTAAGTTGGAACTGACTATATCCCAGCACGGTGGAGGTAAGACAATCATAAATCCTGAGAAATGTAACTCTAACAAAGAGAATATACCTAGCCAGAAATGATGGACATCCATGATCTATCCATAAGACTGCTATCTAATGTAGGCAACTGGCTTTAACCCCACTTGGGAGAAAGACTCTAATAACTCTCAGGAAGTTTGACTCTATTCAATGGAATATACTGAACTAGAAGGGACAGACAATCAGAATTTTCTATGACCTAGACAGAATGATCTAAAAAAATACACTACCTCCCTAAAAAGGGGGACAGGAAAGAGATGGGAGGAGGGAGGGGATTGAATGGGAAAATCTGATTACAATAAGAGATACAAAAAACCTATGGTAATAGAGGGGTAAAAGGGAGCAGAGGAGAAACACTTGAATCTTCTCATCAGACTTGGCTTAAAGTCAACCTACACGTAATCAGTTAACTTATAAAACATATAACCTTTCAAGTATTAACAGGGGAAAAGGGGAGGGGGGCAGAGAAAGGGAAGGGGAGGGGGGAAATAAAAAAGGAAGGGAAAGGAAAAGGGAAAAAGGGAAAGGGGAAAGAAAGGGGAGGGTGTGATATAGGAGGGCAAACACACTGAAGGGGGTGGTATTCAAAAACAAAATACTGGGGAATATGGATAAAAGGGGTGGGAAAAGGGGGGGGAAATACAAACAGAGGGAAGATAGCACAGAGGGCAATAAAGAATTAGTAATCATAACCTTGAATGTGAATGGGATGAACTCTCCCTTAAAACATGAGCAAATAGCAGAGTGGATTAAAAACCAGAATCCTACAATATGCTGCTTACAAGAAACTCATTTGAAGCAGAGAGATACATATAGAGTAAAGGTAAACAGTTGGAGCAAAATATATTTTGCTTCAGCTGAAGTACAAAAAGCAGGAGTAGCAATCCTTATCTCAGACAAAGCAGCAGCAAAATTAGATAGCCTTAAAAGAGATAAGGAAGGAAACTTTATCCTCCTAAAAGGTACCATAGACAATAAAGTCATTTCAATATTGAATATATATGCACCCAGTGGGACAGCACCCAAATTCTTAGAGGAGAAGCTGAAAGAATTACAGGAAGACTTAGAAAAAAAAACTCTACTAGTGGGAGACCTCAACCTCCCGCTATCAGATCTAGATAAATTGAATCATAAAACAAACAAGAAAGAAATTAGGGAGGTAAATAGATTGTTAGAAAAATTAGATATGGTAGACTTATGGAGGAAACTGAATGGGGATAGGAAGGAATATACATTTTCTCTGCAGTACATGGAACTTATACAAAAATTGACCATGTACTAGGACATAAAAACCTAATGATCAACTGCAGAAAGGCAGAAATAGTGAATACATCTTTCTCATATCACAATGCAATAAAAAACAAATTATAGAAAGAATTAACCATTTTATCCTAGATAATGATAATAATGAAACAACATACCAAAACCTATGGGATTCATTCAAAGCAACTCTCAGGGGATATATTATAGCTCTAAATGCTTATATGAATAAATTGGAGATAGAGGAAATCAATGAACTAAACATGCAACTAAAAAAATTAGAGAAAGAACAAATCAAAAATCCCCAATCAAATACCAAATTAGAAATTATAAAAATTAAAGGAGAAATTAATAAAATCGAAAGCAAAAAAACCATTGAATTAATAAATAAAACCAAAAGTTGGTATTATGAAAACACTAATAAAATTGATAAACCTCTGGTCATTTTGATAAGAAAAAGAAAGAAGAAAACCATTGCTAGTAGTATAAATGAAAAAGGTGAACTCACCACCAATGAGGAGGAAATTAAAGTAATAATTCAAAATTATTTTGCCCAACTCTATGCCGATAAATTTGATAATCTAAGTGAATGGATGAATATTAACCAAAATATAAGTTTCCCAGGTTAAATGAAGAAGAGATTAAATACCTAAACAACCCTATCTCAGAAAAAGAAATTCAACAAGCCATTATTGAACTCCCTAAAAAAAATCTCCAGGGCCTGATGGATTCACAAGCGAATTCTACCAAACATTTAAGGAACAATTGGTTCAAATCCTATATAACCTCTTTGGAAAAATAGGGAAAGATGGAACTCTGCCTAACTCTTTCTACAAAACCAATATGGTACTGTTACCTAAACCAGGAAGAGTTAAAACAGAGAAAGAAAATTATAGACCTATTTCCCTGATGAATATAGATGCAAAAATCCTAAATAAAATCTTAGCAAAACGACTATAACAAGTCATCACTAGGATAATACATTATGATCAAGTAGGATTTATTCCAGGAATGCAGGGTTGGTTCAATATTAGGAAAACTGTTAGTATACTCAATTATATCAACAACAAAGCTATCAGAAGTCATACGATCATATGAATAGATACTGAAAAGGCTTTTGACAAAATACAGCATCCATTGCTATTAAAAACACTAGAGAGTGTAGGAATAAATGGACTGTTCCTTAAAATATTTAGCAGTATCTATATGAAACCATCAACAAGCATTATCTTCAATGGGGAGAGGCTAGAGGCATTCCCAATAAGATCAGGGGTCAAACAAGGGTGCCCATTATCACCACTACTATTCTATATTGTATTAGAAATGTTAGCATCAGCAATTAGAGAAGAAAAAGAAATTAAAGGAATTACAATTGGGATGGAAGAGACAAAACTCTCACTCTTTGTAGATGACATGATGGTCTACCTAGAGAATCCCAAGAATTCACCTAAAAACCTACTGGAAACAATTAGCAAATTTAGCAAAGTTGCAGGTTATAAAATAAACCCTCATAAATCCTCAACTTTTCTATATATGTCTAGCAAGAAACAGCAGGAAGAGCTAGAAAGAAAAATCCCATTCAAAGTAACCTCAGACAATATAAAATATTTGGGAGTCTATTTGCCAAGACAGACTCAGAATCTTTTTGAAAACAATTATAAAACACTTTTCACACAAATTAAATCAGATTTAAATAACTGGGCAAATATCAACTGGTCGTGGATAGGGAGAGCTAATATAATAAAAATGACAATTCTGCCAAAACTAAACTATCTGTTTAGTGCCCTACCAACAAAATTCCAAAAAATTACTTTAATGAGTTAGAAAAAATTGTAAGCGAATTCATATGGAGAAATAAAAAGTCAAGAATTGCCAGGAGCTTAATGAAAAAAAAAATGCAAACAAAGGTGGCTTAGCACTACCCGATCTAAAATTATATTATAAAGCATTAGTCATCAAAATTGTTTGGTATTGGCTAAGAAATAGAGTGGTGGACCAGTGGAATAGACTAGATGTAAAAGCAGGAGAGGATTATAGGAATCTGCTGTTTGAGAAACTCAAAGAGTCAGGCCATTGGGATAAAAACTCCCTCTTTGATAAAAACTGCTGGGATAATTGGAAGTCAGTATGGAAGAAACTTAGATTAGACCAAGACCTCACACCCTTTACCAGGATAAGATCCAAATGGTTACAGGACATAGACATAAAAAACAATACTATAAGCAAAATAGAAGATCAAGGAGTATTTTACCTGTCAGATCTATGGAAAAGGGAACAGTTTATGACTAAGGAAGAGTTGGAGAACATCACTAAAAACCAATTAGATGATTTTGATTACATTAAATTAAAAAGCTTTTGCACAGATAAAACCAATTTAATCAAGATCAAAAGAAAACTAATAAATTGGGAAACAATCTTTACAACTAATGATTCTGACAAAGGACTTGTTTCTAAAATATACAGAGAACTGAGTCATATTTTTAAAACTAAAAGCCATTCCCCAATTCACAAATGGGAAAAGGATATGCAAAGGCAATTTACAGATGAGGAGATTAAAGCAATCCATAGCCATATGAAAAAATGCTCTAAATCAGTAATTATTAGAGAAATGCAAATTAAAGCTTCTCTGAGGTACCACCTCACACCTCTCAGATTGGCCAGTATGACCAGGAAGGATAATGATCATTGTTGGAAGAGATGTGGGAAATCTGGGACAATATTACCCTGCTGGTGGAGCTGTGAACTCATCCAACCCTTCTGGAGAGCTATTTGGAACTATGCCAAAAGGGCAACAAAAATGTGCATACCCTTTGACCCAGCAATACCACTACCAGGTCTATACCCTGAAGAGATGAGAAAAAAGGGTAAAAACATTACTTGTACAAAAATATTTATAGCAGCCCTGTTTGTGGTGGCAAAGAATTGGAAATCCAGTAAATGTCCTTCAATTGGGGAATGGCTTAGCAAACTGTGGTATATATATATCATGGAACACTATTGTTCTATTAAGGGCCTGAAATGAGATATTTTGAAGAGCAAGGGAACTTGTAATGCAGCCAAGAATCTACTTTCCTGCAAAGCTGATCCTGCTCTTCCAGGGCAAAAGATGGACATTTAATGAAATGAAAGAAAAGGGGGGGGGAATACAAACAGAGGGAAGATAGCACAGAGGGCAATAAAGAATTAGTAATCATAACCTTGAATGTGAATGGGATGAACTCTCCCTTAAAACATGAGCAAATAGCAGAGTGGATTAAAAACCAGAATCCTACAATATGCTGCTTACAAGAAATTCATTTGAAGCAGAGAGATACATATAGAGTAAAGGTAAACAGTTGGAGCAAAATATATTTTGCTTCAGCTGAAGTAAAAAAAGCAGGAGTAGCAATCCTTATCTCAGACAAAGCAGCAGCAAAATTAGATAGCCTTAAAAGAGATAAGGAAGGAAACTTTATCCTCCTAAAAGGTACCATAGACAATAAAGTCATTTCAATATTGAATATATATGCACCCAGTGGGACAGCACCCAAATTCTTAGAGGAGAAGCTGAAAGAATTACAGGAAGACTTAGAAAAAAAAACTCTACTAGTGGGAGACCTCAACCTCCCGCTATCAGATCTAGATAAATTGAATCATAAAACAAACAAGAAAGAAATTAGGGAGGTAAATAGATTGTTAGAAAAATTAGATATGGTAGACTTATGGAGGAAACTGAATGGGGATAGGAAGGAATATACATTTTCTCTGCAGTACATGGAATTTATACAAAAATTGACCATGTACTAGGACATAAAAACCTAATGATCAACTGCAGAAAGGCAGAAATAGTGAATACATCTTTCTCATATCACAATGCAATTAAAAAACAAATTATAGAAAGAATTAACCATTTTATCCTAGATAATGATAATAATGAAACAACATACCAAAACCTATGGGATTCATTCAAAGCAACTCTCAGGGGATATATTATAGCTCTAAATGCTTATATGAATAAATTGGAGAAAGAGGAAATCAATGAACTAAACATGCAACTAAAAAAATTAGAGAAAGAACAAATCAAAAATCCCCAATCAAATACCAAATTAGAAATTATAAAAATTAAAGGAGAAATTAATAAAATCGAAAGCAAAAAAACCATTGAATTAATAAATAAAACCAAAAGTTGGTATTATGAAAACAATAATAAAATTGATAAACCTCTGGTCATTTTGATAAGAAAAAGAAAGAAGAAAACCATTGCTAGTAGTATAAATGAAAAAGGTGAACTCACCACCAATGAGGAGGAAATTAAAGTAATAATTCAAAATTATTTTGCCCAACTCTATGCCGATAAATTTGATAATCTAAGTGAATGGATGAATATTAACAAAAATATAAGTTTCCCAGGTTAAATGAAGAAGAGATTAAATACCTAAACAACCCTATCTCAGAAAAAGAAATTCAACAAGCCATTATTGAACTCCCTAAAAAAAATCTCCAGGGCCTGATGGATTCACAAGCGAATTCTACCAAACATTTAAGGAACAATTGGTTCAAATCCTATATAACCTCTTTGGAAAAATAGGGAAAGATGGAACTCTGCCTAACTCTTTCTACAAAACCAATATGGTACTGTTACCTAAACCAGGAAGAGTTAAAACAGAGAAAGAAAATTATAGACCTATTTCCCTGATGAATATAGATGCAAAAATCCTAAATAAAATCTTAGCAAAACGACTATAACAAGTCATCACTAGGATAATACATTATGATCAAGTAGGATTTATTCCAGGAATGCAGGGTTGGTTCAATATTAGGAAAACTGTTAGTATACTCAATTATATCAACAACAAAGCTATCAGAAGTCATACGATCATATGAATAGATACTGAAAAGGCTTTTAACAAAATACAGCATCCATTGCTATTAAAAACACTAGAGAGTGTAGGAATAAATAGACTGTTCCTTAAAATATTTAGCAGTATCTATATGAAACCATCAACAAGCATTATCTTCAATGGGGAGAGGCTAGAGGCATTCCCAATAAGATCAGGGGTCAAACAAGGGTGCCCATTATCACCACTACTATTCTATATTGTATTAGAAATGTTAGCATCAGCAATTAGAGAAGAAAAAGAAATTAAAGGAATTACAATTGGGATGGAAGAGACAAAACTCTCACTCTTTGTAGATGACATGATGGTCTACCTAGAGAATCCCAAGAATTCACCTAAAAACCTACTGGAAACAATTAGCAAATTTAGCAAAGTTGCAGGTTATAAAATAAACCCTCATAAATCCTCAACTTTTCTATATATGTCTAGCAAGAAACAGCAGGAAGAGCTAGAAAGAAAAATCCCATTCAAAGTAACCTCAGACAATATAAAATATTTGGGAGTCTATTTGCCAAGACAGACTCAGAATCTTTTTGAAAACAATTATAAAACACTTCTCACACAAATTAAATCAGATTTAAATAACTGGGTAAATATCAACTGGTCGTGGATAGGGAGAGCTAATATAATAAAAATGACAATTCTGCCAAAACTAAACTATCTGTTTAGTGCCCTACCAACAAAATTCCAAAAAATTACTTTAATGAGTTAGAAAAAATTGTAAGCGAATTCATATGGAGAAATAAAAAGTCAAGAATTGCCAGGAGCTTAATGAAAAAAAAAATGCAAACAAAGGTGGCTTAGCACTACCCGATCTAAAATTATATTATAAAGCATTAGTCATCAAAATTGTTTGGTATTGGCTAAGAAATAGAGTGGTGGCCCAGTGGAATAGACTAGATGTAAAAGCAGGAGAGGATTATAGGAATCTGCTGTTTGAGAAACTCAAAGAGTCAGGCCATTGGGATAAAAACTCCCTCTTTGATAAAAACTGCTGGGATAATTGGAAGTCAGTATGGAAGAAACTTAGATTAGACCAAGACCTCACACCCTTTACCAAGATAAGATCCAAATGGTTACAGGACATAGACATAAAAAACAATACTATAAGCAAAATAGAAGATCAAGGAGTATTTTACCTGTCAGATCTATGGAAAAGGGAACAGTTTATGACTAAGGAAGAGTTGGAGAACATCACTAAAAACCAATTAGATGATTTTGATTACATTAAATTAAAAAGCTTTTGCACAGATAAAACCAATTTAATCAAGATCAAAAGAAAACTAATAAATTGGGAAACAATCTTTACAACTAATGATTCTGACAAAGGACTTGTTTCTAAAATATACAGAGAACTGAGTCATATTTTTAAAACTAAAAGCCATTCCCCAATTCACAAATGGGAAAAGGATATGCAAAGGCAATTTACAGATGAGGAGATTAAAGCAATCCATAGCCATATGAAAAAATGCTCTAAATCAGTAATTATTAGAGAAATGCAAATTAAAGCTTCTCTGAGGTACCACCTCACACCTCTCAGATTGGCCAGTATGACCAGGAAGGATAATGATCATTGTTGGAAGAGATGTGGGAAATCTGGGACAATATTACCCTGCTGGTGGAGCTGTGAACTCATCCAACCCTTCTGGAGAGCTATTTGGAACTATGCCCAAAGGGCAACAAAAATGTGCATACCCTTTGACTCAGTGATACCGCTACTGGGTCTATACCCAGAAGAGATGAGGAAAAAGCATAAAAACATTACTTGTACAAAAATATTTATAGCAGCCCTGTTTGTGGTGGCAAAGAATTGGAAATCCAGTAAATGTCCTTCAATTGGGGAATGGCTTAGCAAACTGTGGTATATATATATCATGGAACACTATTGTTCTATTAGAAACCAGGAGGGACAGGATTTCAGGGAAGCCTGGAGGGATATGCATGAACTGATGCTGAGTTAGAGGAGCAGAACCAGACAAACACTGTACACCCTAACAGCAACATGGGAGTGATGTTCAACCTTGAAGGACTTGCTCATTCCATCAGTGCAACAATTGGGAACAATTTTGGGCTGTCTGCAAAGGAGAGTACCATCTGTATCCAGATAAGGAGCTGTGGAGTTTTAACAAAGTACAAGGACTATTCCCTTTGATTTGGAAAAAAAAAACCAGATATCTTATTGTCTGATCTTGTTACCTCTGAGAATTCTGTTCTCTTTAAGGATATTATTTCTCTCTCATCACACCCAATTTGGATCAAGGTACAACATGGAAACAAAGTAAAGACTGAAGGAGTGCTATCTGTGGGGTGGGGGTGGGGGGAGGGAAGCAAGATTTGGGGAAAATTGTAAAACTCAAATAATATCTTTACTAAAAATAAAAAATAAAAAAGACCTGGAACTTCAACATAATTGCAAAAAAAAAAGAATTTAAGGAGGTAAAGTGATTGTTTAAAAAACTAGATATGGTAGACTTATGGAGAAAATTGAATGGGGATAGAAAGAAATATGCCTTTTTCTCTGTAGTACATGGCACTTATACAAAAATTGACCATGTACTAGGACATAAAAACCTAATGATCAACTGCAGAAAGGCAGAAATAGTGGATACATCTTTCTCAGATCACAATGCAATAAGTCACATTGGGCCAAGGAGATATAGACCCAGAACCAATTGGAAGCTGAACAACCTCATTTTAAAAATGAGTGGACCAAAAATATTATAGAAAGAATTAATCATTTTATCTGAGATAAAGACAATAATGAAATAACATACCAAAACCTATGGCATTCACTCAAAGCCGTTGTCAGGGGATATATTATATCTATAAATGCTTACATGAATAATTTAGAGAAAGAGGAAATCAATGAACTACATATGAAACTAAAAGTATTAGAGAAAGAACAAATTAAAAATCCCCCATTAAATAGCAAATTAAAAATTCTGAAATTTACAGGAGAAATTAATAAATTCAAAAGCAAAAAATTATTGAATTAATGAATAAAACCAAAAGTTGGTTTCATGAAAAAAACCAATAAAGTTGATAAACTTCTGGTCAATTTGATTAAAAAATATAAAGAAGGAAACAAATTGCTATTATCATAAATGAAAAGGGTGAACTCACCACCAATGAGGAGGAAATTAAAGTAGTAATTTGAAATTATTTTTGCCTAAGTCTATGCCAATTATTTTGACAATCTAGGTGAATTGGATGAATACTTACAAAAATATAAGTTACCCAGTATAAATGAAGAGGAGATTAAATACCCAAGCAACCCTATCTCAGAAAAAGAAATTCAACAAACCATCATTGAATTCCCAAAGAAAAAATCTCCAGGGGCTGATGGATTCCCAAGTGAATTAATTCTATCAAACATTTAAGGAACAATTGGTTCCAAATCTCTATAAATGCTTTGGAAAAATAGGGGTAGTTGGAACTCTGCCTAACTCTTTCTATGACAACAATCAGGTGTTGATACCTAAACCAAGAAGAGTTAAAACAGAGAAAGAAAATTATAGACCTATCACCCTGATGAATATAGATGCAAAAATCTTAAATAAAATCTTAGCAAAACAATTACAACAAATTATCACTAGTATAATACATCATGAACAAGTAGGATTTACCACAGGAATGCAGGGTTGGTTCAAAATTAGGAAAACTGTTAGTATAATCAATTATATCAACAACAAAGCTATCAGAAATTATATTATCATATCAATAGATGCTTAAAAAGCTTTTGACAAAACACAGCACCCATTCCTACTAAAACACTAGAGATTGTAAGAATAAATGGACTGTTCCTTAGAATAGTTAGCAGTATCTTTCTGAAACCATCAACAAGCATTATATTCAATGGGGAGAGGCTAGAGGCATTCCCAATAAGATCAGGGGTGAAACAAGGGTGCCCATTATCACCACTACTATTCTATATTGTGTTAGAAATGTTAGCTTCAGAAATTTGACATGAAAAAGATATTGAAATAATTAGAATTGGGAAGGAAGTGGCAAAACTCTCACTCTTTGCAGATAACATGATGGTTTCCCTAGAGAATCCCAGGAAATCATCCAAAAAACTAATGGAAACAATTAGAAATGTTTTTAGCAAAGTTGCAAGATACAAAATAAACCCCCTAAATCCTCAGCTTTTCTATATATGTTTAGCAAGGCACAACAGGAAGAGTTAGAAAGAGAAATCCCATTAGAAGTAACCTCAGACAATATAGAATACCTGGGAATCTGCCTGCCAAGGCAGACTCAGAAATGCTTTGAAAACAATTATAAAACATATCTTTATCTGGATTAAATTAAATTAATTAAAATTAAATCAGATTTAAATCACTGGGGAAATATCAACTGCACATGGATAGGTAGAGCTAATGTAATTAAAATGACAATTCTACCAAAACTAAACTACCTGTTTGGTGCCCTACCAATCAAAATGCCAAAAAAAAATCAATGAGCTAGAAAAAACTAGTAAGTAAATTCATATGGAGAAATAAAAAGTCAAGAATTTCCCGGGATTTAATGAAAAAAGTGCAAAAGAAGGGGTCTTAGCCCTACCTGACCTAAAATTACATTAGAAAGCATTAGTCATCAAAACTGTCTGGTATTGGCTAAGAAACAGAGTGGTGGACCAGTAGAATAGACTAGGTGAAATAGCAGGAAAATGATTATAGTAATCTGGTGTTTGATAAACCCAAAGAATCCAGTTATTGGGATAAAACTCTCCATTTGATAAAAACTGCTGGGAAAATTGGAAGTTAGTATGGAAGAAACTTAGATTAGACCAACACCTCACACCCAGATCTAAATGGATACAGGATCTAGACATAAAAAACAATATTATAAGCAAAATAGAAGATCAAGGAGTATTTTACCTGTCAGATCTATGGAAAGGGGAGCAGTTTATGACTAAGGAAGAAATGGATAACATCACCAAAAATAAACTAGATGATTTCAATTGCATTAAATTAAATACTTTTGCACAGACAAAACACTGTAACCAAATCAAAAGAAATGTAGTAAACTGGGTAACAATCTTTACAACTAATTATTCAACAAAAGACTCATTTCTAAAATATAGAAAGAACTGAGTCATATTTTTAAAAAGAGCCATTCCCCATTTGAGAAATAGTCAAAGGATATGCAAAGGCAATTTACAGATGAGGAGATCAAAGCAATCCATAGTCTTATGAAAAATTTCTCTAAATTATTAATTATTAGAGAAATGCAAATTACAGCTTCTCTGAGGTACCACCTCACACCTCTCAGACTAGCCAATATGACCAGAAAGGATAATGGTCATTGTTGGAAGGGTTGTGGGAAATCTGGGACACTATTACACTGTTGGTGGAGCTGTGAACTCATCCAACCTTTCTGGAGAGAAATTTGGAACTATGCCCAAAGGGCAACAAAAATGTGCATACCCTTTGATCCAGGAATATCGTTACTGAGTCTATACCCTGAAGAAATGTTGAAAAAGGGTAAAAACATCACTTGTACAAAATTATTCATAGCAGCCCTGTTTGTGGTGGCAAAGAATTGGAAATCAAGTAAATGTCCTTCAATTGGAAATGGCTTAGCAAAGTGTGGTATATGTATGTCATGGAATGCTATTGTTGTATTAGATACCAGGAGGGACAGGAATTCAGGGAAGCCTGGAGGGATTTGCATGAACTGATGCTGATCAAGATGTGCAGAACAAGAAAAACACTGTACCCCCTAAAAGCAACATGGGGGTGATGATCAACTTTGATAGACTTGCTCATTCCATCAGTGCAACAATTAGGGACAATTTTGGGCTGTCAGCAATGGAGAATATCATCTGTATCCAGATTAAGAATTGTAGAGTTTAAACAAAGTTCAAGGACTATTCCCTCTAATTTAGAAAATACAGATATCTTATTGTCTGATCTTGTTATCTTGTATACTTTTTGTTTCTTCCTTAAGGATATGATTTCTCTCTCATCATACTCAATTTAGAACAATGTACAACATGGATACAATGTAAAGACTGACAGATTGCTTTCTGTGAAGGAGTGGGGGGAGGGACATAAAATTGGAGGAAAAATTGTAAAACACAAAATAAATAAAATCTTTAAAAAAACGAACAAACCAATAAAATTTAAACAGTTTTAAAAAAAACCAAACCATTCCCCAATTGATAAATGGTCAAAGGATAAGCAAAGTCAATTTGCAAATGAAAAAATGAAAGCAATTCATAGTCATATGAAAAACAACTCTAAATCATTACTTACTGTAGAAATGCCAATTAAAACATTTCTAAGGCACCACTTCACACCTTTCAGACTGGCCAATTAACATCATAAAGGACAATGATCAATGTTGGAAAAGATGTAGGAAATCTGAGACACTAATTTTAGTGGAGTTGTGAACTCATCCAGTCATTTGGAATAATGCCCAAAGAGCAATAAAATGTGCATACCCTTTAATCCAGCAATACCACTACTGGTTCTATACCCTGAAGAGAAAACTATCACTTGTACAAAAATATTCATACCAGCCCTGTTTGTGGTGGCAAAAATTGGAACTTGAGTTAATGTCCATCAATTGGACAATGGCTGAACAAATTGTGGTATGTGTGACTTATGGAACACTAGTGATCTATTACAAACCAGAAGGGATGTGAATTCAGGGAAGCCTGGAAAGACTTGCATGAACTGATTCTGAGTGAGATGAGCAGAGCCAGAAGAACATTGTACAATCTGTACAACCAACAGTAACATGGGGCTGATGATCAACCTTAATGTACTTGCTCATTCTGTCAGTGCAACAATCAGGCACAATTTTGGGGTATCTGCATTGGAGAATACCATCTATATCCAGGGAAAGAATTGTAGAGTTTGAACAAAGACCACAGACTTACCTTTAATTTTAAAAAACACCCATTATCTTATTATTTAATGTTGCTTTCTCTTATACTTTATTTTTTTCCTTAAGGATATGGTTTCTCTCTCATCACATTCAACTTAGATCAATGTATACCATGGAAACAATGTAAAGACTAACAGACTGTCTTCTGTGGCGGATGGGGAGGGAAGTGCGATTAGAGGAAAAATTGTAAAATTCCAAATAAATAAATTAATTAAATCAACATTTTAATAAAAGAGAATTTGGGCTAGTCTACCTTTAGAAGATAGCATTTTAACTTGGAGTAAACAAAATCAGGAAGTAGGAAGGGTTTGAGGAAAGTGGGGCAATGGGGACAGTCAAAAAAATGCCTCAAAGAAGATATGGAGTGTCTTGTTTGTGGAATAGCAAGGAAATCAGGGTCATTGGATAGAACAAGTGTGGAACAAAATCTAAGATTGGAAAGGCAGAAAGTAATTGGATTATGAAGAATTTTGAACACTAGAGAAATTTGTATTTGATCTGGGAGGAGATAAGAAGCACCTGGAATTTTTTGAGTAGACATGGTTTCAAAGCTGGACATTCACTTTTGTGTCAACAGCAGTGTTAGCTTCAGGAGTCTTCACCCAACAGACAAAAGAGAGTTGGGTGGTTAAGCAGGAGAAGACTATAGATTGTGCCTGTATGCAAGGAGAAATAAGCACAAGCAGATGAGTGTGGTTGCAGAGGGACAGGGGCCTTTCTGGTTGTGATCAATTGAAGAAGAATGAAATCTTTGGTTTTGGTCCTAGAGAAGAGGGAAAGTTGATGCTTGGGGCTATTGCACTGACCACAAAGAGCAAGAACATATTAAGTAGCAGTGGTAGTGGATGACCTGTTTGTGGTTCAGAGGTGAAGAGGAGCATCTCTGATCACTTATAGACTAATGTGTGAGCTAGAGTAGCAGGACCCACACCTGGCCTTGGATTATAGAACAGTGGAAAACCTTGAAACCTAAGGCATTGTCCCTTAATGCTCTATGAATAAAACCTGACTCAAACAGAAACACAAAATTAACAGGCAAGAAACATGTCAATAAAATGAGTAAAATACAGAGAAAGAACTTGACCACCATAGCTGCTATGTGATAGAGAACATCAAGTTTCAAACTCAGAAGACAATACCTTCTTTTTTATTTTAATCAAATTGACGAGAGGTTTATCAATTTTATTGAATTTTTCATAAAACCAACTCTTGGTTTTATTTATTAATTCAATAGTTTTTTGCTTTCAATTTTATTAATTTCTCCTCTAATTTTTAGAATTTCTAATTTGGCATTTAATTGGAGGCTTTTTAATTTGATATTTCTCTAATTTTTAGTTGCATATTTAGTTCATTGATTTCCTCTTTCTTTAATTTATTCATGTAAATATGTAAAGATATAATATATCCCCTGACAGTGCCTTTGAGTGAATCCCATAGCTTTTGGTATGCTGTTTCATATACTGTCACTATCTAGGATAAAATAATTAATTTTTTCTATAATTTGTTGTTTGTTCCACTCATTCTTTAAAATGAGGTTATTCATTTTCCAATTAGTTCTGGGTCTATATTTCCATGGCCCAAAATTACATATGATTTTTATTTCATTGTGATCTGAGAAAGATGTATTCACTATTTATGCCTTTATGCAATTGACTATTAGGTGTTTATGCCCTAGTATATGGTCAGTTCTTGTGTAAGTGTCATGTACTGCAGAAAAGCAACTATATTTCTTTCTATCCCCATTCAATTTCCTCCATAAATCTATCATGTCTGTGTTTTCTAACAATCTATTTACCTCCTTAACTTCCTTCTTGTTTATTTTATGGTTAGATTTATCTAAATCTGAGATTTGTAGGTTGAGGCAGAGAGAAGACAGGCACAGTTCTAAAATCTCCTGATCTTCCCCCATATTTTATATGAAACATACCTCTTAACAGAAATCCGATCAACAAAACTCAGAAAGAAAAGCCAGGAAAAAGAACATCTACCTCAAGATTTGTTTTCTACAATTGTGGGTGAGTCCAGGTACAGAGGGGTGGACTCAAATGGGAGTATGGGACCAGTGGGATCTTGGGAGCCTGGATTAGTACTGGATTAGTCTGATTAGCTATGGGGTTGAAACCCCGGAGCCTGAGAGTCAGAGAACTGGACTGGCTTGGTCAGCAGTGGGGCTAGAA
The DNA here is from genome assembly GCF_037893015.1 of Macrotis lagotis. NCBI lineage: Eukaryota > Metazoa > Chordata > Mammalia > Peramelemorphia > Peramelidae > Macrotis > Macrotis lagotis. The sequence goes on from NC_133662.1 coordinate 58,407,553, forward strand.
GACTCAGCTTTGACAGATAGTGGATTCTTAGCTGCACATTCCAAGCTTACTTGCTCTTTGGAATATCTCATTCCAGGCCCTTCAATACCTTAATGTTGATGCAGTCAAGTCGTGCATAATCTTTACTGTGGCTCCTTGGTATCTAAATTGCTTCTTTCTGGCTGCTTGCAGGATTTTCTCTTTTATCTGATAGTTCTGGAATTTAGCCACAACATTCCTTGGTGTTTTTATTTTAGGATCTCTTTGCAGAGGGGAATCAATGTAGTCTTTGAATAATTATTTTGCCCTCTAGTCCCATGATATCAGGGCAATTTTCCATAACTAAATCCTGTAATATTAAGTCTAGGCTTTTTTTTCTCTCTTCAATGTTTTCAGGAAGACCTATAATTCTCAGCTTCTTGAGTCAGTGGTTTTGCTGATGAGGTATTTTACATTTCCTTCTATTTTTTCTATCTTTTGGTTTTGTTTAACAAGCTCTTGCTGTCTAATGAAGTCATTGGTTTCCACAGACTACATTCTTTTTTTTTAGAGAAGAATTTTCTTAATTTACCTTTTGCAACTCCTTTTCCAATTGGTCAATTCTATTTTTGAAAGAGTTTTTCCTTTGACCAATTGAGGTTTTGAGAGAATGCTTTTCTTTTAGCATTTGCCCAGTTGAGGATCTGAAAGAATTATCATTTTGTATTTGTCCAATTGTATTTTCCAATGATTTGTTTTCTTGTTGCAAGATGTTAATCTTCTCTTGGGTTTCTTTTCGAAAATTTTTCAATTGATTTTTAAATTCCTTACTTATTTCTTCAAGGAAGTCCTTCTGTGCTGGAGACCAGATCATGTTCTCCTCAGAGATTCTAGGTCTCTCTGAGTTAAGGTCTTTTCTTTCCAGGAATTTTTTTATGGACCCTCTTTTTTGCTGCCTTTTCTTCATTTAACTAAGAGCTTGAGTTGGGGAGGGACTGGTTCACAGAGGTTTGGTGTTTCAATCCCTAGAGGCTTTACTCACTGAATGTAATGTCTCCTGCTGGCCAATAGGGAGTGCTAGAGGATTTGCTCACTGAGTGTAATATCTCAAGCTGGCCAGTAGGAGGTGTTGGTTGCTTTCTCTGGAGTGTCTGTGACCTTGATTGAGGCCCTCTCCCTTGGCCTGGAGGGAGTGAGTGAAGCTGTTAAATACTTTTGTCTTTGGTCAATGGTGGGCTATACCCTGGGGTAAGGGGAAGAAGGGAAGAAATGAGAAACATATGAATCTTGCTCTCATCAGACTTGACTTAAAGTTAACTTACACACACACACACACACACACACACACACACACACTTAACTTAAAAAACATCTTACTTTTCATGTATTAAGAGAGGAAAAGGAGAGGGGGTATGGAGATAGGGAGGGGGAGGAATAAGGTGAACTAAAAGAAAGAAGGAAAGGGAAAAGGGAAAAAGGGAAAGGGGAAAGAAAGGGGAGAGGGTGTATATAAGAGGACAAACACACTGAAGCATGTGGTATTCAGAAAGAAAATACTGAGGAATATGGATAAAGGGGGGGTGAAAATACAAACATAGAGAAGATAGCATGGAGGGCAATAGTGAGTAATTATAACTTTGAATGTGAATTGGATGTATTCCCCTTAAAATGTAAGTGAATAGCAGAGCAGATTAAAACCCAGAATCCTACAATATGCTGCTTACAGGAAACTCATTTGAAGCAGAGAGATACATACAGAGTAAAGGTAAAAGGTTAGAGCAAAATATATTTTGCTTCAGCTGAAGTGAAAAAAGGAGGGGAAGACATCCTTATCTCAGACAAATAGCTTCCTGTAAGGTTTCAATGAAAACATGTAAAAAGGTCACAAGTCCAATAATAGTTCTTAGAAGAACTTTAAAAAGGTTTTTAAAATGAAATAAGAGAAATTGAGGAGAAATTGGGAAAAATAAATAAGAATAATGCAAGAAAATCAAGAAAGTAATGAAAAAAGTCAGCAATTATAAAAATTAAAAAAACTTACTTAAGAAAATTACTTCTTAAAATTTCAATTGAATAAGGGGAGGCTAAGGATTTCAGAATATATTAAATCAAATCACAATAATTAAAAATAGAAATCTCACTAGAAAAACAACTGACCAGAAAAGAGTTAGAGGAGAGATAATATAAGAATTGTCAGGGTGACTGAAAATTATGATTTTTAAAAAAGAGTCTAGACATTATATTTCAAGAAATTATTGAAGAAAATTTCCCTGAAGTTCTAGAACTAGAGTATAAAATAGAAATTGAAAAAATCCATCCATCATTTCCTAAAGAGATCCAAAATTATGCACAAGATAGCTACATTTCAAAGAAGAAAATAATCACAGGCTACTAGAAAGGTATCATTTCAATACTGAGGAGTTACAGTCAGGATAACACAAGATTCACTAGCTTCCACATTAAAAGACTAAAGGGCATGGAACATAATATTCCAAAGAGTAAATGAGTTGAGTTTACAATCAAGAATAACTTAACCAGAAAAACTGAGTAGAATTCTTCAAGGGGGGGATAAAAGGGAAATATAATAAATTAAAGAACATTCAGTTATTCTTGAGAAAAAGACCAGAACTGAATGGAAAATTTGACTTAAAAGAACCAGGAGAAACATAAAAAGGCAAATATGAAGGACTGTTTATAAAGGATTTAATAAAGTTAAACTATTTAATTCTTATATAGGAAAATATCTTTAAAATATTCTTATTGCTAAAGTGGTTCAAACGACTATACATAGAAAGAAGTCCAGGTGCTGATTTCATTACGATGAGATGATCCTAAAAAATAAAATTGTGGGGCTGTTGGGTGGCGCAGTGGATAGAGCACTGATTCTGGAGTTCAAATCTGGCCTCAGCCATTTGATAATTACCTAGCTGTGTGGTCTTGGGTAAGTCACTTAACCCCATTTGCCTTGCAAAATCCTAAAAATAAATAAATAAACAAACAAATGAACAAACAAACAAATAAATAAACAAGAAAATAAATAAAATTCAATAGGGAGAGATATAATGAAGCAAATTTAATCATACAAAAGAGCAGAAGGGAAGAACTGTTATAGTAGAGAGAAGGATAGGGAAGAGGACATTGGAAGTTATGAAATTGTGTTAAAGATGAAATAACATATGCTATTGGACTCTAAAAAATTACAGAGAAATAGGAGGGCATAGGAAGGACTATTATAAAGACATTCTAATTAAGAAGTAGGAGGTCAAGAAGTAGTATAAAAAGAGAGAGAGAGAGAGAGAGAGAGAGAGAGAGAGAGAGAGAGAGAGAGAGAGAGAGAGAGAGAGAGAGAGAGAGAGAGAGAGAGAGAAACACAGAGAGAGAGAGAGAGAGAGAGAGAGAGAGAGAGAGAGAGAAACACAGAGAGAGAGAGAGAGAGAAACACAGAGAGAGAAACAGAGAGGGGAAAAAAGATGAAAGGAATATACGAGTAATTATTATTATAATTTTGAATGTGATTGGGATGAACTGAACCATAAAACAGAACTGGACAAAAACCAGAACCTGACAATATGTGTTTATAAGAAACGTATTTAAGCATGACAGACACACATAAAGTAAAAATAAAGAAGCATAAGTTATTATGTTTCAGATACTATAAAAAAATAAGGGTAGTGAAAATAGAAAGACAAAGTTAAAGCTAAAATAAATTTAAATAAAAGTGATAAGTAGGAAAATTGCATCAAGTTAAAAGGTACCATAGATGATGAAGTAATATGTGTACCAAACATATATATATATATATATATATGTATATATACATATATATATACACCAAATGCTTTAATATTCATATTTTCAAAGGAAAACATAAATGAACTACAAGTGAAAATAGATAGCAATGTTACAATAGTGGAAGATTTCAGCTTTCCTGTCAGAATTAGATAAATCTAACCAAAAAAATAAATAAGAACAAAGCCAAGAGGCCTAATAGACTTTTAGATAAACCTGGATGTAAATACTCTCTGAAAAGAACTAATTGGAAATAGAAAGGAATTTACCTTTTTTCATGGGAGCATATGACCTCATTACAAAAATTGACCACTACTAAGCCACACAACATTTATAGTTAAATACCAAAAGCAGAAATATTAAATGCATCCTTTCCAGATTAAAATACAATAAATTATATTTAATAAAAGAATGTGTAAACACATATTTAAATTTAATTGGAGACTAAATAACCAAATCTTAAAAAATGAGTGGGTTATAGAACAAGTCATTGAGGCAATAAATAGTTTTATTAAAGATACTGACAATAATGAAACAACTTATCTAAGCTTATGGGTTTCACCAAAAACAGTTATCAGAGAAAAATTTATATATCATCATTAATATAATGCTTACATCAATAGTTGCAAGGACAGACTAATGAATTAAGTATTCAATTTAAAAAACCAGAAAAAGAACAAATTAAAATCCTCAAGCACTAAATGACAATCCTAAAAATTAAAGGTGAGAATAATAAAATTAAATATCATAAAATCATTGAATTAATAAATAAAGCTAGTTGTTTTCATGAAGTAGATAAGCATTGAATTACATTTTTAAAGGAAGAAAATCAAATCATCAGTATCAAAAATGGGAATATACAGCTAATGAAGATGAAATCAATTCAGTTATTAGGAATTATTTTTCCCAATTATATGCCAATAAATTTAACAATTAAATGAAATGAGAAGGTACTCACAAAAATAAACCTTCAAATTAACAGAAGAGGAAATAGAATTTCTAAAAAAATCCCACATTAGAAATAGAAACAGAGTAAATCACAAATGAGTTTCTATAGGAAAAATGGCATTGGGAGTAGATGGATTTACAAGTAAAATCTATCAAACATCTAAAGATTAACTCATTGCAATATTAAATAAATTATTTGGAATAATGGGCAGAAAAGGAGTCCTAACAAACTCCTTTTATGAAACAGATATAATGTTGAAATCTAAACCAGAAAGAACAAAAGCAGAGAAAGAAAAACAGGCCAATTTCACTGATGAATATTGATGCAAAAATATTGAATAAAATACTAGCTAGAATACTACAACAGTACACATGATTATGCAGAAAATATTTAGTTAATATGCAAGACATTCCTACTAAAAACACTGGAAAGCATAGGTATAAATGGATTTTTTACTTAAAATGATAAGAAACTTCTACCTAAAAACCATTAATAGGCATTATCTATAAAAAGGGATATATTAGACTTCCCATGAAGATGAAAAGTGAAATAACACTGCCCATTATGATCAATATTATTCAATATTATACTAAAAATTATAGCTATAAGAGAAGAAATTGAAGTTATCAGAATGGTAATAAATTACTCTTTTAGGAAATATTATGACAATAATTGGAAAACTTGGATATTGAACTAGAAAGCTAATAGAATATGTGTTCTTTGGATGCAGGGGCTATTTAAAATTTTTGTTTTTATTTGTATTTCTAATTCCTGGCAACATAGTATGGGCTTTAATGACTACTTGTTGACTGGCTGACTTTTTGAAACTTAAGTGACAATTTTTATATTCCCTAATCTTTACATGATTCCCTCCTCTTCAGCATCAAGGAGTTTATTTTAGACAAAAAGTTCTGAATTCAAGCACTCAGAAAGTCTCCTAACATTTAAGTAGAAGTTTAGGCTCTCTATCTAACTTTATATTTTTATCCATTAATGGTTAATTCTTGGACTCTTTTTGTTGCAGGAAAAATTCATCTCATCAGAAATTTTTTGGAAAAAGAACTAGTAGATCTGATTCAGTATGTTCCAAAAGTCTTAGTGCAGTTTTAAGGTTAAAATGGAATTCCCAGTTTTAGTCTTAAAAGCGCGCTGTCTTTTGGACTACTATGTGAATTGTTGGAATAGAGAAAGGAAGTTGGGGAAAAGATCTTTGTCTTCTTGGAATGTTCCTCCAGTCAGATCTTCTATTTTTGGGTTTTTTTTTGGGGGGGTAGATTTTTACAGGACAATGGGGTCAAAGTGGGTTGCTCAAGGTCACACAGCTAGGTAATTATTAAGTGTCTAAGGCCAGATTTGAACTTAGGGCTGGTGCTCTATCCACTGCAACAGCTAGCCGCCCCTAGGTCTTCTATTTTCATAAAGCCAGTGATTTCTCTATTTTCCTTCTCTTCCAAAGCTAAATACTGCCTTTGGTGTTCTAAATCCATGCTTGTTCTATCCTCTCAGCATCAAATTTCTTCTTTTTATACAAAGTCATTAGGGCAAGAGCACATTACTCACTGAACAGATTGATTGAAATAGTTGTAGAGGACCTTTTTAGACTTATTTCTGTTTGATTGAATCAAGAAGTGTTTTTTTCTCAAGTAAAGTTAATTTCTTTTATGTGGGTGGGATAATCAAGGAGTCCTACTTTACACTAGTCACTAAGGAAGCAAAGACAAAAATGAAGTAAAATACCTGCCCTCAAGGAACTTACATTTTCTCTGGAAAGATAACAAGTACATATATAAGTAATATACTTGTATTTGTAGTTATGTATATATGTATAGTATATATATATGATTGATACTAGGAAATCAGCAAGGTGAGATATTATCAGTTCAGAGGGTGATAATCATGAAAGATCAGGTAACCTGAGCACACTTTTGAAGAAGGCATTTTAAGGGACAAGGATGAAAAGGGTATATATTCCAGTTATATGGTGGGGCAGGTGGGACAAATTGCAGAAATGGAAGATTGAATATTGTGTGTGAAGAACAAAAAGTAAGCCAGTCTGATGAAACTAAAGAGGGCACGATAGAGAATAATAGTCTCTAGAGATTTAGATTGTAAATTGAGGAATGCAAACTTGACTTTATAGGTAATAGGGAGTCATTGGTGCTTACTTAACAGGGAAATGACATAATCACACTTATGCTTAAAGAAAATCACGTATGGATAACTCTTTACAGCCTTGATTTATTATATATTTCCAGTCTTATTATACATTACTCTCTCTCCCACCCCTCCCACCCTCAATGGTCTAGTCAAAGTTTTCTTCTTGCTAAACATTACTGTAAGACACTCTAATATCCATGTCTTTGCATCCCCTGAACTTGAAATTCATACTCACTTTACCTCTTAAAATTCTCAATTTCTTGTGAGGCTTACCTGAAATTTCTTCACTTTAGGGGCAAACACTTGCTAAAATGTAGGGACTGCCTAAAAATGGAATAGGCTACCTTTAGAGATAATGTGTTGTCCTTACTTGGAAGTCTTAAGAAATTAATTGTCAGGTATGTTATAGAATGAGACTGTCTTTCCTATGTGGGTTGGATTAAATAGTCACAGAGGTCCTTTTAAAGCCTTAAATTATTACTATTGGTTTAGAAATTACCTCCATTTGTGCAGATCTGTCACTCCTCTGTAGCTTATATTGCTAAATATTTTCCTGTGTAAGTAAACAGTTCAGTGTTTTGCCTATGGTCATATGTCTAGAGTTAGAATCAGGTCCTTCCAGTGAAAGCAACTTTTTATCTACTGCACCACACTGATTCATAGATTCCATTTAGGCTTATTTTCTTCTTCCCTGTTGCAGCCTTTAAAGTCTAATAATGGGCAGATTTGAAGTCAATTAAGGAAGGCAAGAATGTGCATATTTCTAGACACTGAAAAGTAATGCTCCCAGATATTTACCTTCTTTCCTTTTCCCTTCCCTCTCCTTTTGTCTTCCAGCCAAATATGCACAAATTTCCCCTGGAGAACCTTAGAAGGAAGTTGAAAGAATAAAGTCTTGTCTATTTGCTATTTCTCTACACAGCTTCCCTGAAAGGAGTAATTAACTACCCCTGCCAACAAGCTCTTTCCCAACTTGTAGAATGTTCAGCAAAGCTGATTCTATTAACAGTATTAAGGAAATTCCTCAGGTTGGTTTTAAAAACATGCAGAAAAGCAATATGTATATGTGTGAATAATATACATATACACATACACATATACGTATATATACATATTATATATAATTTTGTTCTGACTTTTTATGCCTTAAACATGTTCTTCTTGTTTTATAGAAAACATCACTGAAATGTTGAAATCACTGTACACTCAGAAATTAGATGTTAAAAACTACTCAAACCATATAGAAATTGAAGGTAAGGGAACATTTTAGAGGAAAAGAAATCACACACTTAAGGATAGAATTATTTAAATTATTTATTTAAGGCAGTGGGGTTAAGAGTGAATTGCCCAAGTTCACAATAATTAAGTTTCTGAGGTTGGATTTGAACTCAGGTCCTCCTGACTCCAGGGCCAGTGCTCTATACAATGCACCACATAGTTGCTCCCCTCTATATTCAATATGAAGAGCAGTGTTTTATAGTGGATAGAGCAAAGGACTTGGAGTCAGGGAAGAGTTGGCTTCAAATCTCCACATCGATACTTTTATATGATTTCATCATATTTCATCAGAGAACTGTATAACACTAGGAAAGTCATATAATCTCTCTGTGCTTTAGTTTGCTCAACTCTACTATGGAAGGAGAGTTGAACCTGATGGGCTCTAAGGTACCTTTCAGTTCTATCCCTGTGGACCATTGCCTAGACATTAATTCACAAAATGTCAGATATTTTGAGTCTTTTCCCTCTACAATGCACTCCTTTTTTTCTTATTTAAGGCAATGGGCTGGTGACTTGCCCAGGGTCACATAGCTAGGGAATTATTAAGTGTCTGAGTTTGGATTTGTACTCAAGTCCTCCTGATTCCTGACTCTATCTAAAGCACAACATAGTTGCCCCCTACAGTCCATTCTCTATGCTGCTGCCACAATAGCTACCTAAAGTCCTAGAGTGATCACAGTTCCTGCTCAGAACCATTCAATGCTTTCCCATTGTCTAGAGGATCAAATGCAAACTTTTTATTCTAGCCCTTAAGCTCATCCCAACTGCTTTTCCCCAAATTATTTCATTTTATGCCACTACCTGATTCAATTTTGGTCTCTTCCTCTGTACAACTACTATTACAGGAATTCACTTCATCTCTTTCTTCACTTCTTGAATCCTTCTCTTTCTTCAAGATCTACCTTACAGGGTACCTCTTTCAGAAAGCCTTCCCAGGCAAGTTATTCTCCCCAATTCCTCATTTAAAAGAGTTCTTTACATTTTACTTTTATGGAATTTTTCCAGACCTTCCATATTCTACTCTATCAAAAACACTTGTGTGGAAATTGCATACTCTTTATTAGATAGTAAGTTCTTTGAGGGAAGAGCTTGTGACATTTATCATCTTAATAGGCACTTAATATATAAGATTCAATGGAATAGATAAAATCAGACACTACCAAGAGAATGTGACTTTCTGAGGTTCTAAGTAGATGACTACCTCAATTACCTTTTATGTCCCAGAGGCAGAAATGTACACATTGGTGTCCTTATAATATCCTGTGATGAAAATAGAATCGTAGATTCATTTATTTAGGATGAGAAAGAACCTTTTAGCATATCAAGTACATCTCCTTTTTTTCATTTTTCAGATGATTAAATTTAGGTACAGAAAGATTAAACAACCTTTCCCATGGTCACACAGGTAATAAGTGTTTAAAATAGAACTTGAACTCAGGTCATCCTAACTACAACTCCAGCTACTATTCATTATATTATGTTATCTCTAACTCTGATATAACCTCAGGGTTTGGAAGTCTAGACAGGCAATCTTTTCTTCTTCCTATTAATTCTTTGTGGAATTAAAAGTGCTAGGAGAATGAGAAGGAAGGTGCAGGTTTACCACCCCCCCTTAGGGGGAGGAAACTTCTGAAAAGGCCTAATTACAAGTCTAGAAAATATTACTGGAGGGGCAGGTGAGTGACAGAACTGGGCTGTTCTTCTCCCATGGGACAGATTTCTATGACCAGATCTTGGTAGAATCTCTGAAGATTCTAAGTGGGTTTTTTTTTGACAAGTATATTCTTGAAATTGCATTCCTGAGGACTCAAATTTTCTGCAGAATTATGTTCTCTTAACATGATTCAGTTTTGTTCTCAGTAAAAAATGGATCAAGAGTAGCTTCAGGATATTGGAGACAATTTAACAGAATGGAGGATTAGGGACAAAGTCCCCTATTCTTCTCTCTTAAGAAGAATTCAAGAAATTTATGCCTTCTCCAAGTTCTTAATTAATTCTTTCCATTAGTCTCTTACAGAACTTGCAGTTTTATATTCTGCATGCATATGATTTTAAAAATGAACTAATTAAAAGAGAAACCTATATTCCAGTGACAGAAAATAACAGTATTACAGTGTTTGGAATATATATATATATATATATATATGTATATATATATATATATATTTAAAACTCTCACATAAGGCAACTCATTCCACTAACTTATTTCTCTTTTGTTTCCTCTTTTCCCTCATTTCTCCTTTTCTATACAGTCTAAATGCTAACCTCATCCCTCAACTGTGTTTTACAGAGTTGATTTCTTAATTGCCAAATCCAATGACTTTTTCCTCAGTGTTTATATTCCTTGAATTCTGTGTAGCATGTATCATTTTTGATCATCTTTTCCTTCTGAATACTTTCACTTCTTTCAATTTTTCAGGACACTGCTATCTCTTGGTTCTCCACCTATCTAACAGCTTTTTTTCTCATTTCCTTTTGCTTTATCAATATCCATATCCTACCCTATGTCTTTAGACATACCCAAATGCCTTTAGGTTAAGACCTACCTGTGCCTTTAGATTAATAGGCTACATTTTGGATCCATCAATATTTTTAGATACCATATTTTAGATACCGTATTTCCCCATGTAACACACACCTTAATTTGAGGGCCTGAAATTTGAAAAAATAAATGTATTATATAAAGTTTTTGAACTCATTTTATACATTATAAAATCCATACAACTCTTCATCACTGTCAAAACTCCTATCCATTGGCTTGTCCTCATCTTTGTTTGATGATGAATCATCTTCTTAGGAGACACTCCAGCTGCTCTCCTGTGCCATAGACTTCGGTTGACCACACGCTCTCCCTGAGCAAGTCTGGTGCTTAGACCATTCCATTTTATGAACCTGAAACACCAATTGTATCTCCTTTGAAATCAGTCACTTCCTTTTCATCAGCAATTCTTGCTGAACCATCTTTGTGGACACAGGAATTCCAATGGTCCTTTGCTCTTCAATCCATCTCTTCACTTTCCTCTCTAACTCAGGCCATTTGGCTGACTTGCCTCTCATGACCTTCTGCCAGGGTGTTTTCAGTAGAGTTTCTTATTCCTGTACCCAGTCTTGGATTATTTTCTCAGTTGGAGGAGGACCAAATTGATGTTCAGCAGCACAATTTCCAGTCACTTTTGCAAACTGGATCACTTTGAACTTGAATTCAGCACTGTACAAAAATCTTTTTCTGAGCCATTTCTGGACAGAAACATGATAAATGTAACCTAATCAAATATGAAACAATAAGTGCAAAGACAACAAATGTGAAAAGTGGAAAATGCTGGGCAAAAATCTATAAGCATGGTATAAGAATCCCAATTTTAGACCCCCAATTTCTCAAAAAAGGGGTGCATCTTATACATGGGGAAATATAGTAATTCTGCTAATGCTCCATAGCTTGAAATAAAAATTGGTGTCTCATCATCAATTTAGAATTACAAATAACAACAGATTCCTTTTCCCACCTTCCAAGGAATTTATAACAAAAATATGACACTTACTGTAAAAGGGCCTAATCACACATTTATTAAATTGTATACTAAAAGTTATATTGGGAAGTTGTTATTGGTCCATAATACAATTTTTCATGAAAACCTACATGACTTAAAAAAAAATTTTGAAAGTCATCTCTAGGAAAAACTGAATATTGCTGTTAACAGCAACAAAATTATATTAAGGAAGAATGATTGCAAATAAAGAGACTTAGTAACTGATTTAGCTTAAGAGCATGGTTTCAATCTCTAAATCTGAAGCTTTGCTATACTCATTTCTTTAATGGACGTTTCTCTCCCTTTCCTCTCCCTCTCCCCTCCTCTCCCCCTTGCTTTTTCTCTCTCCTTTTCCTCTTTCTCTCCATATGTATATACATATATATATATATATATATATATATGTATGTATGTATATATATATATATATATGTAGATAACAACTTTATTCACATACCCTTATATCCATATATATTAACCTTGAAAGTAAATATTGTAATTTTGTTGGGGTCATATAATTGAGAAATGTTATTATTGATGTGTACAGTCTTGGTTCTACTCCCTTTGCTCAGCATCAGATCCCATAAGTCATTCCATGCTTCTCTAGAATCTGAACATTTATGTTTTCTTATAAAACAACAGTATTCCAAGGTATTCGTGTACCATAAGTTGTTTAGCCATTGCCCAATTGATGGGTATCCCCTCAATTTCCAATTCTTTGCCACTACAAAAAAAGAGCTGCTATGAATATTTTGGAACATGTAGGACTTTTCTCCTTTTTCTATAATTTCTTCTGGATATAGACCTAGAATTGGAATTGCTGGATGAAAGGGTATGAACAGTTTTATTTCTCTTTGGGCATAGTTCCCTATTGCTGTCCAGAAAGGTTGGATACAATCACAACTCCACATCAATGCATCAATGTCCCGATCTTGCCACAGCCTCTCCAACATGGATCAACTTCCCTTTTTCTCATCCTGGCCAATCTGATAGGTGTGAGATGATACCTCATTGTTGTTTTAATTTGCATTTCTCTAATCAATAATGATTTGGAGCGTTTTTTCATATGATTATAAATACCTTTAATTTCTTCATTTGAAAACTGTTCATATCCTTTGATCATTTTTCAATTGGGGAATGACTTGTGACCTTATAAATCTGATGCAATTCTCTATATATTTTAGATATGAGATTTTTATCAGAACTCCTAGTTGTGAAGATTGTTTACCAGCTTTCTGCTTTCCTTCTAATTTTGGCAACATTGATTTTATTAGTGCAAAACCTTTTTATTCATTTTGTAGTTTTATAATGTGCTCTAATTCTTGTTTGGTCATAAAATTTTTCCCTTTCCATAGATCTGATAGAGTATTTCTTTGTCTATTAATTTATCTATGGTACCACTCTTTATATCCAAATCCTGTACCGATTTTGACCTTATTTTGGTATAGGGTCAGTGCTTATGTTTCTTGAACTCTGTGCCACTTGTATCATTTTTGATCATCTTTTCTTTCTGAATACTTTCTCTTCTCTCAGTTTTCAGGACACTGTTATCTCTAGGGTTCTCCACCTTCCTTTCTGACTATTCTTTATCATTTTCTTTTGCTTTATCACTATCCATACCCCACCCTATGTCTATAGACATATACAAGACTCTGCCCTAGGCACACTTCTTTGCTCTGTAATTCTTTCTTTTTTGGTTTTTGCAAGATAATGGGTTTAAACAGCTTGCCCAAAGTCACACAGCTGGGTAATTATTAACTGTCTGAGAGCTAATTTGACCTCCAGTCCTCCAAGGCTGGTGCTCTTTCCACTGAGTCACTTAGCTGCATCCTCTATAATTCTAGCTTGATTCCTTCACCATTTTTCATGACTTCAGTGACATCTATTGAGATGACTGCTAATTCTATATATCCATTCCAAGTTTCTCTCCTGAGTTCTCATGACCCTCATAATTACATTGCACATTTTGAATATGATTTACTCTAGGCACCTCAATATCAGCAGGTGAAAGACCACCATCTTCTTTCCAAAATCCACCATTTTCCCAAAAGTGCTTTTTTTGTGAAAGATACTAATATTATTTCCATAATACAACCTGGTTAATTCAAAATCATCCTTGATTTATCATCTTCTTCCAACTCATATATTAACCCTATCTTCTCACATCTGGTCTATTTAAATAGCCTCCTAATTGATCTCTCTTCCTTGAATAACTCCAAACTCCAGCATATTCTTCATATTAAAATACCTAAAGAATGGGTCTGAGTATTATCTCTAAATATAGACTGTTTCTAATCTAACTCCAACATATTTCCAATTTTATTATCTATAAAAGTACACCTCATATACTTTCCAATTAAAATAAACAGTCCTATTTAATTTTTCTCACACACAGTTCACACCTCTGTACTTTTGCACAGACTGTCTTTCATGACTGGCATATTCTTGTCAAGTCAACAAATATTTATTACCAACAAATATTTGCCCTGTGAGAGGCACTGGAGTGGACACCAGGGATACAGACTCAAACAGAAATAAATTCAGTCCTTGATCTCAAGGATCTTGTGTTCCAGTGAAGGAAGAAAAACATAAAAGGAAGATAAAAAGAGAAAGATTAAATGGGTGATATGAAATTACTCCATGCAGGTGCATGGTAGAGACAATATAGAGAGCCAGGACTGGAGTCTGGGAAGGAATGAAAATTTGGTTGTCCTTGGCATCTTCCTTAAAATTGAGGTTTTTGGAATCATCTGCAAGTTAGAGAGACTAGTCTCATGGGAGTAGAAAATATGTCCAGTATGAGAAGTAATCTAGTGGTAGAGTTAGTTTCCAGTATGAAAATACTTAGTTTCTTTCAATGTTTGTCTCTTCCATATGAAAACTTTCTTGAATACTATAATTGCTACTACCTATTCCAAATTGCTTTATGCTTATTTTACATCCATTTATTTTGCATATTCTTTTATTACACACATCATTGCAGGCTGTGAAATTTAAAATCATAGAGATCAATGGAAGTTTCCTTTTTGATTTTGTATTCCTAATACCTAAGATAATGCTTAGTTGCTAGCACATAGTAGGTAAAATGTTTAATAAATGCTTCCTTGACTGATGAAAGAGCCTCTAAAGTAAGAATTATATAACCAGACCCCTCCCCCCACATGCTATAATCCTACTTTCAAAATTTGTCACCCTGTTGATTGAGATTTTATGAGCAAAGATGAACAATAAGAAAAAAATGTATTGATGAGATATGGCTTGACTATAACTTCATCTGTAATAAATCCAAGGGCTTCAAAGAAATGTAGTTCAAAGTTATTCAAAGGTGTGATGTTCTACAAAAGTATTGAGAACTTCGGCTGCACTGAAAGGGGTAATAATGCTGCAGTGAAATGCCCAGATATGACTGAAAATGAAATATTGCATTCAGTTCTGGTCTCAAATTTTAGTAAGGACATTAATTAGCTAGAGAACATCCAGAGAGTAATGTCTAGGATGATGAAGTACCTCAAGATGATGCCCATGAGGACCACTTGAAGGAAATGGGTATATATATGAATATAAATATATATATATATATATATATATATATATATATATATGTTTGGAGAAGAGAAGACTGGGTTTGGAGAGTAGGATAAGAGCTATCTTTAATAATATGAAGGGATGTCAAAGGAAAAAAGATTTATATTGTTTGACCCAAGAAGGTAAAACTAGGAGTGGTGGATAGAATTTGACTAGATACAGATAAATTTAGTCTTGATAAAAACCAAATTTCTTAATAATCACAGCTATTTAAAATAGATTGAGCTGCTTTATTAGATAATGGATTCCCCTTCACAGGAGGTCATCAATCAAAAACTGAATGACCATTTGTTGGGGATATTATTGAGATGACCCTTTTGACAAAATGGGTTGGATTAAATCACCTCTGAGCTCTCTTTCTACTCTGAGATTATGTGATTCTGGCTTGGTTGGTTCATAAGAACTCTATAATTTCATCTCTAAGCTCTAT
This sequence comes from Macrotis lagotis, assembly GCF_037893015.1. Lineage (NCBI taxonomy): Eukaryota > Metazoa > Chordata > Mammalia > Peramelemorphia > Peramelidae > Macrotis > Macrotis lagotis. Next base: position 58,423,226 of record NC_133662.1, read on the forward strand.
TACAGTTTTTGTTTTCATATCGTCTCCTTAATAATTCATGTGCCCTCTTTCTCTTTTCCCCGGTTACTAATTCCTTTCATGCAGATGGCTGTATCACAAGTACCAACATCATAATTGTTATTATGGGTATTATTTTGGCAGTCACAGTTAGAGAAGGAAAATATCTATACTCTTTCCCAGAAGGAAACTCTAAATGAACACTGCCAGAAAGAAATAAAGGGAGTATCTTGATGTCATTGGTTCTGGAGGAAATACCAGCCACTTAGTTCCAACTTACAATAGGACATTAAAGTAACTGAGAATATTATTTTGGAATATCAAACAATTAGAATTTTCATTGGAATTATTGTACCTCCAAGATACTTTTGAGCTCTAACTACCATCATAATCAGAAAGACAAGCCAGTTTGTCTGTGAGACCAGAAAGATAGACTGTTGTCTGTAGTCCTACTAAAGCATCAATCATTTTCTACTCTATTCTAAAATTTCTTTCACTTACCTCTCTTGACCAACTATCTATTTGTCTACACAAACCACAAATTTAACATGATAGTGGAAAGATAACCAACCTCAAAGTCAAGAAGACCTGGGCTCAGTCCTGTTATTGACACATATTGCATGATTTGGGGTTTGTCTTCCTTTGATTATTTCCCCAGAAACAATCCCTCTCATTTTTAATAAGGAGAGATTTCATTTTCTTTTTAATGTCTCCATGTGGAGATGCCTTCTGAGATACCCTGGACTTATATTAGGACTCTATTGCACACAAGCTCATACCTTTATACTCATGTGAATAAAACAGTTTGTTGGATAATTTAATTTTGAGGTATTAAATGATTATACCTCAATGCCCTCAGTGCCCCCAGTCAACTTTCTAAGACTATTACTATTGCTAATTTATATTTAATGGCAGAACTTTGACATTAAAGTCAGATTGGATAAATCAGAGATACAGATAATCTATCTATCTATCTATCTATCTATCTATCTATCTATCTATCTATCTTAGAGATTATGAGGTTGGACTGGTTATCATTTTGGAAAAAATAAAGGGTTTTTCAATTATTCCTGATGTTTCCTTTCTCATAAACTGTATCTTCGGGATCAATCATTTTTTTCATTTATGTTGTCTAATGGTGAACTATGGAACCCTTTTCTAGGGATCCAAAGGACAAGAGAATGTAACATGTTACATGTAGATAGGCAATATATTTCCAATAATAACATATGTACAAGAATTGGTATAAAAGATATCATTAAGTATCCTGTGTGTGTAACTATAATTAATCTGAATCAATGATGTAGTTAGAATCAGACACAATGGTAGAATGATTTAAGTATTTCCCCTTGAGACATAATAAATAACAGTAAAAAGTCCCAATTAGAGTACTACAACATGAAGGACTTAAAGCAAAACATGGATGAGAATCACATGAGACAACATAATGTCGTGGATTGTGAAGTGGTCTGAAGGCTAGGAGAATCTGGATCCAAGTTCTGTCCTTTACAGGCCCATTGACTACTCAAAATCCCAGGCAACTTAGAACTAATAAGTTTGTAGAGGAAGTTTCTCACCCAAAAGTTCTCTGTCAGTGAAATCAGAATTTTGTTTAGAACACTTATCTCAAAGAATTACACAATAGAAGGAGCTTTGGAGAGCCTATAATGCTTATATATGGAGGAAATATTTCCACCACTGAAGTCCCAGATCTATTCAGTTAGTTCATATGAGATTCATTCATTTGCTATTTGCAATGAATTGTGCTCACAGTAAGAAATATAGAAAGATAAATGAGATAGTTTCTTCTCTAAAGCTGTTTACAATCTAGGAGAAATGTTTTATTTGTTTGTATAATATAATATATACATATATTATGTAATAGTTATTATATAAAAACACAATATATACATATGCATATACTATATAACTTATGCCTACTAAATTACAAATTATCTTATTTATTTTACTGCATCTTTTACTGTATTAAACAATAGAATATATGTGAATATACACATATAAATATTCCATATACGATGCATATATGTATATATATTCCATAAAGAATATGAATCAAATATTATAAAAGACCTGTGATTTAATTTGTTCCTATATAAAATTATCAGATGAGGAACCTGCATTTATCAGTGTTGTCCAGCAATTTTTCTGAAACTTCTAGTCTTACAGAGTTAGCAGAACACTGAAACATAGTTTGTAATATGTCAGAGATAAGAACTGAATCCAGATTTTACCGACTCTCCCTAGCCCCTTCTTCACTATGGCATACTACCTCTAAGAGTGCAAAAGAAATGATAAGTTCTGATGAGTGAAAAAAATCAAAACCAACTTGAGAGGTGGAGGATGGGGATGAATGGAGCAAAGACTTTCATGGAAGAAAAAGCATTTGGGCTATCCTTTATAAGATTGGTAGAATTTCATGTCAACCCTGGGACAAAAATGCAGGATATTCTGGAAATATCTATTAGTCTAGTTTTCCTTAAGTATTAACTATGTTAGATAGTACAATATGAAAGAGAAAAACCTAAAAGATAAGATGGAGTCAGATTAATGAGAAAATGGAGTTTGGTACTTTTTTCAGAAGGTAATGGGGAGCCATAGAAGCTATTTGAGTTCAATGATATGTATGATTACAACTGGCATTAGGAAGAGCTATTTTGCTCATCATGCACAGGATGAATAGAGTAGGTAATAATTCAATCACTCAATTTATTACCAGTCTACCAGATGTCTGGTATTGAATTGGGTGCTGATTTCTTCGGAGGTCATTTCAATGGTGAAAGTAAGAGCTACAGGACTTGACCTAAAATTCTGATGTTAAGAGTGGTAAAGAAGGGATAGATTAGAATAATATCAGAGAGAGAACTGACAAGACAGTGATTGACTGGAAATATAAGATGAAGGAGGCAAAAGAGAGAAAGATTTTCTTAGGAAGAGAAATGTAATCTTCCCATACCTGAAGTGATCTTGGACATTAAAGGGAAAAAAAACCAACAAAATTGAAAGGTTGACATTCTAAAAGGGAACTGAGCTGAATGCAGAAGGAAATATTAGGCCATAGGTACCTATGTCCTTCTTCAGGGTCCCTGAGCATTCTTTCTCTTTGGCTGCCTAGTCATGACTGAGATACAAACTGTTAATACCCTGTCCACTTAGGAGAAAAATCCCTTTCCCCTCATCTTGGCAAGTACTGCAGACATTAAGAGTAAGGTTCATCTGGTCATATGGATGAAGAATCAGCACCTGATCAAGTCTGCCTGGTGCCAATCTGTCTGCCGAAGGCAGGCTGCCCAAGAGGATGAGACAGACCAATTGAAGCACCCCGAGTTCCTGAGTATCCCCAACTGACTGAGCATCGATCCTACAGGAAGTGAGCTCTTGAGGTTTGGCTGGCCTTCCAAATGGAGGATGGATGTCTATTCTGGGAAGGATTTGCAGGCTTGAATGAATGATACATTCTGAAAGTTTTGATGTACTGAGTTTTATTCCTTTCTAATATCATGCATAAATAATTGCGTAAGGTTATAGCTCATTGAATGATCTGTTTAAATGCAATTGAGATGGGATGAACTGGGATTGGAGTTTTTCTATATTAGATAATCCTTCTTTATACTATTTCTAAACAGGCTATAGCAATATATTGCCATATCATTTAGATTAGATTAATCTACATTCAAACTTTAAGACTAACAAAATGAGCATTGTCACTCTCATAATGACACTTAGCGAAAGGGAGAAAGCCAACTCTGAGAGTCAGAAAAAATTTGGCAATTGTTTCAAAAATGCTTTTGTTTAAAACAATTCAGAACTCATTATTAAGAACTCAGTTGTTTCAAACCAAGACTCAAAATGAAGTTGGTAGTTGTTTCTGGTATTGACTGCAAAAGTTGACAGCAACTGTTGTGGATGTTTGCTTGATAACACTGAATTCTTACTGCTGAGAAGTTCAGGCACTACTTTTGTCTCTAATACCATTTACAAGATTTAGAACAATGATTTCATTGATGTGGGAATTTTCCAGTGTAGAAACTTCCTCCACCAAAATTAATCAGAAATTGTACTAGAATGAAGAGAGTAGCATAGAGCTCTAAGAAGTTAAATAATATGTTCATGATCACCCAGCTAGTAGAAGCTGACTTGAACTCAGTTCCTCCTAAATGCAATATTAACTCTGTCTCCTATGTTATGCTTTGGCTTTAATATTGTTTTTTAGGATTTTGCGAGGTAAATGGGTTTAAATGGCTTGCCCAAGGCCACACAGCTAGGTGATTATTAGTGTCTGAGGCCAGATTTGAACTCAGGTACTCTTGACTCCAGGGCTGGTGCTCTATCCACTGCACCACCTAGCTGCCCCGGCTTTAATATTTTCAATATATATTTTGGCTCTTAAATGAATTTTTATTTTATCAATCACATATAGCATCTACATACATTTGAAAATATTTATATAGATTCATTAAAGCTCATTTATTCACTTTCTAAATGATATTTTTCATACTTTGTCACACCATATATTTCGTTGTCAGTAAAGACCAAAATCACAATATTTGGGGCTCATATGAATTCTGCAATAGATACATCCTTTAGGAACTTCATGACCTTCTTAGATTCTCAGCCTAGAGTTTGGGAACCTAAATAAAGTGCGGAACCTGGATGTACAAAACCAGAACTCCAACCTTGAGCTCAAGACATCATTTTCTAACTGTATGATGCTGGACAAGTCACTTAAATCTCTTTGAATTTCAGTTTACTTATCTGTATAAGGTAAGGTAATAATTGATTAATTTTGAATCTAGTACTGTCAGCTAGAACCCTTATTTTTGTTATCCAAGTCTATACCTGAGACCTAGGTAATTTACTTTAGACATTTTCTATTAAAAAGAAATTTGTGAAACCTACCTAGAACATCACAGTAGGTATTCTAAAGATAATCAGTATAGAGTTTCTGATCAGATGCTCACAGGGAACACAATTGAATTTCTTGGGGCCAAGCTTGATCTCCTTCCTTATTCACCATTTTCATATTTTTTGGTTGAGGATTTAGAGTTTAAAAAAATAAACAAACCTTAGAATATCTTTTAGATGTTTACTTCTGGGGTCTTGCTGTCATGATTTATTTAAATGAAAGAATAGTACACCCATGTTATGAGAGTTCAGGAAAATTATTGGGTAAGATGCAGATTTAAAAATAGCTTCTGCTTGAAAAGCACATATGGAAATAAAAGATGTAGAGAAATAATAGAAAGAAGAGTGGTCTTTAAGAATAGCTCCAGCAGGCTAAGCATTATATTTGTAGAATAAGCAGGAACTGTATATTAGTATTTAAGAAGTTCATTATAGTTGTTCAGCCTCTTTCAATTGACAATCTATTTGAGCAGTCTTCAGGTTTTTAAGGTCCTGAATGACCTGCCTATTAATCATTCAATCAAGAATATGGCTCTAGCCATTACCTACACACTCCATTTTGAAGTTTTTCCAGTGTTTTGTCTTTCATGGATTTCTAACAGACTGGAGGTGGAGAAGAGATGATATTTCTTTACTCCTCACTTCTTCCTTCCTCAACAGAAGCAATGGTGGCTGAAAGCACATGACAGCTAGGACATATGTTTGAATCTTTGACTATCTTCCTTTGCTTTCTGTTTTCTTCCCAATCACAGACCAATGAATTGTCATTCTGAGAAATGGATTGATTTAGTTATAGCAATAATTTGGTGAATTCATGAAGTCAAGAGCTCCTTAGTGACAGATGTCCAGCAGCAGGTAGTCATGCAATTAGATCCCCTTAGAAAGAGAAGAAACTTCATTGACAGCAGAATTCTAAAGTTAAAAGAATGACTAGGAGATATGGACATTGGTTTTTTTTGAGAACTTGTGCAATCCCACCCACTATTTTGGTGGTATTTTCTGAACCTTCTGAAGAACCCCATGCATTTTTCCTTTATGTCATTTTTCACAACTGGACATGATTTCCATTAGTTGGACTTTCAATTGTATCCTATACTATATCCCTTCCCCTTCCCGTGCTTCACCCCCTTTCTCCTACATGTGCCCCCTCATGGATGGCTTCTGCACAGACTTCTATTTCTGGGAAGAAATGGAATTTATTCACCTAGAATCCACCTAAGCCATTTTTCCATTTACTTTGTCACAACCATGCTTCATTTCACTTGGAAATGAATCCTCTAGACCCAGAATTATAGAAATAAAGCTCCCTGTCTCCTAAGGATTTATACACTCTTTTTTGGAATCCTTATACTAGAAGTGAGTTATCCACATTGGTGACTTCCCACTCATCTAGCCTATGATATCAACCTAACTGTAGACCAAACTATTCATCACATCCCACTAGGCATCTACATTCTTGTTTGCTCTAATATCTGTGTGTATATTCCCATGATTTTCACTTTTTGCTTAGGATAAAACAATCAATTCAATATTGCATCATTTTTACAAAGAGCATGTCAATTAACAGTCCCATGAATCAACTCATCATCCGATGACTTTCCATACCCTCTCAAAAAACTTTTTCCTAATTAGCTCTCTATTACATTTGTTGACTCCTTCTATTAAATTGTAAGCTCTTCAGGGCAAGGACTGTTTACTAATTGAATATTTAATCTTACAGAGGCAATATTCTTTATAGAACACAGGAGAAAGGAGTCAGAAATTCCTGTGGTCAAAAGTTGTATGTAATACTTACTAGTTAGGTTATCACTTAATCTCGATTTGCCATTGAGGGCTCTTTGATTTGACTACTTTCATAAGTCAATTGGTACAGAAAATTTTCTAAGTTCATGAAATCATAGATTCTTCTAATACTTAAACTTGATTTTTAAAATTTTTTATGATTAGATTAGAGGGTGAGTTTCTAAATTTCAAATTATAATGATATTGGTAAGGTTTTCTATGTGTGATTAACTAGACAGAACTTTTTTAAATGATTATGTATCTCATTTAGGAAGTCTTTCCATATTCTAGGACTTGGAGATATTAACACAATGTCATCTTCAAACAGGAACATCTAGAAAACACTCTCCATAATGTATCCTTCATTCAACCATTTGGAACTAGTACTGGATAACCTCTATGCCAGTGGCAAATACTTTAGGCAAACTTTTGACTCCTTATTAAAGTCTTACTTCATATTAATGAGCAGAGACTAGTTATCAGCAGTAATCTCTACTGCATCTTTCAAGAAATCCTATAAGAAAATCTATATGTATATATATGTATATATATATATATATAATCATGTTATTAATTGTGTATAGATCAGATTAAACTAACTAAACATCTGGGCATAATAGCTTTACTGTCAGGTGCTATACTCAACGGATTTGGTCATTATGGATCTATTTCTTTTACTAATTCAGTAAAAAACCCAGGGATCATAATTTCTCTGGGTCCTTGGCTTTCAGTTCTAGGAGAGGTAATTTGCCTGAGAAAATAACTTATGCTATTATATCTCTTGGGAATCAGAACTAATATATAGACTGGGATGATAGTGAGGCGTTCCCTGGCATATATACATCTTCATTAGTTTACTAAATAAATTTGTCTATTATCAGTAGGGCCTGTTGTTAGTTCTGACTATACATCAGTATCTTGAAATTCAAGATCAAACTGTGGAATAATTAGCAAACAAATAATCCAGAGGGACAGTGTATTTTTCTATACCTTTCTGTCAACTCTTATATGTTTCTTGTGAAATATCATTTGTGAAAGCCTAACAAATTGTTCCTTTCTTATACTTCCAGCAAGAATGTCTGGATCTATATATAGACAATTCTTTTAGAAACTTGCAGAATTAGGAAAGTGGGAATCCACTCAGTACTCAGATATTCAAATGGATATGTATTTTTCATTGATTTTGATGTTCACTCCAGTATTAGCATTCAGAACCTATCAACTGGTGTCCATCCTTCAACTCTTGCCCATGCCCCCTTTGATTTATAATGCAGCCCGTTAAAATCTGACATGCACATTTTCATTACCTCTATATATTATTTTTCAGTTATTCAGGAGACTGTAACATTCCAAATCTCAAAGGCAAATAGCATCTGCAGAAATTAAGCACTGCCTTACTAATAATATTTTAACTGGTGTCCTTTGATCTTATCTCCTATCTTAAGTAATACTATGCATGGGTTTTGGGGGGGGGGGTTTGGTGAGAGAAGCATTTAGTATCCTCTCATTCTGACATCATAGGAAATAATCACTCACTGTTCTCAAAACTATCTTTTTTCCAGAATGGAATTTCTCTAGGTTCATTTCAGGGATTTTTCTCATCTTTGTTCTTCTTAATGCCATTTCTACTTCTTCATAAAATACATGGGGAGTTCAGACATTAGATCATAGTCTAACAAATGCACCAGTTCCACTGAATGGCTGTGAATTATGGATTACTAGGGTCTTTAAAAGAATTAAAGTTTGACTCACCCAAAGGGCATTTGAAAGGTTTGCGGGAGGAGTAAACGCATTACAGTGTATTACCAATGAAGAATTATGCACCAGTAGCAATGGTAAAGATATAACTGAAAAGATGGATTGTTTGAATAAGGTTCAGTCAGTCATGTAAGGAAGGCAAGAAATATCAAATGGACCTTCCAATAGCTCTGTTCATTCCATTTAATGTCAAGAGATCCTGGGGGGGAAAAGGTGCTTATTTTGTAGGCACTTTATAGAACATTTATTGGAGATTGTTAATAGAAGTCACGTAGGATAAGAAAATGTAGATTTGTAATATTCACTGTAACAGTGTCTTTACTGTGAGACTACAGATCCTTTGAAAGGTCAAAGCTTCACAGGTTTTTCATTTTTAAAAAATGATTGCAATTTGGGGGTGCCTGGGTGGTATTTAAAACATTTCATTATCACACTTTGATTATAAGTTTCTTGAAAGAATGAACCAGGTTTTGTTATTGTTGTTTGCTATTATCATTTTTTCATTTTGTTTTGTTTTTGCCATATTCATAAAGGCAGCACGGTAGAGTGGTAGAGTGCTTGTCTTAGAATGAAGAAGACTGGGGTTCAAGTATTTTCCCTTGAAATTAACTAACAAATTTTGTGTCTATGAACAAGTATGCTAATTTCTCAATGCTTCAGGTAGCTAAGGATATTCATTTGATCTGCCAAACTGTATCAGGGGAGGGAGTTATACACCAGGAATTTTCTATAACTTTGAAATCAAAAATGGAAACAAAAAATAAATTCCCAATGGCTAACTTTGGGCTAGATTTATAAGTAAGAAATCAATCAATGAATGAATTTATATGGGGAAAGATGAAAGAAATGAGTTTCCAAAAATGTTGACCATTCTATCCAATGTTCTTAAATATGAAATTCTATTTAAATTCATTTCAGAATTTATTTTTCTTCCTAACTCCAAGACAGTTTTAATTGCTTTATCCACTTAATTGAGTCAGGAAAGAATATAGATAGTACTATCACTTAAAGAAAAATTAAGCCCACAAGAAAATGAAAATAGATATCAAAAGTGTTTTTTCAGTTTTTTTTAGGATAACAACTAATTGTAACTTGTGGGATTGAAAACTCTTTTGCTCAGTGGACCAAATTAATTTTGCTCATTTTTATTCTTGAAACCCGGTAGAATTCTTGATTCCATGCAAAGGTTTTAGGATTTTAAAGTAGTGATCACCATTAAATGACCTCAGAGGATATGTGTTTAATTAGATATTTGAAATATGGGTTACAACTAACCTTTTCTATTTTATCTGATTGCTTACCTTGCTTCAGATATATAACCATATATACTTTTTACTCATAATCACCAAACACTACTACTATCCACATACAGAGAAAGAACTGATGGAGTCTGAATGCAGATCTAAGCATTTCTTTATTTTTTTGACTTTTTTTCTTTTAGGTTCATTTCTTTTTTCATAGCTGTGTCTAATATGAAAATAGATTTTACAACATTGTACATATATTACAACATTGCACATATCACCAATATTAAATTACTTTTAGGAAGAGGAAAAGTGAGGTAGAAAAGTTTGGAACTTAAAATTATGCAAAAATGAATATTATGAATTGTCTATACAAATAATTGGAAAAAATAAAATAATAAGTTTTCCAACTTACAAGTTATTATCATTGATGATGTTAAAATTTCTTTAAGAAGCTTTTACCAGTCCTCCTCAATCTTTCTAAGACAATCATTAGTTTGTCCTGTCTATATCTTGTTTAAACAAAATTGTTTTCATGTTGTCTCCTCCATTAGAATGTGAGCTCCCTGAAAGCAGGGATATTTCCCATTTTTTTCTTTGTATCCCCTGCACTTGGTTCTTAATGTTTTACATTGCTAGGTGGCTTTAGTTGGTTGGCTGGTTTTTGTCCTTAGTTATCAAAGAAGACCAAAATGACATCACTCTGTTTGAGACAAATTACAGCATGCTGGACAAACTGTGGCTGATCAGACCAATATGAGCTTGGAATATTTTTCCATAGGTTGAGCACAAATGGTCATCGTGAACACTTGGGATGCTTACTCCAATCTCCCATGCTGTACAATCAATTCTATAGTTCTTTGACGAGACCTTCAGGGTGTCCGTGTATCACTTCTTCTGACCCCCTCCTTAAGTGCTTGCCCTGTGTGTGTTCTCCATAGGAGAGTCTTTTTGGTAAGTGTACTTCTGGCATTCTAACAACATGCCCAGCCCTTCATAGTTGCAATCTCTGTAGAAATATTTGAATGTGTGGCAGTTTATCTAGAGAAAGGACCTCAGTGTCTGGTATCTTCTTCTGCCAGGTGATCTTCAGAATCTTCCTAAGACAATTTAAATGGAAATGATTCAGTTTCCTGACATGATGCTGGTAGATTGTACCTGCTGTTTGTGCTAATTTTGGTCTAAAAATTAACACCAAGAAAACACAGGTGCTCCATCAGCCAAAACCACATCATCCATATGTGGAACCATCAAATGGAAAACAGCAAATGGAAAAGTTTTGAGTACTGTGACAAGTACTTCACTTACCTTGGCAGTATCCTTTCTAGGGAGGTATACAGTGACAATGAGGTTGAGACACACACACACACACACACACACACACACACACACACACACACACACACACACACACACACACACACACACACACACACAAACACACACATTACCAGAGGTAGCTCAATATTTGGGAAGTTCTGAAAGAAAATGAGGGAGAGAAAAGGTATTAGACTAATGACCAAATTGAAGGTACAGAGTCATTGTGCTGACCTCGTTGCCTTGTGCATGTGAAACAAGGACGATCTACCAGTGCTATGACTTGATTTAAATAATTCCTAACTAAGGTTCCCAAATGAGCTATTGATTAGCTCAGTACATTTTTCAACTTTTCTCAAGGAGACATCGATCTTAATGTAACTACTAGAAGATTTTTGTAAATTTGAAAATTGTAACAACATATGATAAATGCAGACAAAAAAGTGATGGCCTCCAAGGGCGTCTTAACAATAGAATCAGAGAGTATGGTTTGGTTGATATTTGCCAGTGATATTTATATATCACTTATACATTAGAAAGCCATTTTCTATATGAGACTAGTAATGATTATATGTACAATAAAAACTGTTCCTATTTATCCAGTTCTTTAAGGTTTGCAAAAGGTTTTACTTTGCCAGCAAGTTGACAATGCAATGTTTATTATCTCCCACTTACAGGTGATTAAACTAGAAAGTGTCAGACTTGGGATTCCAGAATGTGCCAAAACCTGAGTTAAAAACATTGCATAAAGTTGACCAGGGAAAAATATAGGAAAATCTAAGAGGATGACCACCTGGAATAACCTGAATCATAGGAAAAAAATTGAGATAGAATTAGTCATTTGTTGGTTTCAATCTTTCATTATTGAAGAAGACCAAAATGGCATCACTATGTTTAAGACAAATTACAGTGTGCCTGACTGTGGCTGATCACACTAATATGAACTCAGAATGTTCTACCACAGGTTGGGCACAAATAGTCCACATGAACACTTGGGGTGGATGCTCTAAATTTACAGATGTCACATTTCCTTTGAACTGCTTCAATTCTTCCTTCCTCATAGAGTGCAGCACCCTCAATGGTGGGGGAATGCCATACTGGGTGTCCTTTCCCACTGTCTCCCATGCTGTACAATCAATGCTAAAATTCTCCAATGAGACCTTCAGGGTATCTCAATATTGCTTCTTCTGATCCCTTTGTGAGTGCTTGCCCTACATGAGCTCTCCATAAAATATTTTTTGGCAAGTTTTTTCTGGCCTTCTAAGAACATGTCTAGCCCATTGTAGTTGCACTCTGTAGTAATATTGGAATGCTAGGCAGTTTAGCTCAAGTAAGGTCCTCAGTGTCTGGTATCTTCTCCTGCCAAGTGCTTTTCAGAATCTTCCTAAGACAATTTAAATGTAAGCAATTCAGTTTCCTGAAATGACATTGGTAGATTGTCCAGGTTTCACAGGCATATGGCAATGAGGTCAGCACAACAGCTTTTAGACCTTTAGTTTGGTAGTATAATACTTCTTCTCTCCCACACTTTCTTTTGGAGTCTCCCAAATACTGAGCTAGCTCTGGCAATTTGATTCATTATCTATGTGTACCTTTGTAGAAAGGACATTGCCAAGGTAAGTGAGCTTGTCCACTGTACTCAAAACTTCTCCTTTATGTGATTCTACATGTGTGTTCATTCCCCATATGGATGGTGTGGTGTTGGCTGATGGAGCACCTGTGTTTTCTTGGTGTTAATTGCCAAAATTAGCACAAGCAGCAGAGAATCAATCCATACTTTGTTGAATCAAAGGCTGAATTGAGTGCATAGTCATCTACAAACAGAAGATCATGAGCCAACACTCCCTCCACTTTGGTCTTGGTTTCTAGCCTCTTGAAGTTGAAGAATTTGTCATCATTGTAGTAGCTGACCTTGAGACAATGTTCATCCTAAGTGATGGTGTTTGATAACGTCGATGAAAATATCATGCTAAAAATATGGGAACAAGGACACATCCTTGTTTCAGTATGAATTTAGAATAAGTGAACTTTCGGTTCAATCACCTTATTTTACATCTGAGAAATGTTAGACATGGAGACATGCAAAGACTTGCACAAGGTCTCACAGTTACTGAATGACTGAATTGGGACTAGAATGTAGGTCACTCAACTGAGCCTAGTCCACTAATATACCATAACTCTCTCTCTCCCTAGTTCTTAGTTACAGGATTTAGGTAAAAATAGTACAATTTATAGATTTTTATGGGGGTACATTTTTTTTCACAAGGTGAGTGTGTATTTACTTAGGATGTTTTCTTTCCTTTCCCTAAGAATTTTCTATCTGTAAACTCTGAAAAGTGCTGAAACCTGTAGGAAAGTGACACATCAAATATAACTCTTTTTCTTTACAACCATTAAGAATAGAAATATTTACTCCTCTTCCAAAACAGGGATGTTATTGTTCGGTTTACTCAGATTGCTTAAAAATGGGTCAGTTTTAAACATTCTCCTGGCTTTTAAAATATATAAAATTGGAAGTTAACCTTTGTATGTGTCTTTGAGACAGTGAATATTTAAAAACTCTTTGACCAGATTTTGCCAATCCATTCTCTGTTTCCATGGTGCTGTCAGCTGGCAGAAGATAGAAAGCTGGGAAATTTCTGAGATTTTCTTAGAGGCATTGAGCATCTTGCAACATCATGTTGCCTTACACCTACAGACTAAATAGAAGCTTGTTGTGTTAACTCTAAAAAGAACAATAGAAATAGTATTTTCCTTTATTACATACTTTCCTTTCTTAACTCTAGAGGAGCTAGAGACTATTAACAGTGACCCATTTATATTTAATATTCAAAGATTCAATGGTAAAATTACCATTAAAATATATTCCATGTTTTATGCTTTCTGTTTATTAAATCACAAACTTCTTTCAAGGAAAGTATACATTTCATTAGGTTTTTCAAAAATATGTGCTCTGACCTTTGGTTTGGAAATTATGAGCATCATAAAAGGGTTCAAGGAAAATTAATAATAATAGTTGTTATTATCATTATTATTATTATTATTATATAGCCCTTCAAGATTTTCAAAGAAATCTATATACCTTAACTCATTTGAGCTTCACAACAACTCAGGGTAATAAATGATATTACAGAGGAAATAGCGGCTTAGAGGGATTGCCACACTGTCACATTGGTAGAAAGAGCTTTGGGCAGAATTCACATCCAAGCCAAACTGACTTTGAGTCCAGCTACATTATTTTTTGCTCTCATTAATGTGCATGTTCCCTCAAATAACATAGAGCAAAGCCCCTGCATGCTTTCTATCCAACTCTTATTGGTGTCTTGTCAGTAGCAGGTGATCCATCCAATGAAAGTCCAAATGATCTCAGGTTGGACTTCTTTGTTATTGTTGAGTCATTTGTCACATCTGATTCACCATTTGCTTGCTTGCTTTCTTTCTTTCTTTCTTTCTTTCTTTCTTTCTTTCTTTACTTATTTGTTTGTTTGTTTGTTTGTTGTTTTTGTTTTTGACAAAGGTACTTTGCCATTTCCTTCTCCAGCTCATTTTACAGATGAGGAACCTGAGACAAAATAGTGATTTGCCCATGGTCACATAACAGCAAGTGTCTGAGACCACATTTGAACTTTAGTCTTCCTCATCACTGCAGAAGCTAGTAGTCTACTTTAGTGTATAACCTAGTTAGAGTAGGAACGATGCCTTCCCTTTGTCTTTGCTTGCAATTTCTTTAATGCAAGTTCTGTGGATCTATTTTGTTCTTTTTATGCTATGTTACAGAATATAAAGTATTTAATCTCTTGGGAATGTTATCTTGTAGCACAATGAGAGCAGCATATAATTATCTGTTTACAAGACTATAAAACTAACTACTTAGGCTTTTTAAAGCTATTATTATAGCACTTGGATGCATTATATTTTAACTTAGGTAAAAATTTATTAATTATAATAGTTCTACTGTAGTCTATCAAATATAATTGTTTTTCTCCTAAAGTGTGTGTGTGTTTGTATGTGTGTACATGATTATTGATATCAGTTAAGGCATAAAATGGAATGAAAGTACTCACCAAAAGTATACACCATTATAAAGGACATGAGATTCTGCTCAGAGTCTTAGCTGAAAAAGCAGTCCTCATACAGCATTAGGTCCTTCAGGAGCTCCTATTTTAGATGACATTATGTTCATTGTGTCAAGTCCAGAAAATTGCAGAGCCCACTAAAGAAGATCCATAATTACTCAAAAGTGTTTGGCCTAACTAGCTACATGGATGAAATCAAGGTGGAAAAAGTCTATTGCCCAGGCTGTGATATGTAGGATAACTTATAGAACAATACCTAGTGAAGCTCTCTCTATCAAATCAGGTTAGTATTTTAAGAACTATAGTCTTTAAAAGTTTCAAAATAAAATGATTTGCCCAGGGTCACTCAGCCAATATATGTATAAAGCAGGATTTGAATAAAGGTTTGTTTTCTTTTCTGATTTTGAGTCCAGATCTTTAGACCAGGTATAGATATTTATAGAATACTTAGACGTTATAAAAATCTGTACTTTGAATACCTGTATTCTGCTATTGGTGTGGCACATTTACAAATTATGTGATACAGCTAAGAATTCTAGCTGATAATTATCCAAAGGAAATATAGAGGCACATATTGAATATAAGCAAAATGGAACCAAGATGGTGGAGAAAAGTTGGGGACTTAACTTGAACTCTCCCCTAAACCCCTCCAAACAACTTTAAATAATGTTCAAAACAAGTTCTAGAGCAGCAGGACTCACAAAAGGATGGGGTAAAATAATTTTCTAGTCCTAGACAACTTAGAAATTTGTTGGGAAATGTATATTTTACAAAGTGAGACAGGAGCACAGCTCAGAAGAGGCTACCCTTCAGCAAAGCAGGAGAGGCTTTGGGGGCAATTGAATTAGTGGCAGCAGTGACAGTTTCCTGAACTCTCAGTTCACAGATGGAAAGGGGATTGGACAACTGGTCAGAAAGAAATTACAAAGATTCTTTTGCTGCCATCAAGATGAGGACTCTGTTGCACTGAATATGAGCAAATTAGCATATTACTCTCATCAATCACCCACTATTTGACTGGTGAAATGGCAGCTTTGCATGGTGAATAAGGAACAGAAATAGGAAATCCTGAGTTCAGCTCCCACTTATACTGGTTCTTTGACACTGGGCTAGCTACTTAACTTCTCAGTGGTCTCTAAGGCAAATCTCTAAGATCATAATTGCAGAAAAGGTGCTGATCTGTATTGGTAGAGGAAATTCTTTATATAAATGAAATAATATCATATTAATGAAATCTCAGGCCCAATTCACACTCCTAAGTACTAGATGCTGGAGATACAACAACAAAATTAATCAATTGGGAGTCCGCAAGGAGATCATGTTCTAATAGGAGTGTGGGAAGAGAAAGAACACAGATTTTGGCTGAGGCATGGGGAGAGAGAGCAGAGTGGGGGGTGATTCTAAGTGGGTACTTAAGTAGTGGTACTAAGGATACCATCAAGTCATTATGATACCCAAAGTCAAATCTAAAAGGTAGTTAGGGATTTGAAGAAACAGAAGTGAAGAAGAACAGCCCAAGAATTGAGTATAGCCCAGGCAAAGGGATTAGAGATGGGATATGAAATGTTGTGTGTTGAGAAAAGCAAATAGGCCAGTTTGTCTGTTAGTGAAGTACTGTGAGGGGGAGTGATATGAAATCAGTCTAGAAAAAGAGATTGGAGCCAGATTGTAAAGAGCTTTAAATGCCAAACAGGAGTTTCTATTTTATTTTTCAGGCAAAGGACCTCTGAAGTTTCTTGAGCAAAGGAATGACATATTTGGTAAATCTCCTTTAAATTTGATTGCATTTTTCCTCTGTAACTTTAAAAGGAGACATCATGGCATAATGTATAGAAATAGTGTCTGCCTGGGTAAGGGGTAGGAAAGGGTCAGAATGGAATAAAAGTATTTATTAAGTCTACAATATACTAAATGCTTTACAAATATTATATCATTTGATATGACAAACATATGAGATAAGTGTTATTATCCTTGTTTTGCTGTTCAGAAAATAGAGGTTTCAAGTTTGACTTTTGAAATTTAGAAGATATTTCACTATGGGCAAGTTGTCTCAGGAATCTAGGCAGTCTTATAAGTCTTAAGTTGAAAATCAATTGCTCCTTTGACAATTTGCATTTTTGGAAATATTGGAAATAGTATCCAATTAAGTCACAGGTCCATAACAGAAAACAAATTTCCTAAGCGTTGGTTTTAGTATTCCTTTCTGGGAACAGACAAAATCAATCCAAATCATCTTTTATGTGGCACACCTTCAATCATTTGAAAACAGCTATTTCTTTGCCCATGTATATTCTTCTCTTGGCTATACATTTATAGTTCTTTCAGGTAATAGTCATATGATATAGTTTTGATTTGTTTCAAAAATCTTGATTGACCACCTCTGAACATACACTAGCTTAGCAATGTGCCCCTCAGAATGTGATTACCAGAATTAAATTTAATACTCTAGAAGCAATGTAGTATTTGAAGAAAAAAGTGAGATGACTACATTTATTTCGGATCATGAAGCCTAAGACTATTTTTACCTTTTTTTGGAGGGGGGGCAACCATGTTACATTATTGACAAATATGGAGTCAGCCGTTAGATAAATTCCTTAAATCTTTTTTTCATATTAACTATTAGCTAACCATTTTAGCCCAATTTCTTCTATATTTACCCTTTTGTACATTTATTTTTATTAACTTTATTCATAATTTTTATTAATTTAATATATCAAAATTTTCATAAAATTCTAATTGTTATTCAGAATATTATCATTTGTCCCAGATTCAAATTTGATATTTCAATCCTGTACATTACTTATAAATTCAACTCAATTCTTAGTACCTGCAATGTGAACAACACTTTTCTAGGTTCAGGTTATAAAGTAATGTGATACAGGATCTGTGCTCAAGGGATCTTATGAACTGAAAGGTGAACATCTAAATAACAATAATTATGAAAAGAGAGAGAGCAAACAATAAATGGAGAGTAGCTATGTAGCACAATGGATAGAGTCCAGGGTCTGGAATCAGGAAGTCCAGAATTTGAATTTGACCCCTTTCTAGCTGTGTGAACCTGGGCAAGTGACTGCACTGTGTTTGATTTAGTTTCCTCATCTATAAAATGATTTGGAGAAGGAAACGGCAAGTTACTGTAATATCTTCACCAAGAAAACCCCAAAATAATGTTGCAAATAATCAGACACAAATGAAAATGAATAAATATAAAACAGTAAGTATAAAAGTCAGTGAAAACATTTCCCCAGGAATTTTTCTTACTTTCAGGCTCATGGTAAAGAGATAACCCATCTATTCATGACAATAGGCAGAGCTATGTAGAAGTAGGAAATTTTAACCAATGCAAGTATCATAAATCACATGAGGGACAAATGGCATGAAACATAGCAGAGTTGGAGTTGGAGAGAAGGAGAGACCTGTCCAGAAAGAAGACAGAGAAATCCAGGAACCTACAGAAGAGGTTGTTATGGAGTATACAAATGGCCAGAGAGCACAAAGGAAAGAATATTAGATCTAGAGTCAGAGAGTGTCTTCACATAGTTTTGCTTAATACTTGTGATTTTGGGGAAGTTAACTTCTCTAGGCTTCAATTTACTCATCTATAAAGAGTTCTTCAGAACAAAAGACTTCTGTGATATTGACTTTCAACTTTGACTCTCTGGACCTATGAATTGATTTTTATTGTTGTGACTGACTCTTTGTAAAGTCATTTAAGGTTTTCTTGGCAAAGATACTGGAATGATTTGCCATTTCCTTCTCCAGATCATTTTTTTTTTCTGAGACAAGCAGGGTCGAGTATCTTCTCCAGGGTCATATAGTTAGTCAGTGTCTGAGACAGGATTTGAACTGAGGTTTTCTAGACTCCAGGCTCAGAACTCTATCCACCTGCCTTCCCAGATAAATTAATTATTTCTCTGGCTCTCACTGATTAGTCAATAATAAGTCTCAGTCCAAGCATCAGGTCATTGTTGGGTTTTGTTGGCACAAAATGACTGTAAATATCAATTGTTCTGTTCTGGTCAAAGATCTTGAGGATTCACAACTCCTAGACTGACTTTTTTTGAGAAGGTAAAATAAGCCATCTTTATTCTTATTTTGTTGTGGTTTGTACCTCCTAAAATATTGGGGTTTGGCATAAGATATCTGAAGAAGAATTCACAAGATGCAGGATCTCTCTCAGACAAGTTGTTAATTTATTGAGCATTATGATGGCACAGTGGACTGAGAGTTGGGAGATGCTCTGGTAAAGAAGGATTTAACATGTTTCAATTTATATAAGGAGAAAAAAGGAAGAAGAGAAAAAAAATAAACTCACATAAATAATTAATTCTATTTGAAATAGATCTGAATGTCAGAAGCTGGCTATACCAAAGGATAGTTAGAAGGCACAGAACTTATAATTAAGTTATAAATGTACTTATTAAGGAGGCCTTTTGGATATCAAAAAGACCCCCAGGTGCTGATAATAAATGATTAATCTCTAGGTAGACCAGACCCTGACTCTCATATAAAAGGTAAAAGGGCAAGGATGATCTTAAGCAGTGGACACTGATAATGGGCAACTAGAAGGTAAAAGGCCTTGGGCAAAATCAGAGGTAGGGACTACAGGGCAATAATTAAATCATAGATAGAACTCTTGGTTCTAGCAATGAACCAGGAAAGTTGGGAAGGGGACTCATTAATTGGGACCCCCTCCATCAATTTCTTAACTATCATGTATCATTGAATGGGTGTTGCTTCAAGTTGTGTTGCCTCAGACAAATTGAGATCTGGGAAATACCTTAACTTATTTTTTTTAGGGTTTTTTTGCAAGGCAATGGAGTTAAGTGGCTTGCCCAAGGCCACACAGGTAATTATCAAGTGTCTGAGGCCAGATTTGAACTCAGGTACTCCTGACACCAGGGTCTGTGTTCTATCCACTACGCCACCAAGCTGCCCCAATACCTTAACTTAAAAAGACCAAGATCTCCCCCTGAATTAAGGGTCATCTCTGGTCCTCCTGATTTCTTGCCACTGAACCCAAATGACTCATGAGGAGAGAGACTGGTGACTTTGAAGCATTTAAATCCAATTCACTTGCATATCAAGATATTGGCTTCCTGATATCATTAGTCCTCTTGGAAAATGAAGGACAAACAGCCACAACAACAATCTCTGCTCAGTTTCTCTTAAGTTGCTACAGGAAGTTCTCTGTCAGTAGCCCTCTCCATTTTTTGACTATATTAAGCTTCCTCTCCCCCCCATCTCACCACTCTTTTACTTAATTTCATCTAGCTATTGGTACTGTGAAGCCTAAAACTTGAATTTCAATTTTCTATAGAAAAGTGATCTACCTTGCCAATTTGAAAGCAACCCAAGAAGAAACCCCCTTTCTATTTAAAAGTATTTCTTGGACACTGACATTGGCAGAGGATGCCACTGTTTATATCTTTCATTCAATCTGTCATTCCACATACATTTATTAAATACCATTTATGTGCAATGCCCAGATAGAAAAGGCACTGAGAGGTTCCTCAGACCAAAAATCTTTTCTATCATGTGCTTTTTATAAAACCTGAAATTCTAGTATTCCATTTTAAGAATCACCTTTTTTACCTTTAGGCCAGTTTCAAATGCAAATGCTATTCCCTAGTGAGGGTAACACAGTAAAGTCATTCTTAGCAAGGTGTGAATGAGATTCTCTTACTTTCCTTAGGACCTTGGAAAATATTCCATGGGTCTGAAGGTGGGAGACTGTAGCTTCCAGAGGCTTAAGACAGGCTTTGCCCTCACTGAGGCTGCCACTTAAAATCCAGAACTGCATTTTTCTTCCTTTGTTCTTCAGATCCTCTCTGAGTCAACAATGTAAAAGGCAAAACAAATAGCATTTCCCACTTACATCCCTAGAAAGAGCCAAGTGATGCTTTTATTTATTTTTTAATATTTATAGCGGCAAAAGGCAGAGACAACAAAAGGAGGTATTGGGGTCATTTCTGATTGTATGATATTTCTGTCAAGGTTGGTGAAGATATTTATAGTGAGACTTTGAGCAAACCCAGGACTACAAATTCCCTATTTACAAAAAAAAAAAAAGAAAACCCATTGGGAAGGGAAATGATATTTAAAAGGACTCATAACAGTTTTTCTTTAAGTAACAAGCTTCCCTAGGGAATTTAAAGTACAAAATATTTTAAAATACATTTTTCTAGGGCATGGTAAAGGAAAATTAGGAAATTCCTTGTCATTATTCAAGATCATCCCTTTCTTTTTGACATCCTGTTTTCATATCTAAGGCCCAGAAAGCAAGGCTAGCATAACAACAATCTTTTATGCTCTGAGTGAACTTTACTACAACTAAATCACAGAATTGGTGGTACTGAGATTGGGCATTCATCAAAAGCTGTGACAAGAAACCTTACTTTTTGTCAATGGACTTTTTGTCACTACATAACTTTACCTCACTCTTGTTTTTGTGCCTCACTACTGGTGCTACACTATACTGTTTGATTCTTTATCTGGTCACAAATATATGAATCATGGTTAAGCTCCATTGCCTTGAGTCTCCTACTAAAAATGTTCCAACACATATGTCTAATTTCTCTCCCCAATAGAATTAAGAAAGCTTTTTGTTTTTAACTTGTAGTAGTTCTTTGGTATTTTTGGAGTTAGCAGTGGTTGCAGAACCCCTTTGACTCTATTGTCAGTTGTTACCAGAGATGATACCCTTGATCCTAAGTTAATCATCAAAGAGAAAAAAGAAAACGGCTGCTTGCTATATGCATTCTTTGACTCAGCCACTTCCTCATAGACAGGTGCTGACAAGTGGAAGAACACAAAAGATCAGAAAAGGATCCAAATCCAAGTAAGCAATGCTTGCCCATCAGGCTAAGCAATCCTTTGGCATTAATAGTTTGGGTTCAAACCTGACTGATAGTAAGTAAATAGACATTCGTTAAATATTTTGTGTGTCCTAAACACTAACCTAGACATTGGGGATACACAAAAGGGTAAGAACCAGTCATTGGTATTGTGAACCTTAAAACTGTAAAAACCTTAAAATATATGGTTAAAATAAAAAAGAGAGAAAACATAGGTTATACATTTTAAAGTTTTATTCCCTAAGATCTTACCTTAAATCTATATATGGTGTCTGTTTATCAAGGCAATGACCACACCTGAACTGACAAGGAGTGTTTATGCAAAAACAGAAATGCAGGGGAAATGAGACTTTAATGTATTGTTGGAGGAGTTGTGAAAAGATTCAACAATTCTGCAGAGCAACTTACACTTATGCCCAAAGGTTTATAAAAACTGTGCCAACCCTTTGACTTAACAGTGCCACTATCAGATATCTATTCCAGGAATGGATGAAAAACAGGAAGGAAAAAGACTTATATGTATAAGGATATTGTTAGCAGATGTTTTCTAGTGGCAAGGAACTGGAAACTGCCCATCAGTTTAGGAATGGCTGAACAAATTGTGATATATGATTATCATGGAATGTTATTCTTCTTTTAGAAATGATGACCAGGATGCTCTCAGCAAAACCTGGAAAGACTTACATTAGCAGATGCAATGGAAAATAGACTATATACATAGTAACAGCAATATGCAGGGTGTTTATCTGTGAAGGACTTACCTTGAATTCTGTGACCAAAGACAGCTCTAAAGAATTTAGGATAAAGAATACTATCCATCCCCAAAGACAGAGCCTTTGTTGTCTGAAAAGAGATTGAACCATACTTTTTTTAACTTTATTTTTGTTGAAGTTTCTATTTTTTTTAGTGGTGGGGCATAGTTATTTTCACAAAAGTCTATTATCATAATGTTTTGCAATCTACACATTTTTAACCCATATCAAATAACTTTCTTTTTTAATGGGACTGAACCAGTTGGGAAGAAAGGAAAGAATTTGGAACTCAAAGTATTAAAAAAAGAATATTAAAACTTATTTTTACATGTAACTGAGAAAAAATTAAGTAAAATAAAATAAAATATTCTTCCCTTTTCTATTTACATATCTGATAACAGATTTTTTATACTTTTATCAAACAACATATTGTAATAGACTGAATGAAAGATATGAGAATCTAGCAATTTTCTACTGAGTCAGATTTGCAAAAATAATGACTGTCTTCTCACTGATTTGTTTTAGAAAATTGTTTTTTTTCATAAAAATTTCACTTATGTTAACATGTAATGGGATTTTTCAAATATTTTACTTTAAATTAATTAATGAATGTTTTACAAATATCCATTTTAAGAGGAGAGGAAGAAATAAAAGTGATAGAATGAAAGGGAATAAGCATTTCTATATTACCTATCAAGTTCCAGGCAATATACTAAAAATTTTTTTATTTCATTTTAATTTCTAACAAAGATAAAACCTTAAAACTTTTTTAGCATCCTCAGTAATTTTTAGGTGTGTAAAGGGGTCTGACACAAAAGCTTGAGAACCATCATGCTACACCACTATATGGTAGACTATAAAAACATTTAACCATTCCATAAATGCAGAAAAGGTGGGTCAAGTACAAGGTTAGACTGATTTTTGTGAAAATTTCAAAGTCAGTTAAATATTTAAAAAAATATTTATATATATACAGGAATAATTAGCAGGGAAATGTTTCATATATATGTATATGTATATATATATATGTATATATATATATATATATATATATATATATAATTAGCAGGGGAAAGTACTAAAATTAAGAGGGGTTGGAGAAACTTTCCTGTAGAAAGTGGGATTTTACTTGGGACTTAAAAGAAGCCAAGGAGCTCAGTAGTCAGAAAGAAAGATGGAGCGTGTTCCCTGAATAGAGGTTTGCCAGAGATAATGCCAGAATTGAAAGTAGAAGTGTCTTCTTTGTGGAACAGATCATCTGCTTCCTCTAGCTGCCACAATCCCATCTGACAATACCATCTACTTAAATGATAGCAAGGCAATAGAAAAATACCAACATTCTAGGCATTGGGGTGGGAGGCTAGTGTCATCAAGAAGACCCCCTCTTTTATGGTGGAAATAGGAAAAAATAACCTTTAAAAAAAATCCTACAATTCCAAAACTCAAATAAGAAACCCCACTGTGCTGTCTTCTTCCCTAATCTTTAAAATCATTGTACTTTTAAGGTTATAGACATAGATCTGGAAGGAACCAGGTAGACCAGTTACTCCAATTTCTTCATTGCATAGAGTTTAAGTCACTGAGGCTATTAGATCTAATTAGGACAATTGACTCTAAGAAAAACTAGTAGATTTAACCCTAGAAAAGGTGTATTTGCATTCCAGGAAAGGATCCAATTTATCCAAATGAGTCTGCAATTAGTGACTGGGGGGGGGGGAATAGTTTTTGAGCCAAGCACAAAAAGGGGGGGAGGGGTTCATCTCATAGTTAAACTTGATTGAGCATTTGCTTTCAAATGAAAGCTTAAACTTACTTAGTTTCTGTTTAGGATAAGGTTAAAGGCTTTTTAATTAGCTCATGAGACTGATCAAGGGAATACATTTGAACGACACAGCTCAGAGACCTTGATCTCTAGACACTTATCAGAATCCTTTGAGACAGACACTTGGAAGGAAGAAAGCAAGCCACATTTTAAAGTGTTCTTTCTAAGCCTTCTTAACAGAAAAAAAGGAAATATAAAAGTGTTGCTCACACCCCCCCGCCAATCACAGGGGAAAAGTTATTATAACTTGGATTGTTTATCCTGGGGCTAAAATTCCTTGCTGTGCAGGTCTCCTCATTGCTGTTCCTCTGCCTCTCCTCTAATGATGTGCACTATTTTATGATTCTCTATATATATATTCTATGAGGTTGGCTGTAAAGCACAACTCTTCATTTTCCCATTAATTCTTTCCCTAACCTAGGGGATGTGTTCTGGTAAAGTAGGAAGCCTACAGTCCCTGGATGCTCTTTCTTTCTCTCTACCTGTAATCTCAGCTCTGTCTGCCCCTTTGCATTGTTCTCCTTGAGTGCCCTTACTGAATTTAATATAGAAAAAAAATTGAACTTATGGATTTCATCAGGCAAGAAACTTTAGTCTTAGTGCCAGAAAATCTCATATTTATTTATCTCAGTTATGATAAATTTATAAACTTATTATAAATCTTTACCAAGAGTTAGAAGCAGCCTTAAAAATAATCTAATCCAGTTCCTGAATTAACAGAGCATCACATATACAGAACTGGAAGTGACCTCAAAGAAAAATCAATGTAACTCTCTTTAAAAATGGGAAAGTAGAGGGGGTGGAAGTGAAATGAATGATCCATGGAAGAAGTAGTGAGTGGCATAGCTAAGATTTTTAACTCAGCTTTTAATGCTGTAATTCTACAATCATTTCCATTCTATTTTGAGGTTGTGTAATATGTGTAATGAGAGGAATTGTTATCATACTTATATATATAAATAACTAGTTATTAAAATGGAATTAAGGCTTTTCCCCTCAATTTCCTTATTAAAGACTTCTATCTTAGGTAGAATCTAACTCAATAGGAGATCTAACTTCTTTTTAGAGTATAAACAGAATCCAGTCTAGGTGAGTTTTTGTTCTGGGGAAAGGAACCCTGTCCTTGTTTCCTTACATTACAGTTTAGGGTGACCCCTCTCCAGATTGCTGAGTCTCATGATCAAAGTATATACTCAACTGAAGACTTATAGCCCCTCTCCCTCCTTAAATGTCTAAGGGCTAATTTTCACTTGTCAAGAGAATTCCCTTTCAGAAGAACTATTTGAAGTTTTCAAGATCTCTATGAGGCATCTTTGGTAATTGAGAGAAATCACTGACCATCAATTTATGGATTGTCAGAGAGCCTAATTCAAAAGCTGATTATTAATTACCCAGAAACTCTCTCTCTCTCTCTCTCTCTCTCTCTCTCTTTCTCAGGATTTTTCATTTGTCCCACTATGGTCACATAGTTAATTTGAGGGAAAACTGCTATAGAAGCCAGCTCTACTGACTCTCATTCCAGTATTCTTTCAGCTAAGAGGAAAAATTCTGCATACTTGGCAGATAGGATTTATAGAGTACTTTCAAATTTGTAAATCATGTAATCCATTTATTTGAGTCTCACAACACTTTTTGGTCCTACAGAGATTATTATTATACATTTAAACAGATGAGAAAACTAAGTCTAAGAGAGCATACATTTACCCAATATCTCTTAGTGGGAAAGCTTTGTGGTACAATGGATAGAGCACTGAGTCTAAAGTAAAGAAAGCCCTGAGTTCAAATATGAACTCAGATACTAAATAGCTGTATAACCCTGGACAAGTCACTTAGAATTCTTTGCCTCAATTTCTTCATCTGTAAAATGAATTGGAGAAAAAAATGACAAAACCCTTTCAGTATCTTTGTCAAGAAAATCTCAAATGGGGTCACAAAGAATCAGGCATGTCTGAAAACAATTAAACAGCAAGAGGATCTCATAGTTAGTATATTTGAGACAGGATTCAAAATCATCTGACTCCCTCAAAGCTCTATTTACATAGATATATCTGCATACATATATAGGAACTTAAGGTTTTCAGAAAGAAAATGTGGAAATAGAATACGGTACTGAATTTGCAGGTTACAATCCCAATCTGCATTACTTTATTGTGTTGTGATGTTAACCAAGCCATTTAATCTTTCTGTGCTTCGGTTTTCTCCTTTTAAAAATAGATGGTCTCTAAGCCCCTTTCTGGTTTTCACTTCCTAACCTCTTCCTTGTCTTGTTGCCTCTGTTCTGGTCATTCTCATCTCCCTACCTGTTTCCTTCATCCTTGAACTCTATCCCTTGGCCCAATAGCTATGATCAATAAGCTTTTGCCTTAGTTTATTTGGGATCTAACCTCCATAACACATTTTGACTATCTCCATATCATATCCCTGTGCCCGCTACATCTCAATTCTATTTTGTCTCCTTTTTAAGTGTGATTTTCCTTCATTAGAGTCTAAGTCCCTATCCAAATTCATATGGAGGAACCAAAGGTCAAGATTATCAGGGGGCGGCTAGGTGGCTTAGTGGATAAAGCACCTGCCCTGGTCAGGAGTACCTGGGTTCAAATCCGGTCTCAGACACTTAATAATTATCTAGCTGTGTGGCCTTGGACAAGCCACTTAACCCCATTTGCCTTGCAAAAAACCTAAAAAAAAAAAGATTATCAAAGAAATTAATGAAAAAAGGGCAAAGAAATATGGCTTATCATATCAGATTTAAAATTATATTTAAAAGCATTACTCATAAAAACTGTCTAGTATAGGATAAGAAATAGAATGGTGGATGAGTGGAATAGATTTAGGTACAAAAAGGAATAGTGAATGACTATAGTTATTTGCTTCTGGGATAATAACTTAGACTTTGATTTAAAAAACTGCTGGGAAAACTGGTATGGGAGAAACTAGGGATAAATCAACATCTCACACCTTATATCAAGATAAGGTCTAAATGGGTGGGATTTAAAAATAAAATGTGATATCATAAGCCAATATCATAAGCCAATTAGGAGAACAAGAAATAGTTTATTTGGCAGATCTATGGAAAGGGGAGTCATTTATAATCAAAGAAGAGATAAAGAACATTATAACATACAAAATGGATAATTTGATTACATTAAATTGAAATATTTTTGCAGAAATTAAACCAATGCAATCAAGATTAGAAGGAAGGTAGTAAGTTAGGAAATATTTTTAATTACTAGTGTTTCTTGCAAAGGACTCATTTCCAAAATATATAAAGAACTGAGTAAAAATATAATACAAATCATTCCCCAATTGATAAATGGTCATAGGATACGAAAAGGCAACTATCAAAAAAGAAATTAAAGTTATCTATAGTTATATGAAAAAATGCTCTAAGTCATTGTTGATTAGAGAAATGCATGTTAAAACAACTCTGAGTTACCACCTCAAATCTATCAGATTGGTCAATATGACAAAAAAGGAAAACAATCAATGTTAGAGAAAATTGGGACACTAATGCATTGTTGGAGTTGTAAACTGATCCAACTTTTCCACAGCATTTTGAAATTACACCCGAAGGGCAATAAAACTCTGCATACCCTTTGATTCAGGAATACCACTATTAAATCTGTATTCCAAAGAGATCACAAAAAAGGGTCAAAAACTCACAGGTACAAAAATATTTATAGCAACTCTTTTTGTAATGACAAAGAATTGGAAATTGAGGGAATGTCCATCAAATAAGGAATGGCTGAAAAAATTGTAGGATATGAATGTGATATAACATTACTGTTTCATAAAAAATTATGAGAGACTTCAGAATATTCTGGAAAGATTTGCATGAATTGTTGTTGAGTGAAGTGATCAGAACTAGAAGAACATTGTACAAACTAACAACAACATTGAGTGATAATCAACTATGATGGACTTGCTCGTTTTAGCAGTACAATAATAAAAAAAATTCTAAAAGACATGTGATAGAAGATACCATCCACATTTAGAGAAGGAATTGTGGAGTTTAAAGCAGACCACAGCTTACTATCTTCATTTTCTTAAAGTTGTTTTAAATATTATGGTTTTTTCCCCCTCTCTCTAATATTTTTCCCCATTTTTTGATTCTTCTTTTGCAACATGATCAATATGGATTTATGTTTAGCATAGTTATATATGTATAACCAATATCATATTGCTTTCTGTCAGGCGGGAGAGGAGAGGGAAGGGTGGGAGAGAGAAAAATGTGAAACTCAAAACCTTGCAAAAAATGATTGTTGAAAACTATCTTTGCATGTAGTTGGAAAAATAAATAAAATAATAATGACAAAAATAATATAAGTTCCTGGAGTCCAGGGGCTGCCTTGCATGTTTTATTTGCCTTTCTAGAATTTAGTAAAATGTTTTGCACATTGTAATTTCTATCTATCCATCTGTATATCCATTCATCTCTCTCTCTCTCTCTCTCTCTCTCTCTCTCTCTCTCTCTCTCTCTGTGTGTGTGTGTGTGTGTGTGTGTGTGTGTCTGTCTGTCTGTCTCTCTATCTGTCTAATATTGCTATTAGAAAAGATTTTAACAATTCCCATTAAAAATTAATATGGAGGGGTTGAGGGAAATCTCAGGATCTAGAGAGTAGTAGAGAGTAGAAGTCTGCCCTTTGTTGGTTGCTCCCTTTTGCTTTTCCCTCTTCCAGCAAAATCAAAACTCACTCTCAGTGAAACATTGTCACTCAAGTTTTAATCCCTAATTAGAACAATTGACACTAACCTATAAATGATTGATAGGATTAACCTAAAATTTAAGAAACTGGGAAAGTAGACTTAAGCTGCTGACAAAGTATATTTCTTCATATGCACCAGTAACAAGGATTATAAATACAGTTTTAAATGGTGCTTAATAATGGTTGAATTTCCAGTTTCTAAGATGTTATACAATTTTCTTTGCAATGTCAGGGAGCTTTGCTTGGATCTTTGCAATAATTTACTTGGTCTGATGATATACAATACTGACATAGCAGTGAATCTTTGCTATACTATTCATAGACAAATGAAGCAGGACTCAGAAGGTTAATCACATTGAAAACTGCACCCATGTATGTCATCATTCACATGAGGACAGACATCTTTAAGGGATTCACCAGACCCTCCAACCAAAAGAAACTGATAATGAGCTTGAAAACCCTGTTAACTTCTACCATAATATATTCACATAATTATGCAATGAAACTGAGAATAAAGCAATATCCTCATTCAGGTAGGAATTGAACAGAAAGTTCTGGATGAATGATTGTATTTTTATTCTAGAAAAGGAATTTGTCCATTTAAATGGGTATTTAATGGGTAGAAGTGGGAAAAGGAGATTTTTTTAAGGGAAGCAGGGACCTGGCAATATTTCTGATGCTCCTTGCCTAGTCTAGGCAATCATTCTATGCTTCATTAGCCCCTCTTCCTCAGGTAACCATGATCAGTAAAATATGTGGATTCATATATTCCTAAATAATCAGAAATTTTCATCAACACCACAAAACACACTTTTATATAAAATTTCATACTTAATAGTAAAATTTGAGTCACCTCTGGAGTCTATTTGTTAACAAATTTCCTTCACTCCTAGATTTCTCATTACAATCTTTACAGTTTTTAAATTCACAGCAACCAGGGTCTCCCTATAAAACACTGTATAACATTAATAGTTCCATTCATACTCTCTCAGTACTGGGATGGCCTTCTTCATTAGTTCCCTGTCCCTGGCCACATGAACAATCTACATCGGGTCAGAAGGAGGAACAGACAAATTCCATCACTCTCACTGTAACAATCATCAAACAAGCTCTCCTTAGAGGTTTAGTGATCCATATGTATCATGGACAGAGCATGAGTGACTCCTTTCTTAAAAAAAATCAGTGCCTGTCTCAAAGTCTTCCTTTCCCCTCCTAAATCCTACCTCCATACTTGAGGATTTCATTGCACAGGTGAAAAGGTGCTCAAATACACTAGCCACCCAAGATATGCATTTCCATCAACCTTCTCAACTCCCATGATCTGCATTTTCATTCCATCTTAGTCACATGCAGGGATAGTCAGACCCTTGATTTTACCTTACCCATAACTATTCCTCATGACTCAGAATTCTGATGTCCCCCTCTCTCCCTCTGAAAATTGTAATCCTATCTCAACGTCTGTATCACTACATCCAAAATTCATTCTTTTTTCCCTCAATAGCACCACCCCAGTAATTCTACCATTTTGACTCTCCTAGTCCAATTTCTCTCTCATCAAAGATTTGACCCTGTAACTATCTAGTCAAATTGCCTCTGTTCTTTATTCTTGATTTACTTCATCCCTTGTATTTTCATCATGTATTACCAAACACCAACACTGAGTCACTTCCACCACCTGCCCTTCCCATGCCTGCTCTTAGCATCATTGGAGAAAGACCCCTTGATGCTGATTTGGTCCACTACAAATTTATACTATCTAATTTGAGACTTCGTGGATGCACTGAAATTCTCTTAAGCTTCCCTAATTTATCAAACACTCCACAGCAGCTGTTCTAAACTTTCACTCCTCAAGCCTCCTACACCATTCCCTCCCCTTCCCTCTCAGCAGAAGACCTCACCACCCACTTTATGGAGAAAAAAAAAGCCATCTGTTATGAGTTCCCTCTTCTCCCATTTTGTATACCTGAAACACTTCTTTCAATCCTCTCATGTTTTCCTCCTTTGCTGTAGGCACTGAATAATATGTAACCCTTCTCCTTGCAAAACCAGTCTTTCTGTGAATGCCTTTCCCTCCATCCTCTCCAGTGTCTTCCCAGTGCTTTCCCCTATAGATCAGTCCTGCCTCCCTCATGTCAGTTGGTTAGTTACAAATTTATTAAGGACTGACTTTGTACCAGGCATTATGCTAAATTCTGGGGATACAAAAAAGAGCAAAAGATAGTCCCCAATCCCAAGGAACTCACATGCTAATGGCAAAGACAACATGCAAAGACCTATGTACAGAAGTAGCTATGAGAAAGATAACTTGGAAGTAATCAATAGAGGGAAGGCACATGAATATATGGGAATAAGAAAGCTTTTCTGTAGAAGGTAGGAGTTTAATTTGAATTTAAAAAAAGACAAGGAAACTAGGAGATTGAGAGTAGGGGGAGAGTAAATAGTAGAGTCAGGATGTAAATCTGAGTTCGAAAACATTAATTTGTATTCTTTTCATTCTAGATCACACAACAAATTTATAATGAAGACTGAAATTAAAAGGAATCTGTAAGTTCAATATGTAACATTATCCAACAGTCCCTATAATGGTATAACAAGACAATTTGCAGAAATTTTGTTGTATGCAAAGCGAATCATTTCTGCCATTACATTTCCTATATCTCTGAGCTCAGGACTATTCTAAGGACATGGATAAAGTTAAGTTTCCAAAAATCCTGTTAATTTTCTGTCTGGAAATAAAGAACCTTGGAAGAACCTGATTTATTCATTAACAGAAAGTCTATTCTAAAACCTACCCCAAGATCTAGAAGGGGTCATTTAAAGGATTGCACTATTTGTCACCTACCCCCAAGAAAGGATAGAACTGAAGATTTACTTTTAGTTACTAATGTTCCCCCTTTATTGTTGTGTTCTTGAACAAGTCACAATCTCTTAGTATTTCAAACAGTTCTCTAAGAATGTAAATTGTAAAGCAGGGATCCATTTTCATTGTCCAGATCAAAAGAAAAAAACTGGATGTCTATTATTTTCAGAAATCTTCTCCTTTGCCCATAGTATGTTCATTTCCAGCATCAGTAGAATGTGTCATTAAGAAGATATCCAATAGTGCATTGCTTAGAGTTAATTTTAAAAGGCAAGGAACATTTTAACTACCTTGAAGATTTTATCTTTGCTTCCATATACTTGTTATCTTCTGTCTCATTTTAACTTGCAATATATTTTTATAGCAGGTAATATGAAACTCAATTTACTCTTTGTATAACATTGATGTGATTTTTCTCTCTGTCACCTTTCCTTTCCTCATTTATTTTAGACTTTCTGATCAAGTCACTTTCTTTCTTTCTCCAGGACTGTCTCTGTAAATGGTAATTTCAGTGTGAATTTTCAGTGGTACTCACTTCATTACATTGGTATTTTACAGTTTTACCTAAACTCTTAGCCAATTTTATGACACTCTTTTATTGTCTTTTACCTTGCTTGAAACCAATAAAATTTTGTAATCAAAAAAGACGCTGAGCACTAGCAAAATGGCAGCTGCAATTGATTCCTATATGTGAGATAATTGACTTTATAAGTTATGCAGGATTTTAGCTCTAATGACTTGTAACAGAGGCAATTCCCTCCCTAATGGATTCTAATTTTCTTAATATGACTCTGTAGATATGTATCTTATATGTAGATTTACTTCACATGTATTCAGGTCACAGATATAGCCTATGCTATACTACATGAAGAAAGACCATATTCTCTAAATGAAGGGATTATTTTTGAACTCACAAGGAGAACTAATGCCCTAAAAGTTCCAGTCCCTTAAACGATTCTTAGAAACCCTGTCTGAAGTCCTGGAATCATCCTGATTGGTCAGTAAAAAAAAGGCAATGTTGAGATATAGAATTTAAAAGTACCTCCAAGGGCATTTAATTCAACAGATGAAAAAGTGAGACCCAGAGAAGTGGCATAACTTGTCAAGAGTCATACAGATAATGTATGCCTGAGGTAGGATTTGGACCCAGGTCTTTCTAACTTTAAGTCCAGTGCTCTATTAAATTCCCAAGTACTGCTTCTGATTGTCAAATGGATATATATCATCAAATGGGTAAACTTTGTTATATGTCTAAGTTGCATCCTACATTCATTTAGGAATTCTTTTCATTGCTATTTGATGAGTGAGAAGTTCCATTTGGGTAATAAAAAGTCTAAATGCCTTTACCATATCAGCCTTATCTTCATTTCCTGTCCTTTTGTGTATTTGTTAGGGCACTATGGAATGAACATGCCAAATCTGGAAGGTTCTGCAGAGACAATTTAGTCTATCCTTTTCCTGAGCAGCAATCCCATCAACTATGAGTCCAATAAGTGGTCATCCAGCCTCTGCTTGAATATTTCCAGCAAAGGTTATCTTCACTCAGGCAGCATGTTCCATTTTTGTGTAAGTTTAATCAGATTTTTTTCTTACTCTGAACCAAAATGTATTTCTGTGTGGATTCTACTGACTTCTACTAATTCTTCCATTTGGATATAAGACCCAACCTGACTAAAAGAGAAATACCCCTGTCTAGTTTGGTTCTTGGAGGATAGCCCTTCAAATATTTTATGATTGTTAGAAACTTTCTCTTAAGTCCTTTCTTCTTCAGGCTATATATTCACATCCTATAAATGATTCTTTTATTGTAATGATCCCCCATTCCCATCACAATCTCCTTCCTAGGGAACCTTTATGTTTTTCAGGGGTATGGAGAAGCAGGAGAAGATTATGAGAGTCAATAATTAATTTTCACTATGAGCATTTCACTACAGATGTCAGCAGATAAATTATGACTTTATCATTTGGTTAATTGTTTAGACTTAAGAAAGTGACAAAGAAAATCTTAATAATTCAGAGTAAAATTAAAAATACAGTTTTTATTTCATAATGGCTGGTATTTATCACCATTCACCTGATCAATACTCTTCCTAAAACAGGCACTAAAAACTCAAAACAATGGTTTCATATAGTATGACCAGCACAGAAGAAAATAGGACTATCACAGAACCCAATTTCAGTATGAATATAACCTAAAATGATGATGATGAGACTTTTTATATCTGGGTTATATTCATTATTTTATATGAAGTTTACCTGTGAATATGATAGTAGAAGTATTATTATTCCCCCTTATAGAGAGGAGAAAAGTCTCATTAAGGCCATCTTTTGGTACTGTGGCTAATAAGACCAATGCAAAGCATCCTCAGTACTTAGCATAATATCTGGAATGTTATAGATGCTTAATAAAGGCTAATTGACTGACAAAAAAAGAAGGGAGACTTAAAACCGAGTTGAATTTCAATCTGAATCTACTAGGGCAAATTGGGGCAGCATTTCCAGGCCTCATGACCAATTCTTTGAATACAGTGGTTCTCACTGATGAGGGCACACCATGCTGGGTGGTGCTGTGCCAGTGTCTTCCATGCTGTACTATCAGTTCTAAAGTTCTTCATTCAAACCTTTAGGGTATCCTGGTTTCACGTCTTCTGATCCCCTTCTGAGTGCTTGCCCTGTGTGAGTTCTCTATAAAATAGTTTTTTTTTGGCTAGCAAACATCTGCCATTCTACCAACATGTCCAGCCCGTCGTGTTTGAATTCTCTGTAGCAATGTTGGAATGCTTAGCTCAAGAAATGACCTCAGTGTCTGGTATCTTCTCTTGCCAGGTGGTCTTCAGAATCTTCCTAAGACACATTAAATGGAAGCAATTCAGTTTCCTGGCATGGTACTGGTAGACAGTCCAAATTTCATAGGATATAGCAATGAGGTCAGAATAATGGCTCTGTAGACCTTCAGTTTGTTAGTCAGTCTAATACCTCTTCTCCTCCATTCTTTCTTTCATAGCCTCCCAAATACTGAGCTAACTCTGGCAACGCAAGTGTCAACCTCATTGTCAATGTGTACAGCCTTGGAAAGGACACTGCCAAAGTGAGTGAACTTGTCCATAGTACTCAAAACTTCTCCATTTGCTGTAATGAATGGTTCCACATGTGGATGGTATGATGGTAGCTGATGAAGAATCTGTGTTTTCTTGGTGTTAATTGTTAGACCAAAATTAGCACAAGCAGCAGAGAATTGATCCATATTTTGTTACCTTCATCATCCATCTCTATAAAGGTAAAGGGAATAGATTGTCCTGTGTCAATTACAAGGATGTTTCTCTTTTAGTCATTGCTGGGAAGATTCTTGGCAGAATCCTTCTCAATAGGCTGACCCTTCATCTTTAGAAGTTGGTCACCTTCCTGAGAGCCAGTGGGGCTTCAGAAAAGGTAGAAGAGAAGTCATATGGTGTTTGCTGCCAGACAACTCCAGGAAAAATGGCAGGAACAGAACAGAGGTCTGTATATAACATATGCCTTTGATACCATCAGTTGCGAGGGTTTATGGAAAATTATGTCAAAATTTGGTTTCTCAGAGAAGTCCATCAATATAGTATGTCAGTTCCACGATGGCATGCAAGTCCAGGTTCTGGATAGTGGTTGATGCTCTCGTGATTTCCCTGTCACCAGTGTAGTAAAGCAAGGATGTGTCCTTGCTCCCATAATTTTTAGCATAATGTTTTCAGCCATATTATGCTCTACCACAGGATGGGACAAATAGTCCATGTGAACACCTGGGTGGATACTCTAAACTTATGGATGTCATCTTTCCTTTGAGATGCTTCAATTCTGCCTTCCTCATAGAGTGCAGCATTCTCACTGATGAGGGCACACCATGCTGGGTGGTGCTGTACCAGTATCTCTCTTGTTATACTATCAATTCTAAACTTCTGACTAATGGCAAGGGCATGTTTTAGATAGAAGGTATAAGAAGAGAAAATTAAATTGTAATTTCCTTGAGGTCAATGATTATCTTTTGCTTCTTTTTTGTATCCTCAGTGCTTAGTATAATGTCTGGAGTTATAGATGCTTAATAAAGACTAATTGACTGACAAAAAAAGAAGGGAGACTTAAAACTGAGTTAAGTTTTAACTTGAATCTACTAGGGCAATTTGGGACAGCATTTCCAGGCCTCATGATCAAAAATGTCTGAATTTTCAGTCTGCTAAAACTGACTGCTCTTTTGGATGAATCCAATTATCTACTCTTCCATATTGTAGTTGTAAAGTTGACTTCAGAATCTACTCATCAAACTTTATGTTTTTTCCTATAACATAATCATTTTATTAGATTTAGCACATTTTACTCACTCAACATTCCAGTCACCTGAGAGAAATGGTTATGAATGATCAATATTATGGGGAGACTCAGAGCTTGCCCATTTTTCTAAAGTGCTCACCTTAAAAAATTCAGTCTTTTGAAGGACATTACTGAAAATGAGATTGCATTAACTCTCCTCAATCTTGGTCAGACTCCACCCAGACTTTCAAGGAATTTAATCTAGGGTGCAGAAGCTCATTTTGTTCTGTTCAAGCTTTGTCTAGATAGCCCAAAGCTGTGGGTCTTCCTGAGTAGAGACAGTGCTCTTGTCCAAGGGTCAGTCTCAGTCCCTCACTGACCACCTACTCTTTCCAAGGGTATATAGCCTGTGAGTCTGCCCCCCACCCCTCATGATTGGCTTTTGTCTAAGAAAAATGACCATATAATTATTCTTTCATTAATAACCTTCTATTATTAATAAAATGATTATTATTACTAATCTTTCCATATCAAAGAAGATTATACTGACCAACCAATAACTGGCTACGTGAGACACACAACTATGTTTATTGTAGTGAGGGATATGCTGTGCAAGTCATCCTTTTCACTTGCCTTTACCAGAATTGTTCCATCCCAGGACACAAATTATAAAAAACAGGACTATTGGAGATGCTTGGGCTGCTGTGAAAATCTCTGGACCTTAAATAGATTTCACTTCTTCCCATATCAGTGAGCACCATAAGAAGTCATCAATGCCAGGCAAACACCAGTATGGGATATTTGCTGACAACCTGAGAAATCTTAACCTGTCTTTCAGTGAACTAATTGTGAATACAGCCTTTCCTCTTAGACTCTCCACCTTGAACCACTCATCAATTTGACACAATTGGCAACAACTTTAGCAGTAGGATAATATCAGCTTGAGGCTGATAGATTTATGCTGTTCTTACTTGTTAGTACACTCCCCACTTACCATGAACCTATGTCTTTTAAACTGCCAATGCCCAAAGAGGTCACACTTATCCCCAGTGTCTAAATGACTTACTTGTACAATCTAATTGCACATTATTCTAGTCAAGAAGTCTTCAGGAAATCTATACTATAGAGACTACACTCCCTCTTGGTAGACTTGTTCAGAGGGAAAATTTTATTTGAATAAGGGTAGTTCTTTGTTTTTTTATCAAAGCATTATATTTGCTATATTCATATCACTTCATTTTATTATTAGTCAGCCAAGAAAAAATTATCAAATGCCTACAGTGTGCCAATCACTGTGCTAAACCTGGGTAATACAAGGAAAGGCAATATAAAACAAAATAAAACAAATCAAATCAGTCCCTGCTCTCAATAAAAGAAAAATAATAAAAAAAAATCATGGAAACCTTTTAACAAAAAAAAAGATAAATGCTAGAAAAACTAGAGATAATCAGCAAAAATAGCTTTAGCATTAATTCAACAAATATATCTTGAACATCCATTTTATTTGTGGGGGCATGTTCTCTAGAGGACAACATTTCTTTCTTTTTTTGTTGTTTTTTCAAGGCAATGGGGTTAAGTGACTTGCAGAAGGTCACAAAGCTAGGTAATTGCTTTGTGTCTGAGGCTGGATTTGAACTCAGCTCCTCCTGACTCCAGGGCAGGGACTCTATCCACTGTGCCACCTAGCTGCCTGAGGACATCATTTCTTAGATTTTTTTAGAGATTTTTTTTGCACACTCGGAATAATGCTGAGGGGGAAAAGAATTGCAGTTAATTTCATTCTTGAAGATAAAGAGTCTAATTATGAGATCACAAAACCATGAGTAGGGGGAACAGAGTGACCAAGATAGGACTAAGTAGAATATTGAATTTATTGAGGCAAAAGGCAGCGTGCTTGTACTAGGAATACAATGGAAAAGTGGTCAGAAGGTGAAAAGAGTACAAACCGTTAAGGTGGAAGAATTACAAAGACAAAGCACTTGATTTTGCTGAGGGCTGGCTTTTGTGGCCATAACCACAAGATGGATGCTCTAAATAAACATGTGAGATCTAATATGTATCTATATGTTTAGTAGAAAAATAGCTTTAGAGGTAACAAAACCTTCATGGGTAGAGAATTTCCTCGTCCAGAATTTCCTAAACCACAGAAATCCTCATTCCTCTCCCATTCCTCTGTCTTTTTCTGTTGTTCTTTGTCTCTAGTTCTCTCTCTCTCTATCTGTGTCTATCTCTCTCTCAGATAGATACTGCACCTGTGATTTCCTGGTCACAGTGAAATTTTAAAAGAGAAAAATCTCTCTATCAATGAAGATTAGCATCCTTTCTTCAAATTCGAGTGATAGAGAGCTTCCTAAAGGAACAAAGGTTCAGTGATCAGCCCTTGGCCACAAAACCAATATGTCTCAGAGTTGGGACTTTGTTATATTGAGTCTGTCTCTCTAGGTGCTACATATGCTATCTTTCCTTTCTATCCATACACTACTATAGACACACTCAAATACATATAGATACACATACATACATTGACAAACATACATTTAATATACTTACACATGCACTTTCAACACAATATACATATGTATTTGTGTGTGTGTGTGTATATATATATATATATATATATATATATATATGTATAAATTGTTTTTGATATATCCAGAGAACTGAACCAAATACCAAATATCCTGGTTCTTTTGGTATCATCCTGGAAAATATTAAATTCCTTGCTATTTTCCCATATTTGTGGGAAAAATAAAATAAAACACACCCACACACACACACACACACACACACACACCCCGCTTAAGGAAAATTTTTAGTACATATATACTCATGGACAACTCCTGCTGATTTCACCTTCATTAGAATAAGAAAACTTAAAGTCATACATGGGAATAGGAATGTAAGATTTTGTCCTTTTTGTCTAAATTGTCTCATCCCATTTTTATCAGGTCGATTCAGCTCTCAGTCTTCACATTTCTCATCTTCATTTTGGTGTTTACAGTGTTTATTTTTGGAAGGCAACATTTAGAGGACTAGACTCTGCTGCCTCAAGAACTATGAAGTGAGAATTCCATCACAAATTAAACATTGCAATCAAGTGGCATTTATTTTTCACACATCTTTTATTGAATTTTGTATTTTTAGATATTACCTTTTAGTTGACTTGCAACGAACAGGATATAAAACATTGCCAGTAAATTGAAATAAACCTGTTAAATTGTGATAAATGGGAAACCTGGAGCTAACTGATATGTTGTTTTTGTTGTTGAGAGAGGGACATGGGGGATGAGGGGGTAGAAGACATAGAAGGCAAAAAATGATTTTATTTACAGCTAATTGTACATGACCCAAAGGATGCTGGCACGATGAAAGATGTATGTAAGTAGGCTGCAGCATATTACTAATGGTGACTTCATTTGAGAAATGGCATTTAAATTAGCAAAGGTATATAGGTCTGGAAAAGAATGTGAGCTGTTCACTTTGTGAAAGAGACTAGAGTCAATAAAAGGCAATTTGATATTGTCAAAGGAGCACTGAACTTGGAGCTAGCCCTCAGTTCAAATTCTACCTCTGAAGTTCTTATCATTTATTTGCCCATGACCAAATCAATAAGGAAACATTTATTAAATGCCTGCTATGTGCCATATGGCAATCAGACATAACCAGGTTCAGGCTGCAAGTCTCAGACCTGTAAGTGAGTCAGGGAGATATTATCCTCAAAAAGGGTAGATGGCTTTACCTGGCAGAGGAAATGGATGAGAACAATTTGTTCCAATGCTATGAAAGAAGTTGAAATAGACACTATGGAGGACTTAAGGCTTGGTCAGATATACTGAAGATATGAAGACCATCCACTGTGTTCCAGACCATCACCAATTATCTTGACTTTTGTCATGCCACTGGACTGTGATCACTCAGTAAGAGAGAGTAAGGCTAATGACTGTGCAATACTGCTTCATTTAAATCTAATTCACAGGCAAGTCAAGACATCACCACATGTTGTCATGTCCTCTTTGAAAAATGAAGGACAAACAACAGCAATATTATGCTGGCTGTTATGTAATAACCTTGTTGATATAGAGACAAAAGTCCAGAAGTCCCTCTCCTCAAGGAATTTATTTCTATAATAAGAAAATGAGTACATATATATATATGTATATGTATATATACATACACACACACACACACACACAGATTGGGGAGGAAGGTAATTTTGGCAGGAAGGGCATAAACATCTTGGTGTATCAGTTGATGATTGAACTGAATATTAAAGGAGACTACATTTTTTAAGAGACAGTGACACTTCAGGTAAGGCAAATGAGAGAAGTTGGGGATTGTCTGTAAAAATGGATGGAGGCAAGAAATGAAAGTTGCATATTAAAAATAGCAAAAAAGCCAGTTTGATGTGATCAAATATTTCATGAAAAGAATATAATATATTCTAAGACTAAAAAGGTAGGTTGCAACCAGTTTATAAAGGCCTTTAAAGGTCTAGTGGCAGTCCAGTGAGGCACACTTAGAACTATTTCAATCACTAGATACAGCATACTTATCACTGGATCTGTGCCAACTGGAAAGAAGATCTTCAATGTACCAGAACTATCGTTTTCATGGAAACCTTTTAACTTAGATGAAGATACAGATACAGATAACCTATTGCTTATATTTATGGGCTTAGTTCAGTGTTCAATTCATTATAAAACACTGTCTCATTATTAATTATGTTTTATAGTCCAATTTATTTTGGGATCATTTTTCCAAATATACTGGAATAGGTAGAATCAGTCACATAAAACTAATCAAAAGTGGAAGAGTGACAGATACAAAGGAATAATGAAGAACTGAAGAGTTC
The DNA here is from genome assembly GCF_037893015.1 of Macrotis lagotis. NCBI lineage: Eukaryota > Metazoa > Chordata > Mammalia > Peramelemorphia > Peramelidae > Macrotis > Macrotis lagotis. Next base: position 58,464,450 of record NC_133662.1, read on the forward strand.
CCTGACTTATAAAATCCCGGGCAAGATGCTGAAGATTTAAGGAACATAGGGCAAAGAAGGTACAAACAAATATTACATGATTCTCTATAGACAAATCATAAGATAGTGTTTCTCTCTCTATGGAAGAAAGTTAGTGATACATTAAAGCCCAAAACTGTTTAATGACCTTTAGTCTTTCATTAATTCTGACTAAATCAAGACTATGCTTTTATGGAGTAAGACATAATCGCCTTGTCTTACAATATTAATGACATCTCTTTTAAGTCATCTCCAATTGGTCTGCTAATTTTAAATTTTAATCATGTATGATATTAGCCTTCAATCTGAAACTAAAGAATGATGTACAAGAGGAAAAGAAGTATCCATTAAAAATATAGTAGGAGAATCTAATACTATATCAATGGCATTAGATTAAGCCTCACTTAAAGATTTTTGAATAATCACTACATGCTATGTTCCCATTCAATGGTATGGTTGACTCCTTTCCAGAGACTTTTTTTGATAATCCTTAGCTAGAACCTTAAAAGAGGAAAGCTTAATGTGTGGAGCACAGAGATTGGAGTCAAAAGATATGCATTCAGATCCTGTCAGATACTTAACTGAGTGACCCTATGCAATCCCTGTTCTTTATTCTTCAAATATTTCATTTGAGGGGTTTAGTCTACAGAGTCCTTTCGGACCTTAGATTTGCAATCCTATGTGTGCCATAAAGACCTGAAAATTATCTATTTTTAATGTAACTAGTATTTTATTTTTTCCCAATTACAGTAAAGACAATTTTCAATGTTTATTTTTATAAGATTATTTATTTTTTTCTTCTTCTTTCCCTCCTTTTCTTACTCTCCAAGATGATAAACAAACTGATTTAGTTTATATATATATATATATATATATATATACATATATATGCATATATATATATAATGTGTGTGCAATCATTTAAAACATATTTCTACATTAGTCATGTTGTAAAAAAGAGAAAAAAAGGAAAAAATATCAGGAAAAACCTCTAAGAAAGTGAAAATAATATACTTGGATCTGCATTCAGACTACATCAGTTGCTTCACTGGATATGGATAGCATTTTTCCATCATGAGTTTTTTGGATTTGTCTTGAATTTTTGTATTGCTGAGAAGTCAGTAAGTTAATTGCTGAGAATAACTAAGTCAATCATAGTTGATTATTGCGCTAGGTTACTGTTACTGTGTACAGTGTTCTCCTGGCTCTACTCATGTCACTGAACATCAGTTCATATAAGTCTTTCCAGATTTTTCTGAAGTCTGCTTGATAATCAATTTATGTACCCCAATACTGTCCAAAGGAAATTATTTCTTAGACTCTGATCTAAGAATGAGAAAAGATCTCAATGTAAAAAACCCTATAGATGAAGAATTGAGAGGTCCAGAGAAATTAAACAAACTGCTGGAAGTCACACAACCACTAAACATCTGATGTGACATAAAATCCAGCTCTTTCTGACTCCATGATTAACACTGTATATACACTAGTTCCTGCTGTGTTGGAGAACACAAATCTCAATTTTGTTTATTTAAAAGGCTCCTAGTGATCACTTAATCCAACCCTGTATTTCACAGATTAGCAGATAGGAATTTATCTATCAGACTTATTTTACATAATATATTCTGTCTTCAATGAGTGAAAAAAATATTAAGCCTATACCATTTGCCCCTGCCTTCAGGGAGATTACATTCTAACAAGTAGAGACAACACACTTTAGAAAATGTTGTCCAGGGAGGCTTATTTTAATTTAGAAAGTTACAGATTTGGTGATTAGTGTTATAGGGGAGTAGAATAACACATCCTTTCTACCCTTGGAATTTTTATAAATAAAATCACATTCAATGCAGTAGGGAAACACCATTTAAAATATCTCTTTGATGGATGTTTTTGTAAAGCATAAAGTCTTTTGACAGAATAAATAATTATACCCCATTTTATCTATTTTGAAAATGTGACTTTTATATATCAGACTTCTATATCTGTATTCGTGACATATTGGTCACAATGAAAGAAAGAATTGTTGGTAGATTCTTCAATCAGATCCAGTTTGTAGTTCTATTGTAAAGAAATAAATTGTCAGCTTAAAATTATGTTACTTTCTAGGAGCTGTCATCTTGGAAGGGACAGTGAGGTATTGGTGTTTATCCCTTTCCAGAAAATATGTAGTATGATCTTATATTCATGACATTTAAGGTTATGAAAAAGTATTATATTATAATAAACCAAGGAGCCCAAGATTCACACAAATGTTTACAGTTGATGACATAAGTTTATTTCTAATTAATAGATTTGCTAACATTATTTTTTTCTATCACACTAGCCCAAATTTTGTCAGTTTGTCTTAATCATATATAGAATTTTCTTAAAGTGAGGTACAATTGTAGAGGAGATCAGCTGTATCGGATATATGACCCCCAACACTGCTGAGTTTGATGTGAACATATCGGAATGTAATTGGGAAATATTTAGCAAAATATATAAAAACATGATAAAACATAGATATTACATTTCAAATATGTCAATAAATAGCTGACAGGGAGTCTTTTGGATGGATTAGTAGCTGCCATTTCAGTTTGTTTGACTCTCTTGTATTAGATAATATCTACAATAAAATATTCAATTTTTCTCTCTGAAGGATTTTGTTTCTGAGAATCTCAGAGGAATTTTGTTGAATTACTCCTTTATGCATATCAATGTTTATGGTATGGACCAGCAAAAAAGACAATAATTTATCCATATTAAAGTACAGGTCTGGTCACAGAAAATTGTTTGGTTTTGGCAAAATTAGTGTTATCGTGTATTTCTAGATGAGTTGATGGTACAGTTGAAGTAGGTTATATATGATCAATATTGACAATAGATTTTCCCTTTCTGATATCATATTTTAAGATTTTATCATATTTAATCCAAAGACCTCAACTCAAAAGAATTTCAGAGAGTTGGTAAATAGGAGTGTTTTTTAGCACTTTTCCAGGCATGATACATAAATATCTGACTCTTCCATCTCCACAGTTGCACATGTACTCCTTCAAAAAGATTTGTTCTGGTCTCCGACTATGTCTCTGATAATTCTGAGGGCTTTGCAGATATTTTGTTATTGTAAGAGGTAGTTTAAGGGAAGATAGGTAGTGGGTGAGGAGCCATTCTCACAGCAGGGAAAAGTTGATTTAAGTCTTGGTTCTGTATGAATAGACAGTTTCAAATGAAGAAATTAAAGCTATATATGCTTTATATAAATGTTCCAATATTTTTATAAATTTTATAAATGCTCCAAATCATTATTGACTAGAAAAACACAAATTAAAACAACTATGAGGAAACACCTCACACCTACCAGATTGGCTAAGTTGCTAAAAAGGAAAAATGATCAATGTGGGAGAGGTTGTGGGAAGATTGGGACTTTAATGCTTTGTTGGTAGAGTTGTGAACTGATCCAACCATTTGGGAAAGCAATATGGAACAATGCCCAAAGAACAATAAAACTGATCATATCCTTTGACCCAGAAATTCTAATTCTAGATCTATAACCAGAAGAAATCATAAAAACTGGAAAAGTCTTACGTGTTCCAAAATATACAAAGAAGCTCTTTTTGTAGTGGCAAAGAATTGGAAATTTAAAGGAATGCCATCAATTGGGGAAATTGTTAAACAAATTATGGTATATGAATATTATGGAATATTACTGCTCTATAAGAAACTATTAATGGGCAGACTCTAGAGAAGCATGTAATGAGTTAGCGGATCTTATGCTGAGTAAAGGGAGCAGAGCCAAAAGAACATTTTACACATTAACAACAGCCCTGTGAGTTGATCAACCTTGATGGATGCAGCTCCTCTCATCAGTTCAGGGAGCCAGGACAACTGGCTATGGACAATGCTATCCACATCCAGAGGAAGAAAAACAAAAGAAAACAAAACACTCCCCCCCAAAAAAACTTTGGCATCTGATAAACACTGCATTTGTCTTTAAAAAAATCCCTTAGGAACATTGTACACCCTAATAGCAACAATGGGGTGATGATTTAGCCTTAATGGACTTGTTCATTCCATCAGTGCAACAATCAGTCACAATTTTGGGGATTCTGAGATGGAGAATACCTTTAATTTTTTTTTTAAAAGTTATCTTATTATGTAATTTTGCTATCTCTTTAACTTTTTTTCCTTAAGGATACGATTTCTCTTTCATCGCATTCAACTTAAATCATTGTATACCATGGAAACAATGTAAAGACTAACAGAATGCCTTCTGTGGGGGGTGGGAGGAGGGAAGTGAGACTGGGGGGAAAATTTTTATAATTCAAAATAAATAAATAAATATATTTTAAAAATTAAAAAAAATTAAACAAATATCTCTTATGTATTTCTTTCCCTTAATTTTAATTCCTCATATTGAAAATGACTAATCTGTAAACATGTCTGACACAAATATATGTACAATATTAATTGTCTGTCACTGAAGGGAGGAAGGTGAGAAACGAGAGTAGAAGGAAATTTTGTAAATTAAAAATATACATATGCACATGGGAAAAAAATTCTTGGTTCTGACATAAACAGTCTGTGTAACCTTAGTCAGGTCACTTATCTTCTCAATGCTTTAGTCAGTGTGCAAATTTCTGTTATGTAGGTGAAGACCCGTATTTGTAAAAAGAATTTCCTCTCATGAGATTCCCATACTACCAAAAGCACAGGTCCTTATCCTCCCTATACTAAAGAAAGATTAGGTGTATTAACTCGAGATATCTAAAGTTAAGAGCATATGGAAAAGAAGGGGGATATTAAATCAGTGCCTCTGCCCTAGACAGAACCTTAAATCAGGGAAAGGAAGATGATAAAGGCTTTTTTTTTTCAAAAACTCTAGATGTTATAGTCTTAAGGCAATGTCATGAAATGGAGAAAATCTTTGATGGTGCTATGAGAGTCCAAGCCCTGGATTGTAGGCACCATGAAGAGGTATTGTTCCTGAGTATAATGGGGAAACTTCTAAACCTGGGAATACAAGATGCATCCGAGTAGCTCTGGGATGCTAAGGAGGGTCAGCAGTTTTATAAGCAATAATTAAGTCATATTCAGACATAGCTATAGTCACATGGAAGACAGAATATTCTTAGGCTCCAGGGAAAGAAGATTTTGAGAAAAGGAAGATTGTTCTAGACACGAGGAGAGGATTTATCTGATCCAAAGATTCAGTCACAATAAATAGGCCCAGAAAACCAGAAGGCTTTGTCTTTTGACCTACCATAACAATCACCCTGGTTTTACATAACCCATGAATATATCTTTGCTAAATTACATGTTGGTATTTTCCTATAATAGGAACATTAGATAAGAGTGTAATCTTCATGAACAAGAAAAAATACACTCTATAAATATTTTAATCATATTCTCCCATCTAGGGCATACATCCAGGATACCCCCACCCCAACTTATAGGGTCTTACAGGCAAGCACAGGGACTTCCCCTCTCCATTGGAGAAAACAAACAGATTTTCTCTGCCTACACATAGGGACTGCATAAAAAACCTAAGCATTCTCCTAATATTCTCTTGCTGCTTCTAATTATATATTACCCATTGTTGGGATTAGTTGCCCCTCTGATTCTTGAGTTGATAAAGTTACTAGCTCAGGATTTCTCATTGGGGTAGAAGAGGCAACACCATCTGGTTGTTCTTGGGTGGGGCAGCAATTGGAGAAGTAATGTTGTCAGTTCAGTTGTTGGGGGGAAGAAGGGGGCACAGTTTAACTCCTTATGTATAAGAACAAATGAGTGAACGACAAAATTATGAGAAGACAAAACAAAAAATTCAGTTGATTTTGAACTTAAAAGATATGGGTTTGAATCCTGGTTTGATCCCTTGTGTGTCCTTGGGAAAGTCTCTCAAAATCTCCATCCATCAGTTTCCTCATTCCTATAATGAGGCTTCTGAGATCCCTTTCAACTCTGAAATCTTGTTTTTATTGAGGTAGCTTAGAGAGTTAGTATAATCCAATGAGAGTTATTGCTAAGATTATTAAGTATTTTATGGAGGCCAAATGCAGTTTTTGAGATTCAAAACATAGAATAGTCCCTTCATTTTGGTGTCATTTTGTATCACAATTAGTCCTGCTTAAGTCTGTCTAACAGTCGAGTGAGCTTGGTAACCAAGAATTTCAATAGAACAAAGTAACTTGGTTTCTGAAACACATCAAATCCTTCCACTTTGCTCCTTTTTCTAGTTCTTTATTGAGTGGAAATTATTGATCTATAAGTATCTCTGACTTGGGAAGCGCATTTTCTACTTCACTGCTCACCATCTGTACTATGAGATGTGCCAAGATAGTGATGGTTCCTGTGTCTTATTTTAACTTTGCATCTTCAGGACATAGCAAAAACTCTTACACAGATATTAAGTACCTAATGACTGTTTGTTGACTAGAACTTAATTATAACATTGAGCTTAGAGATGATCTAGTTCAAGTTCTTCATTTCACATATGAAGAAACTGAAGCCCAAAGAGAGGAAATGATTTGTCCACAATCAGACAACTAATACCTACTACTTTATGGTAGAGAGGGAAAAATATTGAATTTGAAGTCATAGGACCTGAATTCCAATTCCTGTTCTTCCATTTCCTATCAGTTTGATCTTAGGCAAGTCAAACTTGACTTCTCTGGGTCTTAGTTTTCTCATCTGGAAGCAGGTCAAATTCCCCTTGAAACCTCAGCTAGGAATAATGGAATAGGAACCTGGTTCTATTTTGCTGGGTTTTTTTGGAATTAGGGCCATAATTAAGAGGGATGGTAAGGGCCATTCAAATTGTGCCTCTAGAGGTGACTAAAGCCAGATGGACCCGAGCGAAAACATTTGCCAAGAATGTTTTCATTAAGGGGCAGCTAGGTGGGGTAGTGGATAAAGCACCAGCCCTGGAGTCAGTACCTGGGTTCAAATCCGGTCTCAGACACTTAATAATTACCTAGCTGTGTGGCCTTGGGTAAGCCACTTAACCCCGTTTGCCTTGCCAAAAAAAAAAAAAAAAAGAATGTTTTCATTAATTGAGAGCTAAAATCAGAGGTTTGAAGATAATTGATTACCATCATAATTCCAATCATAAGCAATGCTGACTATTGGTCCAGAAGCTTTATTCCTATGACCAATATGGAACTTCTGGGAAGGAATATAGTGGCAGAACTGAGGAGAATAATTCAATTGTGTTCCTAATGGTTAGACAATTGAAAGACGGTTTAACTTTACTGCACTGTCAAAAACTGCAAATGTGCTGTGCTGATAAATTAGACAATTGAGAGAGAAATTAACTACATAGTGTTGTCACAAAGTTGTCACCAAAAAAATAACTATACTTGTTTTATAGGGGTTTTTGAAATGCCAAGGTGTCTCGCTGATAGGGGAGATAAACTCACCCTATAAACCAAGGACTCCACAGCATCCAGACCATCACCAGAAGTCCTTTTCCTATAAGATGAAATCACAGGATGATGACTGTTCTGGAAAAGGATGTCTTTGCACAACATTCTCATTATAATCAACATAAGGTGCATGGCATGCCATCATTTTCTTGATGCCTGGTCTTCTTTGATTATGAAGACAACAACAACAACAACAACAACAAGAAGACACAATGAAGAATTTTGGAGTACTTGATAACCTTGAAAGTGTCGACTTACTCTTTTTAATGACCTTAATAAAATATCTGCAAGCTAAACCACAATCTCTTGTTTCTTGACCCTATACTTTTATGCTACTACTCTGTTTCCTATGTTGTAGTTATTGGTCAATATTTAAAAACAAACCAATAATTTAGTGGAATGAATAAGAATACAGTTTCAATGGATGTCTAATCATTTTCATTTACCAGTGCAGTGAAATGCAAGTAGATAGTTTTTATTGAACATTTTCTTTTGAAAATGAAGCAAGAAGTATAAATTTAAAAGTTAATTTAATTTTAAGCTTTTAGTTTCACATTTTCCTCCTGCTCTCCACTCCCATCCATACATGTGATAGGGGTATTGTTGGCCTGGGAATGGTCTTGTTGGGCATCTACCAGAGCCTGCCCAAGAGAAAGTCTAGCCATTATTTCATTAATGATTGAGAAAAAAGACAAGTAATTGTTGATTTAATTTTTCTTTTGACACTAGATATTTAAGGTGATGCTTTCAGAGCTTAATTCACTTGTCACCAGCTTTCAGAATTGCAGTCAATTGTATTATCATTTGTGGGAGACCTTTTTCATGCAATTTGACAAGAAAAAAGTGAGTAGAAGACCTGACAATATGGTCTAGAGATCTGTTATTTTTTGACCATTCATTTCATTTTAATTCAGTTCATATCAATCAAGTGCCTACTATGTTCAAGGTACCATATTAGATCAGAAAATACAAAGAATGATAGAAGAATGCTAGAAAATATGGTTAATATTTTAGAAGTATATCTTTTTTTTATTCCCTATTGAGAGTTCAGAATAGACTAAACAAAAGAAAAGAAAAAGAAAAACAATGAACCCAACGCTGAAAAGGAAGCATAGCATAATTTATAGAGAAATGGCCATAGAGTCAAGATTTGAGTTCCAGGACTGCCTTTGGTGTTTACTATTTGTGTGATTCTAAATAAATCATAAACCCAATATCTTCAGTAAAACAGTATAAGAATATAAGTTGCAGGGTAGTTGCATAGCTAAATCTGTAAAATGTATTTCCTCTCTGAGCATTCCCTTTGCCAATAAAATTACAGGTCCAGAACCTTTCCCCATCCCTTAACTCCCCAAATCCTGCTATTCAATAAAAATAAAAATATTCCTTAGCAACATGTAGTATTCTTTTAATTCCCTTATTAGCAGGACTTTTTTAATTAAAATGCATAAAAAGACTAGTTTATTTGTTCACTTTAAATACATCATATTTTATGAAGACCTAAGAATGTACATAGGACAATAGTATCTTGCAATGTATCTACATTGCATCTAGAAAATTAATTTAATTATTTCTTTATGAAGAAAAAGAAATTAAGGCAAAAATAATTTGAACAAATTTTCCAAGATCACCCAGTTATTTAGAAACACAGTCAGGAGTCAAATGCAGATCTTCTGATTTTAACTACTATATATTTCCCTCTGTATGCTCCAAGGAGGCTGGATTTTAGGAGGGAATATCATATGAATATTAATATGCATATATATATATCCTATATATAGAAATATAGATATACACATATAAATGTACATGTATGGCTAATTAGATAGACAATGATATTTTCTCATTCAATCAGTAAAATAATTGTGGAGGCATAATAATTCTCCAATTATTAAATCCAATTCTTAAAAAAGATCATGAATACTATGAAATATTGATACATTAGATCTTGATGAATTGAGTTATGGTTTAAATGCAGTAAGGTCAGATCACTTTTGTTTATTTTTATCTTAAGTTCATATTTTTTGAATCTACTAAGAACTCCAACAGGTTCAATACACAGAAAAAAAAAGTCCCTGATCTTGCTAAACATTGAGTTAAGAGGAGGATAAATATGTGGAAAATATCAAATAGTATGAAATTTCACAACTGGAAGAATTAAATCAATGGAAAATTAGAAAAGAGAAGGTTATAACAAAGTCTCAGGATTTTTTATTTCATAAAAAAGGATATTAAACAAAATACTGCAATGAGATATTGAATTTAAAATCTTTATCTTAGACAGTCTGCAAACAAATTTTGATTTGGGTCCAGAATTTGTCAAAATGTTATATTGGAAATTGCTTAATTCTTTTAAGAAACCCACACTTCTGAAATGAAGGCTGAGATTTTTAGTATGATCATGGTCATGATACATAAGCATGTTTTTCAGAAGTTTCTGAAGGATTGAAGATGAAAATCATCCCAAGGTAAACAGAGATGCATAGTGGGTCTGAACATAATGCAACCCTTTATAAACAAGGGAAAATGTTATAAAGAGTAATATATATATATATATAACTAGAAGAAAAAGAAAAAACAATGAGACAACATGTATCAGATCAAGTCATATGCTCTGTGGGAAGTCATGCAATGTGAAGATTATTAGAGTTAGACCTCTGGCACATTGATGAGTATTCTTTCAGTTAAATGTATGGGGAAGACATGGATAAGAGTCTCACAGGCTTGGATGGATACACATTAATGAGATCATGGATACATTGGTTCATTAAAAAGTTTACAAATTTATTATAAACTAAAAATGCTAGCAGGTGTCAGGGTGTCAAATTCAGGCTAGTCAGTATAAATTACTGGGATTAGAATCATAACTCTGCTTGCCTTGGTGATACACCAGACACATGACCACAATCAAGTCTCTTTAAATGCTTTATGCACTCCTGAAGACAGAATTTTAACTGTGAATCCCATCTGGAGCTTACACCAACAGCCACTATTCTTTGCTGCAAAACTAGACTGAATGACTGAATTCTTATGGTATCCCCTGTAAAATGGTTTAAAATCAAAAATTTTAGTACAAAGACCTTTGGCACAAAGATTAATTTAACTGTCCAACTATGAGATTATTACATAATTTGAGAATTTGCCACCAATCCCCATTCATTCTGGTCTCCCAATTTACCAAACTCTTTAACTTTCATTAATTATTGTCTCACACTATATCAATTATTTAAAGGGAACTCACACCTTAAATTTCACCAACACCAATAACTGAGTCACTGTCATGATTCTGACTACTTAAATTCCCCATTCTTATTATAATCATCTATTCCTCCATCTCCCTTTCTGCCTCAAATCTCTTACATTTAGTTTTTGTCCTCATCATAATCTCTATCCCCTTAATTCCTGTTTTCTCTGTCTATTATTCCTACTATATCTTTACTTTCTTTAAGAGTCTTGAACCCATCGTCAATCATACCATAGCTATAGAATGTTTTTTCTACCCTTGACTACCTGACTTTCTGTCATACTATATTTCAAATCTATGCATTCCTCAAACCTAAATCAACCCCCACATTCTTCCTTCTCTATTCATACTCCTTAACTTTTCAGAATTGCTAGAGGAAGTCAAATCACTTGGTTGCCTACACTACAAATCATATTGTCTGATCTCAATGGAGGTTTCACTGCTGAGTGACAATGATCTTATTCTTCTCTGATTGGCTATCTATCACATTCTCTGCAGCAGCTCTTTGAAAGCTTCTATTCTCTCATCAAGGTCCAGATGCCTCCCCATCTTTCTCAGCAGATGGCTCATAACAATAGAATCCAGTATTGTATTGGTGAATAGCTGAAGGTGATCTCAAAGACCATCTAATCTAATCCATATTTGAAAAGAATCCCCACAACAAAAGACTTTACAAGAGAATATCCAGTCTTTTCTGAATAGTCTCAATGAGTGATAATCTGCTACTTCTCAAGATAGATCACCTGACTTGAAATAACTTTAATTTCTAGAAAGTTTTCAATTATGACTATCCTAAATTTAGATACAGCTAGGTAGTGCAATGGATATAGCACAAGTCCTGGAGTCAGGAGGACCTGGGTTCAAATCTGCCCTCAGATACTTAATAACCACCTGGCTGTGTGACCTTGGACAAATCTCTTAAAACCATTGCCTTGAAACCCTCTCCAAAAAGTAATTATGAATAAATAATCCTAAATTTCTTTTTTGTAGGGACTTCTTAGAGGCAATAGAACAGTAGATAAAATGCTATGTCTATAATCAGGAAGATCTGAGTCCAAATCTCACCTCAGATACTTACAGTAATATTCCTGCGCAAATCACTTGACATCTGCTTGACTTGAGTTTCCTCAAATGTAAAATAGAAATTTAATAGCACCAACCTTGCACTGATGTTGCAAGGATCAAATGAGATATTTGCAAAACAGGAGAGTGCTGACACATAGTAGCTACCATATAAATGCTTATTCCCTTTCCACTCCCTTCTCATCCATTGCCCTTTGTCCAGATGGATTAGAATAAATAGAACAAATCTACTCTTTCTTCTACATGACAAATTTTTGATGTGACCTCATCATTGCACAACAGTATCTAGAAACATCAGTTCTCATGATTACATTAGCTGTTTTTCTATACTAAGCTTTCAATTCATATTATACTTAGAATATACTAAAAGTTCCAAAATATTTTTCAAATATCCAGTTGTATAACTCCAACTGTCCCAATTTGTTCCTGTGATGTTTTTTTATGGGGGAGTGGGGAACACAAATACAAGACTTTACTTTTATGTCTATTGAACTGTGTCTCATAAGTTTAGATCAATCAACTTTTGCCATATCTAAAATTAGCTTTTCTTTTTAGCTTTATATCATCTCCCAATTTTATAAAGATAATATTCAGGAATGTTCTGTAGCTTGTATGGGCTTAAAAGAGTTGATTGTTAAGTGATCACTATGAGCATTTGCTCCCATGGAAATTGGCAAATGTTACACATCAGGGCATGATTTCTTGTTTTGTTGATTGTCAAACCTTAAGGAAGTGATGGAGAAAATATTACTAATGCAGATTAAACTTAAAAAGGTGTCATACATGCATTTTGTTTTCAAGTGAACTGGTTGTTAAAGATTTACCTGTTATAACCCTGAAAGGTTCATCCACTTTTGATGTCCAATTGATGCTCAGATCTCACCTATGGTTCCAAACTGGGTACACCCTAGAAAACTATCTTAGCAAATGGGCTAAAATAGCTTGAGAGAAATAGATGGGACTCAAGCCTGTTGGTGAGTTGGAGGGTGTCTAAGCATGTGATAATTTCCCCCAGAGGAATGTGCAGATCAAACAATTTGTTCTAATAGATATGATGGTAGTTGAAGCAGATGTTGTGGAGTGCTCATCGCTTGGTCAGTTGTCAAAGATACCAAGGCCATCCATTGCATCCTGGGCCATTGCCAATGGTCCTTTCTTTTGTCTTGTCACTTGGACTTTAAGGAATCTAGAAAAGACAATGAAGCTAACAAATTTGCTGAGTTCTCCTTCAGTTAAATTCAGTTCACTCATGAGCAAAGATTTCACATTTTGTGATGTCATTGATCCTCTTTAAAAATTAAAGTCAATTGACAAATGGTCAAAAGATATGCAAAGGAAATTTACAGATGGGGAAATTAAAGCTATCCATACTCATATGAAAAATTGGTCTAAATCATTACTGATTAGAGAAATGCAAATTAAAGCATCTCTGAGATATCACCTCACCTCAGATTGTTGAATATGACCAGAAAGGAAAATGATCAATATTGGAAGGGATGTGGGAAATCTGGCACATTAATACATTGTTGGTAAAGTTGTGAACTGATACAACCTTTCTGGAGAGCAATTTGGAATTATGCCCAAAAGGCAATAAAAATGTGCATACTCTTTGATCCAGCAATACCTCTACTTGGTCTATGCTCTCAAGAGATAATGAAAAGGGATAAAAACAACACTTGTACAAAAATATTCATAGAAACTCTGTGGTAGCAAATAATCAGAAATTTAGTGAATATTCATCATTTGGGCAAATACTGGTATATGTATGTGATGGAAAACTATTCTTCTGTTAGAAACCAGGAGGGATGGGATTTCAGAGAAGCCAGGAAAGACTTGCAGGAACTGATGCTGAGTGAGATGAGCAGAACCAGAAAAACATTGTACACTCTAACATCATCATGGGGGATGATGATTAACCTTAATGGACTTGCTCATTCCATCAGTGCAATAATCAGGGATAATTTTAGAGCATCTGTGACAGAGAAAACCATCTGTATCCAAAGAAAAAATTGTGGAGTTTAAACAAAGACTAAAGACTATTACCTTCATTAAAAAAATAGTTGTCTTATGTCCTACATAATTTTGCTATCCATAAATTTTATTTTTCCCTCAAGGATATGATTTTTCTCTCAACACATTCAATTTTGATCAATTATAGCATGGAAACAATGAAAGGATTATCAGATTACCTTCTATGGGGGGAGGGAAGGGAAAGGAGGGTGGGGAGAAATTGTAAAATTCAGAACATTACAAAAATGATAGGTAGAAACTACTATTGTACATACTGGAAAACAAATAAAATATTTATTAAAAAGTAAAAATGAAAGTCAAAAACAAAGCCTAATCCTGCTGTCATCTATATCATAGATAAAAATGCTTAAGAGCAGAAGACCAAGCATAGGAAACTATAAACTTCCAATTTATTGTTATTCAGTTCCTTCAGTCATGTCAAATTTTTGTGGTCCTAATTGAGATTTTCTTGGCAAAAATACTAGAGTGATTTGACATTTCTTACTTCAGCTCATTTTACAGATGAATGAACTAAGGCAAGCAGGGTTATGTGACTTATCCAGAGTTGTACAGTTAATATATCTTTGAGGTCAGATTTGGACTCAGGAGATTGAGTCTAGCTGCCTATTCTGACTTCTTATCCAACCCTTATTGACTGTTTTGGGGGGTTTATCTGTTTAACCATTTATGATTTCATCTGTCTGATGCATTATATGACATACATCCCTCCATCTTTTCCATAAAGGTAGAATAAAGGAGTTTGAATGCTTTGTGAAATTATGGTTAAACTATCTAAATCATTTGCTTGATCATCGAGGTGAGTAGCCTTGTCAAAATTTTTCTAAAAAGAAAGCAAAAAGAAAAATCAGAGTAATGTGGAATAATTACTTTCTTGAAGTCATTATTAATCTTTAAGCATTTTAAAAATAATTTATAGGGGTGGCTATGTGGTGCAGTGGATAGTGCACCAGACCTAGAGTCAGGAGTACCTGAGTTCAAATTTGGCCTCAGACACTTAATAATTACCTAGCTGTGTGGCCTTGGGCAAGCCACTTAACACCATTTGCCTTGCAAAAAGCTAAAAAAAAAGAAAAAATAATTTCTGATCCTGCACTTTCATTTATATAGAAAACACTGAGTGTATAATAAGGTCCTCCTACTGATTCTAGTATTTGAGACTTACTTGCCTTAGAATACAAAGAAGTTAAGCAAATTTATTCATGGTAAAATTGTTAGCATAAATCAAAGGTAGGGTTTGAAACCAGTTTTCTTAATTTTGAAGTTAACTTTCTATGGTTTGCTAACTCTTTCTCTTACTATAGAATTCTAAAATTTTACCGGGAATGATAGTTAAAGAAACTGGCTTGTAGTCTAAAAATTCCATTCCACTACTATTCCTCTTAAAAAAAAATCAGGATAGCATTTGTCCTTTTTCCAGTTTTATGAAGATTTTTGTCTCCATTTGCTACAACTTGTAAATATCAATTACAATGGTTCTGTATTTTATATGCAATATTTGTTACCTAGAGTAATAATTCATCTGAGCCAAGTTACTTGAGAGCATCAAGGACAACTAAGTACTCTTATACTACTGCCTTACTTATCTTATATTTCAGGTTCCTATAGGTACTTTTGTTTTGTCCTTTACCATCAAAATATCATTTTCCTTTGCAAAATGAAAAATAAAATGGGAGAAGAATAACAATCATATAGTTCTGTCTTCCCTCTTTCATTAAGTAACCTTATCCCTTCCAACCCAATAAGTGGTTCTGTCCCGTTCTTAATTACCATATTTTCCTCATTATGGCTAAAACAAAAGGAAAAAAATGGAAAAATTCCTTAGCTCTCTTTAATAACCACAAATAATTCTGGGAGATCATATTCTTAAAAATATTTTAAAGTATCACTCTATACTTTTGGATACATTCTTTTTTTAAATGGTTTATTCATATATTCAATTTTTACATTACAAATATTAAAGATTTCTTCATTTCATGTGAGGTCTTGTCTTAAATATATAAATAAAACCACAAATAAGCAAATAAATAAACCAACTAAGCAAAACTAACAATACATGACCTAATCTGAAAGTGCATGGGCATTCAAATTTTTAAAATTTTTGCTTCCACATTCTCTTTGTCCCTCTAGTTCCTCTCCAACTATTAAAAAGACAAGAAATATGATACCCATTATACATAAGAAATCACATAATACATATTTCCACATTATCTGTGTTCTAGCTAAAAAGAAAACACAAGAAAAATAGAGAAATAGAATAAATATATTTCAGTCTATACTCAAGAGCTCATCCAATTTTTCTGAAGGTGTATAACATTTTTATTATTGAGTCTACCTCCACAAGAATGAAAAAAATAGAACAAATTCCTTTAAACAAATGTGCATAGCAGAAACTTGGAAAGTCATGTATTAACTGATACTGAATGAAGTGAGTAGAACCAGGAGAACTCAGTACACAATTAACAGTAACATTATGTGATCATCAACTATGATAGATTTAATTTTTCTCAGCAATACAGTGATCAAAGACAATTCTAAAAGACTTGTGATGGAGAATGTCATCCATACTCAGAGTAAGAATATGAAATCTTAATGTAGATAATAGAATATTATTTTCATTTTTCATTTCTTTTTTTATCTTATGGTTTTCCTCTTTTATTCTGATTCTTCTTTCACAGCATGACTAATATGTAAACATGTAAAATATGACTGTGCACATATAACCTATATCAAATTACTTGTTATTTTAGTGAGGTAGAAGGAGTGGGAGGGAGAAAAATTTTACAAAAATGATAAAAATTATCTTTACATGCAACTGTAAAATGAATAAAGAAAGAAAAATTGAAAAAAAGCAAATATGTTCAATAATGCAAAATAAACTCTCTCTCCTTGGCTATATACAAAATAAACGTCTCATTTTGCATTTTTCTGATAGAATGAGGACAGTAGGGTTTAATCACCAATACTTTGGAATCATGGATGATTTCTGTATTGATTATAATGTACAGTTTTCAAAGACATTTGTCTTTGCAACTTTGTTGTTATATAAATTATTTTCTTAGTTCTGTTCATTTCGTTCTTCACCAAATTATAAATGCCTTCAAAATCGTCCAGTTTTACAATATTGATAGCATAAGATTTTCTTCTTGTTCTGTTTACTTCTCTTTGTAACAGTTCATATAAGTTTTCATTTTTGATGTCATCTTGATATCTGTTTATTGTAACAACAGTTCTTTACCATAATATTACATCATAATTTATTAAAACAATTCCAAGTTGTCAAACATAGTTTGATTTCTAGGGTGTTTTGAATATCTTCCTATGTAGGACATTTAAAAAAAAATTTTAACCTCTTTAAGGTATATACTTAACAATGGTATAGCTGAATCAGAATCATTCACTGTTTTATAATTTTTGTGTATAATTCAAAACGGCATTTTAGAATAGTTTTACTCATTCAAAGATTCCCCCAACAGTGCTTTAATGTAACTGTTTTCCCATCTCTAATACTGAATGCTTTCTTTTTTTTGTCAGTTTTGCTAATCTGATAGTGTAAAACAAAATATCAGAATTTTTTTTAATTTTAGTCTTTAATTAGTACCTATTTGGAGTAACCATTTTATTATGGTTACAAATAGCCACATATCTCTAAGCACTTTCATTAGCAAAAAAAAAAGGAAAAAAATAGATAAGTGAATTGGGAATACAATATACTAGAAAATATATAGAAATATACTAGAAACAAATTTTTAAATTCCTATTAAACACTAAAGTAGAGATCTGGAAAATCAAAGAAAACATAAACAATATTGAAAACACATTAAATTAATAAGACTAGTAACTTCTTTGAGAATTAAAAAAAATAAAAACCAATTTACAGAAAAGGAGGAAAGTCAAATTAGCAATGAAAAAATGAAGATAAAAATTCCCTGCATATGAAGAAGAAATAAGGAATCTTATTATAAATTATTTTTCTTAACTATGTGCAATAAAATCAATAACCCACAGAAAATAAGTGAAATTCTCAAATTAATAGAAGAATAAATAATTTGTAATAGAATAAAAAATAAATAATTAATTTTCTTCAAAGGAAGAAATTAAACAAGTCATAAATGAACTTGCAAAGATAATTAATTCCAGGTTTCAGATGAATTACCATGTGAATACTATCAAACATTAAAAGAATAATGAATTCTAATAAACTATTTTATAAAAAAACAGCAGACAATTTGCCAGTTTTCTTGATAATGTAGATATGATCTTGATTCATAAACTGGGGAAAGAGCAGTTTGAATTATTGTTAGGAATGCAAGGTTCATTTAATATTGGGCAAATTTTAAGCGCTCATACTAAAAGAAACTCAACAAAAAATCACATGAATATATATCAATAGGTGCAAAAAATGTTTTGATAGTATAATTCCATAAGAAAAAATCAATGAGTAGAAAACAAAAATTAATGTTATTTCTTTAAAATAATTAGTTGTATATCTAAAACAAAAGCTACCATTATATGTAATGGAAATTAGAATCGATTTAATAAAATAAGGGATGAAATTGGAATGTCCATTTTCACTATTTCTATTTGACATAGTACTAGAAATGCTTATTATGGAAATAACAAAGCAAACATGAATTGAGGGAATATGCAGAAGTAAAGGAAAAAAAAACATACTGCTCATTTTTGCAGATATTATGGTATACTTAACTCTAAAGAGTCCACTACAAATACCTAATAACTATAGGGAATTTGCAGAATATAAAATAAACCGAAATAAATAACAAATATTTGTTTCTAGCACTAATAAAATCCAGGAAGAGATAGAATGAACCATAATATTTAAAACTATCACAGAGTGTATAAAATACTTGGCAGTCTACCCTCCAAGATGCACATAGGAATTATATAAATAAACCCATTGTTTACAGAAAAATAGAACTAAGTAATTGGGGGGAAAATAAATTGCTCATAGAAAGGATGAATCAACATAATAACAATGAAAATGCTACCTAAATTAATTTACTAATTCAATTCCACACCAATTAAATTACTAAAGGTTTACATTGTAGAACTAAAGCTATCAAATCAAAACATTATAATGAAATTCAAATTGCAGAAGAATTTAAACATCTCAAAGGATATAATAAAAAAGTGGGAAGGAAGGTATCTAGTAATGTGAAATCTCAGACTATACTTCAAAGCAGTGATCTGCAAAACAATTTTGGTAATAGTTAATATTGAACAGAATAATTAGTGGAACAATTAGTCAAAGTATAGAATCAAATGTATTGGGCTAGCTAGGTGGCACAGGGGATAGAGCACTGGCCTTGGAGTCAGGAGTCCCAGAGTTCAAATCTGGCCTCAGACATTTAATAATTACCTAGCTGTGTGACCTTGGGCAAGTCACTTAACCCCATTTCCTTTCAAAAACCAAAAAAAAGAATAAAATGTATCTATTACTGTATTAATTGATAAACCCCAAGACCCCAGATATTAGGACTAGGGTTTTTTTATTTGATGAAAAAATTGCAGGAAAATTAGATAGCAGAATGGAATAAATTAGTTTTAAATCACTACATCATAGTTTATACAAAATAAACTCCAAATGAATTCATAATATGGTTATAAAAAGGCCATATCAAAAGCAAATGAGAGGAATATTGAAAAAAAATGTCCCATCATTTCTAAGGAGAAAAGCTTATGAATCAAGGAATTGATGGATAGGATCACAGAAGATAAATAATTTTCATTACAAAAGTTCTGCACAAAGAAATTCAATAAAGATAAGATTAAAAGAGAAGCAATTCATCTTCAACAAGTTTCTCTCATAAAGGTCTCATCTAAGAAAAATAAGAACTAAGGATTCCCCAAATTGGTAAATGATCTAAGGACACAATTAGGTAGTTCTCTGGTGAACTGTACTTTTGTATGTGTCTTTTAAACATTAGACCTTATGTTTCATTGAACAAGGATTTATTTATTTTTCTCTCTATTGAAGAGGAAAAAAAACTTGTAAAAATACTGTCAAAAACAACAAATTCTAATATTGCTATGGTCAGAAACTATGACTCAATCTCTATATTGAGTTCATTATCATTCTATTAGAAGGTGGGTGCAGTCTTTTAAAAATCTAAGCTTAGAGGTTTTTCTCTCAATTAAGAACAAGTTTTTTTAAAAAAAAAATCTGAGATAGAGTATAAGGATTAGTTCCCAATGAATTCAATTGTTTTTTTCAGATAATTGTTATCTTTTCTTAATTAAACAAATTTATTTTTTCCAGAATTCCATTTTTGAAAGCTTCCCATCACTACTGGGTTGACATTAACTATAGCATTTTAGTTCAAAGAATACCACTCACTATGCCCAGTGTTCCTTTAGATCACTTGAAATACTTCTCCCAAAACTTTCAATTCTAGTATGATTGCATTCAACTTTCCATTCTATTTCTATTTCAAATGCTAACAGAGAGCTGTTATTTCCACCTCAATAGTTTCTCTATGTTGATGAGAGTAAGATCCAGAACAAAATTTTCCATTATTGATTGTTCCAGTTTCTGAGTGATAAAATTATAATTAGTATCACTGAATTCTATTTTACTGAGAAAAATGTCATAATATCTCCTCATTTCCCCTGTTCCATATTTCAAATCTCCCATAAATCTTCATTCATCTCTAAGTCTCTAAAGACAATGTGAACCCCATTGTCAAGGCTAAAACCTTTGTAATTGTTTCCTTGATATATGCTGTTAACTTTCTTCTGTATCCTCAGTATAGTACTTGGCATCCAGTAAGTATTGAGATAATTTTTACATACTGTTTGCAGATGCTATGCACTCCTGGTTCTAGGAATCTCTCCCACTATGGCTTTTTTTCCTCACAATTGTCTTCTGTCTCTTCCTATCTAATGGCTCTTTTCCTGATTCATATACACATAACCAGGTCTACTCTATTATTAAAACTGTCATTTATCCCTCCTCTCCCCTCTACCATCCTACACCTCATATGCTAAGTAATTAATATTCTCAAAGCAGTACTCTTATTTTATTGAAAATTCCTATATATACTTGTTATACATCTTCATTTGGAATTGAACACATGATTTTTGACCAAGTTACTTATTTACTGAAATTAGTTACTGGTAATCTGTAGTTATAAATAAAAAAAAAACTCCAGTGATTCCCTTCATCATCTATCCTTCCTCTTACCTTCCAAGTCTTCCTGCATCTTACTTCTCACTCTGTTTTACTGACTCAGATCTCCCCACAGTTGCTTACATATGGCCTTCCTCTTGACTACTGGCATTTTCATTGGTTCCCTCACCTTACCTGAAAGGATCATTTCCTCTCCTCTTTTCTGCTTCCTGGTTTTCTTGTTTTTATCTAAACCACACTTTCAGCATTAGAAACCTTTCCCAATTTTCCTTAGCCTTAGGGTCTTCCCTCATCTTCAATTTAGATTGTATATACCTTTTTTTTTGCAAAGTTTACATGTTCTTGAGAGTTGGGATTCCCCCTCCCCCCTTTGTTTTTATCCCCAGTGCTTAGTACTGTGCCTTATCACTACTTATCAGTACTTAATTGCATAGTAATTGCTATTTGACTAAGTTGACTGATGGTTAAGTAATCATAGAGAACAGATAAAATAAATGATGGACTTGAGGGGTGGGGGAAATGTTTTAGGGACTGAGATAGTGAAATGTACAAATGAAACCAAAAGAAGACATAAAAAGGTATCCAGTTATTGGAAAAATAAATAGTAGTCTGGGAGGATAAAGAAAAGGTTGAAATTAAGCTTCAAAATCATCTGAATTTATCATATGTCAAAGCTCCTGCTTGTAAGTGCTCCTGGTCAACCAAATAAGTAGTAAAGGACAAACTATATCTCCTGACCCTAGTGAAATCAGGTTCATGCAGCTTTCCTGGATTAGGCTCAGATAAGTGAATTTGAATCTATGCTCAGAATTGTATAATAGATGAAAACAATTTTCAGCATCAGTCAGAAAGAATGAAGATAAGATGCTGGTCACTAGCTAGCATTTATCTAATACTTTAAGATTTCCATAGCAATATAAATATTATTTTTATTTAATCCTTACAATAACCCTGGGATATATGTATTGTTATTCCCATTTCAGATGAGGAAACTAAGGGTAAAAGAAATAAAATGCCTTGCCCAGGTTCATATGGTTCATATTGTCTGAGGCCAAAAATTGAAATCACCTTCTTAATTCCAAATGAAAATACATAAGAATTGCTGTTTTAAATTTTTTTGGTGCATATAAGAACTTTCTTTTTTTTTGTCAATTACCTATTTAGAGCATATGCTATGTGATAGATTCTCTAAATCAAAAATTAAGATGGTCAAGAAAAGTATTTTATGCTGGAAAGAAGCCAGAACACAAACAAATATCAATATTCAATTTTTCCTCTAAATATCATAGAATCTATATTCATACTTTAAAAACCACCTGAATTACAAGGAGACAGAGACACACAATTATAGTTGGAGACTTTAGTGTCCCTCTCTCAGATTTGGACAAATACAACAGACAATAAGCAGAACATAAAATAAAGAATTGAATAATGTTTGGAGGAATGTTTTGCTAAAAGATATGCATTATTTCCTAATGGTAGCACCAAAGAATATATGTATTTTTAAGTACAATGTGACACTTTCATAAAAATTGACTATTATTAAGGAACAGAAATATTACAAATAAATGGAAAAATTTTTTAAATAATAAACACATTCTTTATAAAACATAGCACATGATAACTATGGTAATCAGTTCAAGGAGCACCAATCCAAAAAAAATCCAAAACAAAACACAGACCTTAGTTGAGGCTTAATATTGAAATCAAAAATTAGTAGATGAAAGACAAATCATAAAACACTTTATAAATACGTGACAGACAATAATACTAATGAAACAACAGAGCAAAATTTCTACAATGTAGCCAAATCTGTACTCGGGCACTCTAAAACCAAGCAGCAATAGATAGAAAAGAAAAGAATTTGTTGAATATTCATTAAAAGTAGAAAAATCACCAAAGAGACTGAAAATAAGCACAAAAGAAGAGATTTCAAAATGAGAGTTGAAATATACACTCTGGATTACAAAACTGTTTAGAAATGATAAAACTAAAAACTGATTCTTGGAAAAGAAATTTTGAAATGACAAATCATTAGTCAATTTGATGAAGAAGGCAGAAATCAATAAAATAGGAAAAGAGCAACACTGGTATCACAACAGAATTAATACACACATATACTTTTATATCATATAAAATATTAGAACATGTTATATATACATAAAGAAATAGAGGGGGTGGCTAGGAGGTGCATTGGATAGAGCACCGGCCCTGGAGTCAGGAGTACCTAAGTTCAAATCCGGCCTTAGACACTTAATAATTACCTAGCTGTGTGGCCTTGGACAAGCCACGTAAACTGATCTGCCTTGCAAGAATCTAAAAAAAAAAAGAAAAAGAAATAGAGGATTGTCTTCAAAATATAAAATGCTCCAAGTAGCAGGATAGAGAGCTCAAATAAGCTAATTCAGAAAACAGAATAAACTTTTTTAAAGAAAAAAGTATCTGATCCTGATATATTCACAGAATTCTATCAAACTTTTAAAGGAAAATTAACATTAAACATATCAGTGAAGCTTTAAGCTTTAAAAACTTTAAGTGGTTAACTAATATTACAAAAACTATTAACTAATAACTTCCATACTACTAACTAAGAAATACTTAACTAAGAAAGAACATACTTCAGCAGTTCTTGGTGGGAAAAACTTAGTTCTAATACCTAAACCAGAGAAGGTAAAGAAGGAAGGATTTCTATAATTCAATTTCATTAATGAATATTGGTGCAAAAATTTTAAATGAACTCCTAGCAGATTACAGCAATTCAACCAAGAAAGTATTTTATATGACCAAATTAGTTACATGCAAGAGATGTGGCAATATTTTATCTTTTGGACAATAATCAACATAATTCTTCCAGTTAAAAATAAAAACTTCCAAAAACACAAAAAACACCAGAAAAAAGCCTTTGACAAGGTTCAACAATTGTCAAAGGTGGTGAAGGAAAGGAGTAATAACTGTTCACCTGGTTTTGGGACAAAAGATATATGAATGCTACATTGTTCTAGAACAGGGACAAAGAACATTCGGCCCCCAGAGAGCCTGTGCAGAGCCTGGGAAATCATTTAGTCTGGAGCTGTTTAGGCAATTGTGGCAGGACTCAAAATTCAATAATTCTACTTTCTTTTTAGGGGTGAATTAACTAATTGTTTGACCAAATGGAGTAGGCTAATTTTTAGGATGATAATTTTATTTGGCCTGCAAATGATGTTTGAATTATCCAAAAGGACCTTGGCAGAACAAAGGTACCCCATGCCTGTACTAGAACAATAACTTAGTACAACCATATTTGAAAATAACTTTGAATTATGCTAATAAGTTAACTAAAATATTCATATACCAGAATTAGGCCATTGACAAAAAGGAAATCTTTATATGACCAGAAAATGTAAAATAGCAATTCTTGTTTGAAAAATTGGCAATTTTTAACCAATGGGAATTGACTAATTAATTTGTGGTAGATAAATATATTAGAACAATAGTGTTCTGTAAGAAATAATCTTATAAATATATTGAAGAATGAACTGATACAAAGTAAAATAACTACAGATAAATTAACTATATATGTATATACATATACATATATTACATGCATAAGTATGTAATATAAACAATATATATAAACAATATATATATATATAAGTATATATAATTTATATAAATTTGCAACACTCATTTCTATGGTTGTTTTGTGGTTGTTCTTCCAATTTGCATTGTTGTAGTCAATGTGTGTGCATATGTATGTATACATTAATATATATATATAAACATATTTAAGTATATATGTATGTGTATTTATCTATACATTGCTAATGTAATGCAGATAATTTGTACATGTATATATTTATATGTGTGTATGTAGAGTCAAGTCACAGAAAGTTTAATTCTATGATGAAGCCACAATCTAGAAATAATTGCCCCATGTATCTGAAAAACTGAGTAGAGACTTTGCCCTATCTCTTTATGCATATGTTTGAGAGAAATTTAGAAGTTTTGATCATTGAGTTGAGAAAGAGTGTGGAATATTTTTCTGGTTAAATTGTGTTCTATATTACAAAGTTCTGTGTTTAAAAGTTCATGAAATAACTATGGTTTCTATTAAGATATTTCAGAGCTGAATAGCATTTTCATATATTCTAGAAAGCTCTGAACCTTGGAAAAATTACAGTAAGTTCTACTTATCTCTGTTTAGCATAGTCATAGTTAAATTTGAGTAAATTCAAGTTCAGGGAAGAAAATGCTTGTATCTTGATTTATATGTATTACTTTCTTGAATCAGCCACAATTCAAAAAGATTAAATGCTAGGATAGCTCTGAGGATTTAAATTAGCATCAGTGAAGGGGATACTCACACTGACAAAATTATAGATATTTGAATTTGAGAAATATATCACTTTGTACATTTATAAAGTTAACTATATCTTTATAATTGCCTTTTAATAGAACAATCAATATTCCTAGAAGCATAGACTTTTCTATTTAATTCATTTATAGATTAGATGCTTATTATAAAAAAATAATTGTACAAAATTAAGGTAAAATGATAAAATGTCTCTACCTTCAGGAAACTAACTTTGTACAGGAGGTGAGGCATGGCTGCAACAGATTTTGCACAAATTATAAATGCAAGACAGTTTGCAGAAGAGAAGACTAACAAAGAGAATCAAAAAGCTTTCTTAAAGGAGATAGCACTCAATTTCAACCTTTAAATGCTAAAAATTCTAATTACTGACAAGGTGGGAGAACATTCTAGGCATGTATGACAACTTGTACAAAGGCATGAAGGTGGTTGCTGTGAACAGAAAACACATTGGTTTGAATAGAATATTAGGTACATCAAGGAGAGAATGTTATCAAGGGCTTTCAATTCCTGCCTGAGTAGTTGAGATTTCATATGAGAAGCAATAAGGAGTTACTGAAGATTTTCAGGTAAGTGAGTGAAATTATGAGATCTGTAATTATGGAAGATTATTTTGGTTGCTCCATGGAAGGTGTATTAAAAGGGCAAGATTGTAAGTAAAAAGATAAATTAGGTTTGTTTTTTTTTGTGGATCTCTAAGTAAAAGTTGATGAGTGCCTGAAATGCAATAATGGTCATGTGAGTAAGTGAAAAAAAAAAGTAGAATCATATGAGTGAGATCCTGTGAAGGTAGAAAAGTCTGCCCCTATATGGGAGGAGAGGGAGAGATAAGTATCAAAGATGAAAGCTTGAAAGCCTATATTACTAGAAGAGGTAAAGAAACTGAGAAAAATAGAGGCATGTGGATAATGGGAAGGTTTGGAGGGGTTGAGAGAAGATAACGGGTTCTAATTTATACATATTAAACTAGATGTCAGTAGGATAGCTACATGGAAGCATTGAGTTGGTAATATCATATCAGACTTTGGGAAAGAAATTAAATTTGGATATATAATTGTTGAAGTCATATGAATATAGTTGATAAGTGAATCTATGAGAGCTATTGAGATAGCCAGCTGAAACTGTATAATAGAAAAGGGCTCCAGAACAGAATGTTGAGTGTCTACAATATTTGAGGAAGATATGCCAAAGGATCCAGGAGTGGAAACTGAGAAGAAACAGTCAAATATATCTTTCTCAGTCTTCCATTCTTTAGGAAAATCTTGAAATTTAACTCCTACTATTATTCTGTAGACTTTCACTATCCACTTGAGGGTAGTGCATACACAGTGAATAAAGAAAAATAACTCTCATCTGTTGGCTTAGTTTTGCAAACCCCAATTTTATTATTGAAATGAATGAATATACAAATTCTACAGCTCTGGACATAGAGAATATTCTTCAGTTAATACAGAACAATAGAATATGTCACCAAGTAAATAACAAGATTTCATGTGTCAAAATATATGATTAAAATGGAGATTATTGAAAGTATTTAGTGTCACAGAGAGGATGTTTCCATCTCTTCAAGAGTATGTGTGAGAGGAAATGGTTGCTGTACAGTACACAAGATATTAACTAGGATATTATCCTAAATGAAGCATGCCTTGGTGTAGGAAGTAAAGTGCTCGGATTGACATCCAGAAGACTTGAATTCAAATTCCATTCTTTTACTGGAAACAATATAGAGTTCCATTCCAAACTGGAAAGGGTTAAATAAATTGTAGCACAATATAATCTAATATACAACAATGCACTGAATGATTGCTGATCAGTAATAAAAAATGCATGAGAAGAATTCAAAGAAATATGTGAAGATATATATGAATTGAAAAAAAATGAAAAAATCAAAACCAGGAACACAATAGGGAGAATGATTACAATGTGAATGGAAAAATAAAACAAATAAATGAAAAAGCCCAAAGCTAACTTTATGTTCATAAAATAATTAAGGGAAGAGTTGAGAAAATCCACCTTTTTTAACAGGTGTATAATTATGAGGGTAGAACACTGCATGTACTGTTAGATTAAATTGATGTGCTGTTGAATTTTGATTAAATGTTTTGAAAAAAAGCACTATTATTTTTGCTACAAGAGAAAAGATGATAGGGATATTTTGGGGGGGAAAGTGATATAAAAATAAAAATCAAGAAAAATGAGAAAGCAA
The DNA here is from genome assembly GCF_037893015.1 of Macrotis lagotis. Lineage (NCBI taxonomy): Eukaryota > Metazoa > Chordata > Mammalia > Peramelemorphia > Peramelidae > Macrotis > Macrotis lagotis. The sequence goes on from NC_133662.1 coordinate 58,491,936, forward strand.
AATGAACTAGGATTTAAATTTTAAAATTATATTTGTAACACATGGGATCAACTAAAAAGTCAGCTCAACTACCACTCAGCTTTCCTGATACCTCATCTACTAATGTTTTACCCCACAAAATTACCTGAATCTCTTTGTATGCATATTTGTGCATGTACCTGAGTAAATGCACACAATACACAAAACATGTGTTTGAGTATATTTGCCCAGCTGTATATGTTCACAACTAAATGTGTATGTATATGTAGATACGTATGATGGTATTGTGTGTATATGTGTATATGCTTCCCTGTTCTTGGACCCTCAATGCAGACTCCCTGCATTAGTTCCCTAATCCTATACCTTTCCCAATTTAGTACTACTTTGAAGCTTACTGGGAAGGAACAGGATTTGTTTTGCTTTTGTCTTTCTATATCTAGTACCCTGCATTATGCTTGTCACATAGTAGGAGCTTTAGAAATTCTGATTGAAAAAATGAAGATAGATAATTAGACAGACAGATAAGATAGATAGACAGATAGATAGATAGAAAGATAGATGATAGATAATGATAGAGCAATTATCCAGCACTTACTATTTGCAAGGCACAGATCAAAGTTCTGTGAGTCATATGACAAAAGCAAAATAATCCTTAAAGAGTAAATCCATCAAAGTCTTTAAAAGTTTTCACAATTTAAATTGTGAGATTATTTATATAGATACAGGAGAATTACTTAAACAAGACTACAGGGGAAATATCAACCTAACTAGATCCTGGGAAGGAAATTAATTGTTATTGATAATAACTTTAGTGAATAGTCTTTTTGAGAGAGAGAGAGAGAGAGAGAGAGAGAGAGAGAGAGAAGGTGGTAAAGTGATGGATTTTAGGTCCTTAAGACTATCATTCTATTTACTATGCTATCTAGCTATCTACACAATAATTAATCAATTAGCAAATATTTAACATGCCCTGACTATGTTCCAGGCTTTGGGGTTACAAAGAGATTGAGGGCTAGGAGTAGAGCTGGGATTTCACTGAAATAGTGAATTATTTCCAGGTGAGGAAACTCCCTTTTCTATTGCAAGTAAGGATCTATTCTAAAAATTGCAAATTTAGAGAATTGCTTAAGATGCCAAGAGGGGTAACACAACCAGTATATGTATCAGAGATCAGAATTAAAACTGATCTCCTCCTGGTTTCAGGGACTATTCGTTAGCTATCACTTAAAAGTGGTCCTTCTTCAGTTACTAAGAAAGAAATGAAATAGTCCCGGCCTTCCAGAAGCCCACTTCATCTGAGAGAAAACATGTCCAGAAATAAACATATGCAGAATATATACAGGGCAAATTGTGAGTAAAAGGGTCTAAAAACTTACAAAAGGGAGATCCGAAGGAGCTTCATGTAGAAAATGATATTTAACCAGTTTTGTAGAAAGCAAGGGATTCTAAGAGGCAGAAGAGAGATGGAAATGAATCATGAATACAGAGAATAGTCAATGCTAAGACATGGCTACAAATGATGCAGTGGCATGTGGAGGGTGGAAGGAAATTATGTAACTTAAAAATATGCATATGCATCTGGAGGAATGTTGAAAAACAATAAGAAGGTTAGTAGTTACTCTATAGAATGCAGGAAGTTGAGAAATAAGGTTGTAAAAGTCTTTAAAACTAAATAAAGGCGTTTATATATTATATTAGAATAGGGATTCTTAGGAGTTTATTGAGTAAGGGGATAAGACAACCTGACTAGTATTTTTCTATTGTATTGACTGCCAAGAAATGAATTCTTTTCCTATAAAAATTCATCAAACCATTTACCAAGGCCTGGTCAAAGTAATTCACATAACAATGCAAGTACATATCTTTAGTCAATTATTAATAACAACTATCATTCACATCAACATTTAAGATTTACAAAATATTTTCCATTGTTTTTCCTCATGGACTGCCATACCTGACTCACACTCTTTCACCTGTCATATCCAATTATATACTAAGTCAAATTGCTTTTATCCCCAGCAATATTTTTCATGTATATTCTTTTCTATTCATTCAGAGGAAAAAAAATAAGCACATACCTTCATCATTTTTTGACCAAACCATTATAAAAATTTCATAACTGGTCTCCCTACCTCAATCTTCTCTTCTTTTCTTTTTGTTTATTTAGTTTTGAATTTTACAATTTTTCCCTAATATAGCTTCCTCCCCACCCCCTGCAGAAGGCAGTCTGATAGTCTTTACATTGTTTCCATGCTATACCCTGATCTAAATCAAATGTGTTGACAGAGAACTCATATCCTTAAGGAAAAAAAAATAAAATATAAGAGATAGCAAAATTGCATAATAAGATAGTGTTGTTTTTTTTCTTAATAATGGTAACAGTCTTTGGTCTTTGTTCAAACTCCACAATTCTTTCTCTGGATATAAATAGTATTCTCCATCACAGATATGCCAAAATTGTTGCTGACTGTTGCACTGATGGAATGAGCAAGTCCATTAAGATTGCTCATCAACCACATGTTGCTGTTATAGTGTATAATGTTCTTTTGGTTCTGGTCATTTTGCTCGGCATCAGGGCATAAAAATACTTCCAGGCTACTCTGAATTCCCATCCCTCCTGGTTTCTAATAGAACAATAGTGGCCCATAACTCACATATACCACAATTTGTTCAGCCATTCCCTAATTAATGGACATTCACTCAATTTCCAAATCCTTGCTAACACAGTGCTGCTATGCATATTTTGGTAGAAATAATGTTTTTACCCTTTTTCATCATCTCTTCAAGGTATAGACCCAGTTAGTGGTATTACTGGATCAAAGGATATGCACATTTTTATTGCCCTTTGGACATAATTCCAAACTTCTCTCCATGAAGGTAGGATGAGTTCACAACTCCACCAGCAATGTATTAGTGTCCCAGATTTTCCACATCCCTTCCAAAATTGATCAGTGTTTTTTCTGGTCATATTAAGCCATCTGAGAGGTATGAGGTGATACCCCAGAGATGCTTTAATTTGCCTTTCTCTTATAAGTAATGATTTAGAGCAATTTTTCACATGACTATGGATAGCTTTGATTTCCTCGTCTGTAAATTGCTTCTACATATCCTTTGACCATTTGTCAATTGGGGAATAGCTTTTTGTTTTTGATAAATGTGACTCAATTCTCTGTATATTTTAGAAATGAGTCCTTTGTCAGAAATACTAGTTGTAAAATTTTTTTTCCCAATTTACTGCATTTCTTATGATCATGGTTACAGTGGTTTTGTCTGTGCAAAATTTTTTAAATTAATGTAATCAAAATTATCTAATTTGTTTTTAATAATGTTCTCCATCTCTTCCTTGGTTATAAGGTACTGCCCTTTCCATAGATCTGATGGGTAAACTATTCCTTGATCTCCTAGTTTGCTTATAATAGTCTTTTGTATCTAAATTTTGTATCCATTTTGATCTCATCTTGGTATAGGGTGTAAGGTGTTGGTCTAATCCAAGTTTCTGCCATACTAACTTCCCATTTTCCCAACAGGTTTTATCAAAGAGAGAATTTATTCCAAAAGTTGGACTCTTTGGGTTTATCAAACAGCAGATTGCTATAATCATTTCCTGCTATTTTGCCTAGTCTCTTCCACTGATCCACCACTCTTTTTCTTAGCAAATACCAAACAGTTTTGATAACAGATGCTTTATAATATAATTTTAGGTGTGGTAGGACTGAGCCACCTTCTTTTGTACATTTTGTCATTAAATCCCTGGAAATTCTTGAACTTTTTATTTCTCTATATGAATTTAATTACGATTTTCCTAACTCAAAGTAATATTTTGGAATTTTGATTGGTAGGGCACTAAATAAGTAATTTAATTTAGGTAGAATTGTCATTTTTTATTGTATTAGCCTGACTTGTCCATGAGTTGACAATTGTCCAGTTATTTAAATTTGATTTTATTTGTGACAGAAGTATTTTATAGCTGTTTTAGTGGAGTTTCTGAGTCTGCCTTGGCAGGTAGACTCCCAAATATTTTATATTGTCTGAAGTTACTTTGAATGGAATTTCTCTTTCTAGCTCATTCTGCTGTATCTTGCTAGTCATATATAGAAATGTTGAGGAATTATAAGGGTTTATTTTATATCCTGTGACTTTGCTAAAGTTGCTAATTGTTTTTAGTAGTTTTTTAGATGATTTTTAGGATTCTTTAGATATACCATCATGTCATCTGCAAAGAGTAAGTGTTTTAATTCCCAATCCTAATTCTTTTGATTTTTTTTCTTCTCTTATTGCTGAAGTTAGCATTTCTAACACAATATTGAATAGTAGTGGTGATAATGGACATCCTTGTTTCATCTCTGATTTTATTGGGAATGCCTCTAGCCTATCCACATTATGTAGAATGTTTGTTGATGGTTTCAGATAATACTGCTTTTTATTCTAAGGAACAATCCATTTATTCCTATGCTCTCTAGTGTTTTTAGTAGGAATGGGTGCTGTATTTGTCAAAGGTCTTTTCAGTATCTATTGATATAATCATATGATTTCTGATAGGTTTGTTATTGATATAACTAATTATAGTAACAGTTTTCCTAATATTCCTAATAATAACATTCCTAATATATTTTCCTAATATTATTTCCTAATATTCCTAATCCTGCATTCCTGGATAAATCCTACTAGGTCATAGTGTATTATCTGTATTGCTCGAATTGTGTTGCTAAGATTTTAATTAAAATTTTTTTCATCTACTTTCATCAGGGAGATAGGTCTATCATTTTTCTGTTTTTGACTCTTCCTGGCTTAGGTATCAGCACCATATTGGTGTCATGGAAAGAGTTAGGCAGAGTTAAATCTTCACCTATTATTCCAAAGAGTTTATATAGAATTGGAACCAATTGTTCCTTAAAATTTTTCATAGAATTCATTTATGAATCCATCTGACCCTGGAGATATTTTCTTAGGGAATTCATTGATGGCTTGTTGGATTTATACTTAGGTATTTAATTTCCTCTTCATTGAACCTGGGCAACTTATATTTTTGTAAATATTCAACCATTTCACTTAGAATATCAAATTTATTGGCATACATTTGGACAAAATAATTCAGAATTATTACTTTAATTTCCTCTTCATTATTGGTGAATCCACCTTTATCATTTATGATACAAGAAATTTGATTTTCTTTATTCTTTAATCAAATTAACCAGTGATTTATCAATTTTATTGTTTTTTCATAAAACAACTCTTGATCATATTTATTACTTCAATAATTTTCTTGCTTTCAATTTTATTAGTTTCTCCTTTAATTTTAAGTATTTCAAATATGATATTTAATTGGGGATTTTTAATTTGCTTTTTCTCTAATTTTTTTTAGTTTGATGTTTACTTCATTGATTTTCCCTTTCTCTAATTTATTCATGTAAGCATTTAAAGATATAATATATCCCCTGACAATTGCCTTGGCTGTATCCCAAAAGTTTTGTTATGTTGTTTCATTATTGTCATTACCTAGGATGAAATCATTAATTCTTCCTATAATTTGTTGTTTGATCCACTCATTCTTTAAAATGTTATTAAATTTCCAATTAGTTTTAGGTCTATCTCTCCCTGGCCTATTTTTGCCTGTATTTTTTTGCATTATAATCTGAGAAGGATGTATTCACTATCCATGCCTTTCTGCATTTGATTATTGGGTGTTTATGCCCTTAGGACATGGTGAATTTTTGTGTGAGTGCTATGTATTACAGGAAAAAAAATGTACATTTCTTTCTATTCCCATTCAATTTTATCCAAAGCTCTATCATGCCTAAGTTTTCTAACAATCTATTTACCTCCTTAACTTCCTTCTTGTTTATTTTATGGTTAGATTTATCTAAATCTGAGAGCAGGAGGTTGAGGTCTCCCACCAGTAGAGTTTTGTCTATATCTTCCTGAAACTCCTTCAACTTCTCCTCTAAGAATCTGGCTGCTATACCCCTTGGCACATGTATATTTAGTATTGAAATTACTTCATTATCTATGGTACCTAATAGGAGCATATAGTTTCCTTCCTTATCTCTTTTAATGAGATTTATTTTTGCAGCCACTTTGCCTGAGATAAGGATTGCTACCTATGCCTTTTTCAGTTCAGCTGAAGCAAAATATATTTTACTCCAACCATTTACCTTTACTCTATATGTATCTCTCTGCTTCATGAGTTTCTTGTAAGCAGCATATTGTAGGATTATGTTTTTTAAACCAGTCTACTATTTACTTACTTTTATGGAAGAGTTTATCCTATTCACATTCAAAGTTATAATTACTAACTCTTCATTGCCCTCCATGCAATATTCCCTCTGTATTTCCCCCTTTTCCCTTTATCAATATTTCCCAGTATTTTGTTTCTGAATACCACCACCTTCATGTGTTTCCCCTTATATCCAACCCCCCTCCACTTTCTTTCCCTTTGCCCTTTGCCCTTTCGTCCTTCCCTTCCTTCTGTTAGTTCCTTTTTTCTTCCCCCACCCCTTTTCTCCTTTTAATACTTGAAAGGTAACATAAGTTTATTAACTAGACTGAATGTGTGTAAATCTGATGAGAGTAAGATTCAGGTGGTTCTCACCTCCTCCCTTCTTCCCCTGTATTGTAATAGGTCCTTTGTACCTCTTTATGTAATGAGATTTACCATATTCATTCTCCCCCATTCTCCTATCTCTTTATTGTTCCCCTTTTAAAGAGATATTATTTTTAAATCATTCTATCAGAGTCACAGTTAAGTCATGAGTGTCCATTATTTCTGACTGAGTATATTCTCTCTAATAGAGTTGCAGTTCTTGAGAGTTATGAGAGTCTTTCTCCTAGGTGGGGATAGAGCCAGTTTAATCTATTGGTATAGCAGTTATTTCTTTATCTTTTCATGTTTCTCTTGAGTTTTCTATTTGAAGTTCAATATTCTATCAAGATGAATTTTAAGTCTACTATTTAATTAAACGTCCATTTTTCCCCTAGAAGAGAAGGCTCAGTTCTGTGGAATAGTGAATTCTTGGCTGCATTCCAAGCTCACTTGCTCTTCAGAATATCATATTCTAGGCCCTTTGATCTTATTGTTGATTCAGCCTGGTCCTGTGTAATCCTTACTGTGGTTACTTGATATTTAAATCATTTCTTTCTGGCTGCTTGAAGGATTTTCTCTTTTATCTGATAGTTCTGTAATTTAGCCACAATATTCTTTGGTGTTTTCATATTTGGATCCCTTTATGGAGGGGCTTGATGTATTCTTTCAATAGCTGTTTTGCCTTATCAGGGCAATTTTCTATCACCTAATCCTGTAATATTGAGACCAGATATTTTTTCTTCAATATTTTCAGGGAGCCCAATGATTCCTAACTTGTCTCTTCTGGATCAATTCCCAAGGTCAGTGGTTTTGCCAATGAGATATTTTATATTTTCTTCCATTTTTTGTTTTGTTTAACAGGTTCTTATTGTCTCATTAAGTTATTAGTTTCCACAGACTCCATTCTTCTTTTTAGAGAAGAATTTTCATGAAAAAGAAAGTGGCTTAGCCTATACCTGATCTAAAATTATATTATAAAGCATCGGTCATCAAAACTATCTGGTAATGGCTAAGAAATAATGTGGTAGACCAATGGAATAGACTAGGTGCAATAGCAGGAAACAATTATATTAATGTGCTGTTTGATAAACCCAAAGAGTCCAGAATCCCCTCTTTGATTAAAAAAAACTGCTGGGAAAAAATGGAAGTTAGTATGGAAGAATCTTAGATTAGATCAACACTTCACACCCTATACCAAGATAAGATCAAAATGGATACAGGATTTAGACATAAAACACTATACTATAAGGAAACTAGAAGAACAAGAACTAGTTTACCTGTCAGATCTATGGAAAGGGAAGCAGTTTATGATTAAAGAAGAGATGGAGAAATCACTAAAAAACAAACGATGATTCTGATTACCTTAAATTTAAAAGCTTTTGAACAGGCAAAACAACTGTAACCAAGATCAAAAGAAATGTAGTGAAGTGGGAATCTTTACAACTAATGCTTCTGACAAAGGACTCATTTCAAAAATATAGAGAGAACTCAGTCAAATTTTTTTAAAAAGCAATTCCCCAATTGACAAATGCTCAAAGGATCTACTAAGGCAATTTACAGATGAGGATCAAAGCAATCCATAGTCGTATGACAAATTGCTCTAAATCATTACTTATTAGAGAAATGCAAATTAAAGCTACTCTGAGGTACCACCTCATACCTCTCAAACTGGCCAATATGACCAAAAAGGATAATGTTCAATGGGAAATCTGGGACACTATTACATTGTTGGTGGAACTGTGAACTCATACAACCTTTCTGAAGACAAATTTGGAACTACACCCAAAGGGCAGCAAAAATGTGCATATTCTTAGATCCAACAATACCACTACTGGATCTATACCCTGAATAGATGATGAAAAAGGGTAAAAATATCACTTGTACAAAAATATTTGGAGCAGCCCAGCAAAGAACTGGAAATCAAGTAAATATCCTTCAATTGGGGAATGGCTTAGCAAACTGTGATATATGTATGTCATGGACCACTATTGTTCTATTAGAAACCAGGAGGGATGAGAATTCAGGGAAGTCTAGAGGGATTTCCATGAACTGATGCTGAGTGAGATGAGCAAAACCAGAAAAACACTGTATAACCTAAAAGCAACATGGAGGCAATGATCAACCTTGAGGGACTTGCTCATTCCATCAGTGCAACAATCAAGGACAATCTGTGGCTGTCTTCAATGGAGAATACCATCGGCATTCAGAGAATGAACTGTGCAGTTTGAACAAAGATGAAGGACTTTAACTTTAATTTAGAAAAATAATTGATATCTTATTGTCTGATCTTGCTATCTCTTATACTTTATGTTTCTCCCTTAAGGATATGATGTCTCTCTCATCACATTCAATTTGGATCCATGTATCATGGAAACAATGTAAAGATTGGCAAATTTCCTTCTGTGGGGGTGGTGGGAGGGAAGTAAGATTAGGGGGGGAAATTGTAAAACTCAAAATAAATAAAATCTTTAGAGATCAATTTTCTTCTTTTAACTTGTGCAACTCTGTTTCTACTTGGTTAATTCGACTTTTAAAGAAGTTTTCTATTTGTCCAATTGAGGTTTTGAGAGAATTTTTTTCTTTTTGAATTTGTTCATTTGTATTTTCCAAGGATTTGTTTTCTTGTTGCAATGGTTGTCTCTTGGTTTTCTTTTCCCAAATTTTCCAATTGATTTTTAAACTCCTTGCTGATTTCTTCAAGGAAGTCTTTCTTTGCTGGAGAAGAAATCATATTCTCTTCAGAAGTTCCAGATCTCTCTGACTTAAGGTCTTTGCCTTCAAGATAATTTTCTAGCACCCCCTTTTCTTCATTTTCCCAAGATCTTGTGTTGGGGGAGCAGCTAGTTCATAGACCTTAGGTTTTGATTTCCTTGGTGGCTTTACTCACTGGGTTTAGTAACTGCAAATGGACTGGTCAGTAGTGGGTGCTAAAGGGTTTGCTCACTTTGCTTAGTATCTCCAAGTGGTCTGGCCAGTAGAGGGTACTGGTTGCTTTATCTGGAATGTCTGTGAACTTGATTTGAGGCTCTCTCCCTAGACCTGGAGGAGGGGGTGCTGCTGGATACTGTTATCTTTGAACAATATGGGCTGCACCCTGAGGAGAGAATGTTAATGTTAATCTCCTTATGCAGCTGAGGGATCCCTGCTGCCTATTCCCAAACCTGGGGGATGGGGAGCTGTTACTATGTTCTGGGAAAAGGACTCAACCGAAATGAAAGTATGGAACCCGTGGTCCTCCCATCCAGCCAAGCCCAATGGATTGGTGTACAGCCACACTCTGTAACTATCTGTGCTGGCACTTGCCCTCCAGCTCCACCAAAGCTTCCCCTGCTTTGTTGGTCCTTGGACTGCAGCTCCCACAGTGAAAACCTTCACAGCTGATTTTAGTTTAATCCAGGTTTCACCCTGCTTCCACTGGCTCTCTGCTCTCTTCTCCCGGGTCACCCATGATCCCTGGAGACCAGGTTGGTAGATGTTCTTCTCCTAACTTCTTTTTCTGGGTTTTGTTGATAGAATTTCTGTTAAGAGGTTTGTTTCATATTATTTATGAGGGAAACCTTAGCATGGTACCTGTCTTCTCTCCACCATCTTGGCCAGAATTCCCCCTTCTCTTCTTTTCAATATAGACCCTACACAGTTGCCAAAATAATATTTTAAAACAAAGATATGATATTGTTCTACTACTCAATAATCTCCAGTGTCTCACTATTGCCTCTATGATGAACTTCAGATATCTTGGCTCCAATGCAGCTCTCTAGGATGATGATGATGATGATGATTATACTTCTATTATCTAATGCATTCTATTATCCTATTAAATTCACACAATAACTGCTCATTGGTATCAAATCAACTTAACCAAAAGACAGAGATCTAGACCTGATTCAAGTTCCCCAAAGTCATTTTTAAATTTTCCTTATTTTATTTTTTCCAATTACATGTCAAAATGGTTTTCAACATTCATTTTTTGGAAAGGCTTGGAGTACCACATTTTTTACTGCCCTTCCTTCCCTGCCTCCTCCCTCATCATGACACTGAGCAATCTGATATAGGTTATACATATCCCATCATCCTGTTAAGCATATTTCTATTTGGTTCATATTGTAAAAGAAGAATTAGAGCTATAAGGAAATAACCATGAGAAAAATAAAAAACTTAAAACAAATTAAAAAAAATAAAAATGGTATGTTTTGATCTATATTCAAAGTACATAGTTCTTTCGTTGGATGTGGATAGTATTTTCAATCACAAGCATTTGTAGAATTGTCTTTGATCATTGTACTGCTGAGAAGGGCTAAGTCTATCATAGTTGGTCATCACACAATGCTGCTGTTACTGTGTACAATGTTTTCCTGTTTCTGTTTACTTCACTCAGCATTAGTTCATGTAAATTCTTCCAGGTTTGTTCTGAAATCCATTTGCCCATGATTTATTGCATCACATTCATATATCACAATTTAATCAGCCACTCCCAAATGATGGACATCCCTTCATTTTCAATTCTTTGTCACTATAGAAAGTACAGACATAGTAGTGGCATTGCTGGATTAAAGGGTATGCATAGTTTTAGAGACCTTTGGACATTGTTACCAACTTTTCCTAAAGTGATTGGATCAGTTCACAATTCCACCAATGGTGCAATAGTGTCCCAATTTTCTCATATCCCATGCAACATTGATAATTTTCCTTTTTTTAATCTTAGTCAATCCAATAGGTATGAGGTGATACTTCAGTTGTTTTAATTTGCATTTTCCTAAACAAAGGTTTAGAACATTTCTATATGACTATAGGTAATTTTAATTTCTTCATCTGAGAACTGACTGTTCATATCCTTTGAGCATTTACAATTGAGAAATGACGTGTATTCTGATAAATTTTCCCAGACTTCTACTTTCCCTCTAATCTTGGTTACATTGATTTTATTTCTGCAATTTTTAAAATTTATTTTGATATTTTTATCCATGTGCACATGTATATTTTTAAGTTTTATGTTTGGAAGAAATAATTTTTATAAAGTGTTCATCAGATTCTGAAGTGGTTTTTTTTCTGTTTTTATTTTGTTTTATTTTTCTTTCTCTGAATGGGGATAATAAGATCCATAGCTGGTCTAATATAGGTATCTTAGCTCTCTGAACTGCTGAGAGGAGCTGCTTCCATCAAGATGGATCATCTCGTGATGCTGTTGTTAATGTGTACATAGATCTCTTGGTTCTGCTCCCTTCACTCAGCATTAGATCCTATAACTTATTCCATACTTCCCTAGAGTCTGATTATTCATGGTTTCTTTTCTTTCTTTCTTCCTTCCTTCCTTCCTTTCTTCCTTTCTTCCTTCCTTCCTTCCCTTGTTTCTCTTTCTTTCTTTCTTTCTTTCTTTCTTTCTTTCTTTCTTTCTCTTTCTTTCTTTCTTTCTTTCTTTCTTTCTTTCTTTCTTCCTTCCTTCCTTCCTTCCTTTCTTCCTTTCTTCCTTTCTTCCTTCCTTCTTTGCTTCCCTTGTTTCTCTTTCTTTCTTTCTTTCTTGCATGTTTCTATGTTGATATGTTTGTTTATTTATTTTCATCCATATGCACTTTTTCATATTTTTAAATTACAAAATTTCCTTCCATACTCCCTTCCTATGCCCCCTCCACAGTGGCAAACATTCAGGTTAGCATTGTACATGCATATTTTTGATACAGATGTTTGCAGATTAGTTATTTTCAGTATGATGAATTAGGATTAAAGGAAAGAGACATAAGAGATAGTTTTTAAAGTATTCCTCAGATTCTGAAGAGGTTTTTTTTTGTTTTGTTTTGTTTTCTGCTTCATGTGTTTTGTTTTGTTTGTCTTCCTCTGAATGGGGATAACATTGTCCATAGCTGGCTGGTCTAATTCAATTGTTCTAGTTCTCTGAACTGCTAAGAGGAGCTGCTTCCATCAAGGTTGTTCATCTCAGTGTTGTTGTTAATGTGTGCATTGCTCTTTTAGTTCTGCTCCCTTCACTCAGCATCAGATCCTGTAAGTCATTCCATACCTTTCTAGAGTCTGAACATTTATGGCTTCTTATGGAACAATAGTATTCCATAGTATTCATGTACCATGACTTGTTTAGCTATTCCGCATTTGATGGGCATCCCCTCAATTTCCAATTCTTTGCCACTACAAAAAGAACTGCTATGAATATTTGGGAACATGTAGGAATTTTCCTTTCTTTATAATTTCTTCTGGACATAGATCTAGGATTAGAAATTCTGGATCAAAGGGTAGGAATAGTTTTATTACTCTTTGGGCATGGTTCCATATTGCTCTCCAGAAAGGTTGGATCTGTTCACAACTCCACCAGCAATGCATCAATGTCCCAATCCTCCCACAACTTCTCCAACATTTATCATTTCCCCTTTTTCTTATCTTGGCCAATCTGATAGGTGTGAGGAGATATACTTCATTGTTGTTTTAATTTGCATTTCTCTAATCAATAATGCTTTGGAGCATTTTTTCATATGATTATATATAGCTTTAATTTCTTCATTTAAAGAACATGTCTGTTCATATCTTTGACCATTTATTAATTGGGGAATGACTTGTAGCCTTACAAATTTGATACAATTCTCTATGTATTTTAGAAATGAGACTTTTATCAGAACTCCTAGTTGTAAAGATTGTTTCCCAGCTTTCTGCTTTCCTTCTAATTTTGCCATCAACCCTTTTTATTTTAATATTTTCAAAATTATTCATTTTGTAGTTTACGATGTACTCTAATTCTTGTTTGGTCATAAATTTATCCCCTTTCCATAGATCTGATAGAGTATTTCTTGGTCTATTCATTTATCTATGGTGTCGTTCTTTAATGTCTACATTCTGTACCTATTTTGACTGATCAACTACTGACCAACTACTCTATTCTATTTGTTAACCATTACCAAACAGTTTTGATGACTGCCACTTTATAATATAGTTTCAGATATGATATAGTTAGGCTAACTTCCTTTGGATTTTGTTTCATTTTGGCTTGGCTTGTTTTAGATATCATCAACACTATATTGGTATAGTAAAAGGCATTTGACAGAACTCCACATATTCTTAATATTTGATTAAAATTTGATATTCTGGGGCGGCTAGGTGGTGCAGTAGATACAGCACTGGCCTTGGAGTCAGGAGTACCTGAGTTCAAATCCGTCCTCAGACAATAATTACCTAGCTGTGTGGCCTTGGGCAAGCCACTTAACCACATTGCCTTGCAAAAACTAAAAAAAATTGATATTCTTAATATTCTTAATCTTTTGTTCCTCAAGAGGACCTTTGTTACTATTTTTCCCTAACTCGAAAAATAATTTTTGGTAGTTTGGCATGGTACAGAATATGAAATTTAATTTAAGTAGAATTGTCATTTGTAACATATTAGCTCATCCTAAATTGATCAATTGATATTTCTCCAGTTGTTTAGATCTGACTTTAATTGTGTGAAAAGCATTTCAAAGCTGTGATCACATAGTTTGGGGATTTGTCTTGGCAGGTAGACACTCGAGATTTTATATTGTCTACAGATACTTTAAATGGGATTTCTTTCTTACTATTGAACTTTGTGGTAATATGTAAAAATGATGATGATTTATGTGAATTCATTTTCTATCCCACAACTTTGCTAAAGTTGTAATTATTTCAAGTAATTTTTAAATTGGATTTCTAGGATTTACTATGTATATCATCATATTATCTTCAGAGACTGAGAATTTTATTTCCTCATTGTCAATTCTAATTTCTTCAATTTCTTTATCTTCTTTTATTGATAAAGTTAGTATTTCTAATACAATATTGAATAATAGTAGTGATACCAAGCATCCTTGTTTCATCCCAGATTTTATTTGGATTGCTTCTAGCTTATCCATATTGCATATGCTTATCTTTTAAAGGAATACTTCATTTCTTCCAGTTTTCCTCTTTTTCATCCAAATGGATGTTGTATTTTGTCAAAAGCTTTTTCATCATCATATGATATGAATCATATGATTTCTGTTGGATTTATTATTGATATGTTCAATTATACTGATAGTTTTCCTAATGTTCAAACTAAAACAACTTTTAAAAATTGAAGATTATAAGCTTTGGTCTTTGTTTAAATTCCACAGTTCCTTCTCTGGATACAGATGGTATTCTCCATCAAAGAATCCTAAAATGGTCACTGATTATTGCACTGATGGGTTGAGCAGATCTATCAAGTTTGATCATCACCCCTTGTTGCTCTTAGGGTGCACAATATTCTGGTTCTGCTCATCTCAGCATTCTTATAACTCTTATCTGATAAAAGTGTATTATCCTAGTAATAAATTGCTTTAATTTCTTTGATAATATTTTATTTACAATTTTTGCATCAATGTTCACTAAAGAGGCAGCTAAGTAGCACAGTAACTAGAGTACCACCCTGGAGTCAGGAGGACCTGAGTTCAAATCTGACCTCAGACACTCAATAATGGCCCAGATGTGTGACCTTGGGCAAGTCACTGAACCCCATTGCCATAAATAAATAATTTTTTAAAAATATTCACTAAGAAAATTGTTCTATCATTTTCTTTCTCTGTTTTGGCTCTTCCTGGTTTAAATATCATCAAAACCAATTGGTGTCATAAAAGGCATTTGACAGAAATCCACATATTTTGTCAAATAGTTTATGTAGAATTGGAATTAATTTGTTCGAATTGATAGAATTCACTTTTTAAATACATCTGGCCCTGGAGAATTTTTTTCTTTGGGAGTTCACTTGTTCAATTTCTTTTTCTGAAATGGGGCTAGTTAAGTACTTAACTTCTTCTTCTGTTAATCTGGAAAATTTATATTTTTGGAAACATTTATCCATTTCACTTAGATTGTCAGTTTAATTAACATATAATTGGGCAAAAATAGCTTCAAAAGATTACTTTAATTTCCTTCTCATTGGTTCTGAATTCACCTTTTAAATTTTGATACTGTTAATTTGGTTTTCTTCTTTTTTTGTAATCAAATTATCCAAAGGTTTATGTATTTTTTAATAAAACGAACAGTATTGTTTATGAATTTAATAGTTTACTTTAGGTTTTGTTAATCTCTCCTTTGATTCTCAGAATTTCTAATTTGGTATTTAATTGGAGATTTTAAATTTGTTCTTTTTTTAGGTTTTTTTAGTTACATGTCTTAATCATGTAGACATTTAGAAATATAAAATTTCTCCTAATAACGACTTTGCATCCCACAAGTTTCTGCATGTTTTCTCATTAGTGTCATTGTCTTAGATGATTTTTATGACTCTTTTGATCCACTCAATCTTTAAAATTGGATTATTTGGTTTCCAAATAATTTTAGTCTTTTTCCATGACTTTTTATTACATATAATTTTATTACATCATAATTTATAAATGATTCATTTACTATTTCTGCCTGTCTGTATTTGATTGTGAGATTTTTTATGTAGGTGTCATGTATCACTGAGGAAAAAGTATATTCCTTTCTATTCCTATTCACTTTTTTCCAGAGCTCTATCATATCTAGCTTTTCTATAATTCCATTCACTCCTTAACTTTGTTATTGTTCATTTTGTGGTTAGATTTAGCTAATTCTGAGAAAAAAGATGGCAAGATTCCCTGTTCATATAGTTTTGCTGTTGATGTCTTCATGTAATTTATTTAAATTATATTCTAAGAATCTGACTGCTACACCACTTGGTGCATATATGTTTAGGATTGATATTACTTCAGTCACCTAGGTACCCTTTAAGAAGATGTCATGTCCTTCCTTATCCCTTTTAATGAAATGTATTTTTCATTTTTGCTTTGTCTGAGATCAGGATTGCTTACCCTGCTTTTTTTTTTCACTTAACCTGAAGCATAATATATTCTGCTTCAGCCTTTTACCTTTACATTGTGTGCATCACTCTGCTTCAAATGTATTTCTTGTAACATATAAGAGGAATCTGGTTTTGAATCCACTCTGATATATGCTTCTGTTTTATGGGAGAATTCATCTTATTCACATTCACAGTTATGATTATTAACTCTGAATTTCCCTCCAATCAGTTTCCCCTTGATTGTACTTTTCTCTCTCCTTTTACCCTTTCCTTTCTCACCAGTGTTTTACTTCTGACTGCTGCCTCCCTCAATCTGCCCACCCTTCTTTTATTTCTACCCCCCCTTTCTTTCACCATTCCCCTTTTACTTTTTTCTCCCTTCTGTTCTTCCATCCATCAGCACCTCCTTCCCTTTTGTTCCATTTTCCCCTCCTAATTCCTTGTAGGTAAGATAAATTTATTATCCCAACTGAATTTATATATCATTTTGACTTTAAGTCAAATCTGATAACAGCAAGATTAAAGTATTTTTTTCTCTTCTTTCCCTCTACTGTATTTGGTTCTTTGTGCTCTTCATGTGACATAATTTACCCTATTCTGTCACCCCTTTACCTCTTTTCTCAGGCAATCCTTTTTAATGCCTTTTTTCATTATATATATATATATATATATATATATGTGTGTGTGTGTGTGTGTGTGTGTGTGTGTGTGTGTGTATTTTATTTGTTTAAAATTACATACAATGATCATTTCTACCCATCATTTTTTCCAGGTTTTCAGTTTTACAAATTTTTTCACCTTCCCTCTCTTCCCTCCTCCCCACCCCCAACAGAAGGCAATCTGATATAATTTTGACATTTACATTCATGAGATTCATAGATCAACATTGAATGTCTTGTGAAAGAAGAAACAGATCCAAAAGAATTATGTAATACCTAAGACAACTTTTAAAATTGAAAATCATAAACTTGGGTCTTTATTTAAATTCCACAGTTTCTTCTCTGGATGTTGAGGTTATTTTCTATCATAGATCCCCTAGAATTGTCCCTGATTATTGCACTGATGAGGTAAGCAGGTCTGTGAAGGTTGATCATCAACCCAAGTTGTTGTTAGTGTGTACAATATTCTTCTGGTTCTGATCATCTCACTCAGCATCAATTTATGCAGGTCTTTCCAACATGCCCCACTTTTTATATCATCAAAATCAACTTATGCCCAAACTAAGTATAGCTCTTCTAATAGAGATCCCAAGAATTACAAGTATCTTATTGTATAACATTTACCTTTTCCTGTTTACTCTTTTATGCTTCTTTTTAGTATTGTATTAGATGATCAGATTTTTCTGTTCATTCCTCTGATCTTTTCATTGGGAAATTTTGAAAGTCCCCTGTTTTGTTGAATGTCCTGAAACAATAATAGTTTAGAAAGTGCTCAATTCTTGGCTATAATCCAAGCTCCTTTGCCTTATGGATTATCATATTTAAGACCCTCTGATCATTTAATTTTGAAATTGCCAAGTCCTGTATAATCCTGACTGTGACTTCTTACTTGTTAAATTATTTATTTCTGCTTCCTGCAGAATTTTCTCCTTGACCAGAAATTTCTGGAAATTGGAGACAATATTCTTTGAAATTATCATTTTGGGATCCCTTGTGAGAATTGATTGGTAGATTCTTTCAATTACTACGGTAACATCTAGTTCTAAGATATCAGGGCAGTTTTCCTTGATAATTTCTTTTAAATGTTGTCCAGACCCTTTTTTTAAACTTAGGTAATTTAATAATTCTTAAATTATTTCCCCTGGGTCTATTTTCCAGATCAGATTTTTGCAATGAGTTATTTTACATTTTCTTCTATTTTTTTCATTTGTTTTACTTAACTGATTTTTTTAACATAGAAGAATCTTTAATATGAGCATAGCATGCTTTATGCATCCATTATATATAGTTTCTTCTCTGGATGTGGATGGCATTTTCCTTAACAAGTCTTTCAGGATTGTCCTTGATCACTGAACTACTGAAACAAAGTTACTTCCATCATAGTTCATCATTTCACAACATTGCTCTTAATGTGTAAAATGGTCTCCTGGTTCTTATCACTAAAATCAGCATCAATTCATACAAGTTTTCGCATGCTTTTCTGAAGGCAGACTGCACATCATTTTTTTTTTAATTTTAGAAAGGTTTTATTTATTTTGAGTTTTACAATTTTCCCTGTCTCACTTCCCCACCACCACCACCACCAAAGGCAATTTGCTAGTCTTTACATCATTCCCATAGTATGGATTGATCTAAGTTGAATGTGATGAGAGAGAAAACATATCCTTAAGGAAGAAATATATTATGAGATATAGGAGAATTACATAAGACATTTTTTTAAAAAATTAAAAGTAATAGTCCTTGGTCTTTGTTCAAACTCCACAATTATTTCTCAAGATACAGATGTCATTCTCCATCACAGACACCCCAAAATTGTGCCTGCTTTCTTTCCTGTTGGTATGAGCAAGTCCATTAAGGTTGATCATCAGTCCCATATTTCTATTACGGTGTGTAATGTTCTTCTGGTTCTGCTCATCTCACTCAGCATCAACTCATGCAAATCCTTCCAGGCTTCCTTGAATTTCTATCCCCCCTGGTTTCTAATAGAGCAATAGTGTTCCGTGACATACATACACCACAGTTTGTTAAACCAATCCCCAATTGATGGACTTTCCCCTCAGTTTCCATTTCTTTGCCACCCTAAATAGAACTTCTATGAACATTTTTTTTTGTACAAGTGATGTTTTTACCCTTTTTCATAATCTTTTCAGGGTATAGACTCAGTAGTGGTATTGCTGGATCAAAGGGTAGGGACATTTGTATTGCCCTTTAGGCATAATTCCAAATTGCTCTCCAGAAAGGTTAGATGAGTTCACAGCTCCACCAACAATGTATTAGTGTCCCAGATTTCCCACATCCTTTCCAATTTTGATCATTGTCCTTTCTAGTCATATTAGTCAATCTGAGAGGTGTGTGGTGGTACCTCAGAGATGTTTTATTTGCATTTCTCTAATAAATAGTTATTTAGAGCAAATTTTCATATGATTAGAGATTGCCTTGATTTCCTCATCTGTAAATTGCCCTTGCATATCCGTTGCCCATTTGTCTAATGGGGGGAATGGCTTGTCTTTTTTTTTTTTAAATTGACTCAGTTCTCTGTATATTTTAGAAATGAGTCCTTTGTCAAAAATACTAGTCATAAAAGTCTTTCCCAGTTTACTACATTTCTTTTGATCTTGGTTACAGTGGTTTTGTCTGTGCAAAAGCTTTTTAATTTAATTTAAACAAAATTATCTAGTTTGTTTTTAATGATGTTCTCCATCTCTTCCTTGGTCATAAACTGCTTCCCATTCTATAGATCTGACAAGTAAACTACTCCTTGGTCTTCTAGTTTGCTTATAATATTATTTATGTCTAGATCCTTTATCCATTTTGATTTTATCTTGGTATAGGGTGTGAGGTGTTGGTCTAATCCAGGTTTCTGCCATACTAACTTCAAATTTTCCCAGCAGTTTTTATCAAAGAGAGATTTTTTTTTATCCCCAAAACTGTATTCTTTGGGTTTATCAAACAGGAGATTACTGTAATCATTTCCTGCTATTGCACCTAGTCTATTCCACAATCCACCACTCTATTTCTTAGCCAATACAAAAAGCTTTTGACAAAATACAGCACCCATTCCTACTAAAAACATTAGAGTTTAGGAATAAATGGATTGTTCCTTAGAATAATAAACAGTATCTATTTGAAGCAAACATTATATGCCATAGGGATAGGTTGAGGCATTCCCAGTAAGATCAGGGGTGAAACAAGGAGGTCCATTATCACCACTACTATTCAATATTGTATTAGAAATGTTAGCTTCAAGAATAAGAGAAGAAAAGGAAATTGAAGGAATTAGAAAAGGGAAGAGACAAAACTCTCACTCTTTGTAGATGATATGATGGTATATCTAGAGATTCCCAAAAAATCATCTGAAAAACTACTAGAAATAATTAGTAACGCTAGCAAAGTTGCAGGATATAAAATAAACTCTCATAAATCCTCAACATTTCTATATATGCCTAGCAAGATGCACCAGAAAGAGCTAGAAAAAGAAATCCCATTCAAAGTAACCTCAGACAATATAAAATATCTGGGAGTCTATTTGCCAAAGCAGACTCGGAAACTTTTTGAAAACAATTACAAAACACTTCTCACACAAATACAATGAGACTTAAATAATTGGGCAAATATCAACTGCACATGGATAGGCCAAGTAAAAATAATAAAAATGACAATTCTACCATAATTAAATTATTTGTTTAGTGCCTTACCAATCAAAATTCCAAAAATTTACTTCAGTTAGTTAGAAAAAAATTGTAAGCAAATTCATACAAAGAAATAAAAAATCAAGAATCTCCAGGAATTGAATGAAAAAAAGTGTAAAAGAAGGTGGTTTAGCCCTACCACCTCTAAAATTATATTGCAAAGCATCAGTCATTAACTGATTCTTTATATGTCATAAAGTCATTAGCTTCCACTTTCCCCACTTCTAATTTTTAAGGAATTTCTTTAGTTTGGTCTTGCATCTCCTCTTTCATTTGGGCAAATCTATTTTTAAAAAGTTATTGTCTTTGTCCATATGTCCAATTGTATTTTTTTCAAGAGTTATTTTCTTTTCTTATTTGCACAATTCTCTTTTTTAAAGAATGGTTTACTTGTTCCATTTAACCAGGTCAGTGTTTTGAAGGAGTTATTTTCTTCAGTCAGTTTCTGTGATTCCTTTTCCAAGTTGTTGACTCTCCGTTAGTAAATTTTCTACTTGATTTTCAAAATCCCTTTTAAGCACTTCCAAGGACTTGAGCGAAATTCATATTCTCCTCTGGGGCTTCACATGTAGGCCCTTTTCCTACTGTCCTCTTCTGAGATGGTGTTGGGATCTTTTGTGTCCCTAAAAGTAGTTTTCAATAGTTAACAGTTTTTTTCTGTTCTTACTTCTTTTTTAGGCTAGTATATGTTTTTGAAAGTTAAACTCTGTTCCTATGCAACAGGGGACATGTTCCCAAGCTCTTGTGCAGGGGCCAGAGTCCTCTTCACAAACTTTCATACTGGAGCCTCCAGTGTTAGTGGTTTCTCCACTACTTTGGAGTTGCCAAGCTTAATCACACCAACTGGTGTGAGTTCTGCGGTTTGTGGTTTACCTTCTGCACTGAGACTAATGACTGCAACTGGCCTACTTTACTACAGCTTAACAAGCTCAGACCCAGGGTTCTCACTTGCTGATATGTGCTATGGCCAAGAGCCTCTGGCTGCCTTCCCCAGCAGTCTCCTGCACTGTATCACATTCCACCTATATTTGAATGACAAACCTTTTCTGAAGTCCTTCCAATCTATCTTAAGCTGGAAAAGTGGCCCACTCTGTCATTCTTTTGTTGGTTTTGTCTCTCCAGTATCCATTTAGAGATTTGATTAATGTTGTTTCTGAGGGATACTGGGAAGAATTCATGGAAATTCCTAGCTTCCCTCTGACATCTTGGTCTCCTACTCTCCCCTCCTTCCCCCTTGCCATGTCGTTTCCCAGAGTTTTGGTTTACTTTCAGTACCTTGAAGTGGGATGGCATTGTGTATCTTCTTTCCCCAAACTGAAGGTCAGAAGTGTCCAAAGAAATTGACAAGAAAAAATGAAACTACAGAAACTCAGAGACTGGAGACTTTAAGAAAGTAAAAATAAAAAGACTAAAGAGATGCAAAAAACATGAAGGGACCAAACCTTTCCTCTATGCTTTTCTTGGTAACTCTTACTTGCCCCTCAGGTATTCAGGGGGGCATTGATTCCTCCCAATGAAGAAAGAGTACCATACCAATAGGCTTTGTGGCTTGGGTAACATATGTGCCCGTGTTGTGTCCCCAAATATTTTGTGAGCTCCTAGAATCTTTTTAATTTTTGTCTTCATATCAACCTAGTGCTTGAGCAGAGTCTTGGTAATATTTCATAGATACTTATTGATTAATTTCATTAAGAATAACACAGGCTATTTTGTCAAGTGATTTACTAAAATCCAGGCAAACCATACTTATTTAAACAGTGTAGCGACCTGTTTATACAAAACAATGAAGTTGTTATAATATGACTTGTTCATGATGAAACTTTATTGTCTGTGCAGCATCTATTTCTGCTTCTAGATGTTCACTCCTTAAATAAGATGATTGAAAATATTACTTGTAATCAAGCTAATTAACCTGTAAACTCCCAAAACTTTTTTCCCCTGTATTTAAAAACAAAACCCTGAGTTGCAATATTCCTTTCTCAATTATTGCAGTTTATGATGAAGAGGTAACCTTTCTCGCTAACAAAGCCACCCCCTATATGTGGAACTTTGATCTCATCCCTTCTGTCTTCTTAAGCATATTAACTCTCTGGAACCCTCCCCCCTTTATTGTTTCCTCTCTCGCTATTCATTAATTTTTCCTTATCTACAGGTTCTTCCCATGCTGCCTACACACGACCAAGTCCTACTCATTCTAATAAACAACAAAACAAAACACAATAAAATTTATGAGTTCCTAAATTCTTCATAGGGGGCGGAGCCAATATGGCTACAAGAAGGGATTGTATCTTAGGCTCTCTCTCATAAATCTTCAAAACTAAGGACTCTAACTAAATTTTCTAGAGACAGAACCCACAGAGGGACCCAGTGAAGCAGTTCTCCTACTCAAGCTAACCTGGAAAAGAGCAGAAAGGCTTTACTCCCCAGGTTGGAGGGGCAGCCCGCCAGAGTGGTGACCCGCCAGAGTGAAAGAACTTCAGCCTCCTGGAGGCAGCTCCAGGGATCTGGGAGCTGGACTCACAGCAGCAGGGGAGTTTCCTGAGCTCCACCCCGGGGAGCACCGGTCACAAATTGGGGGAACAGCTGGGGGACCTCTGCCAGAGTGAGCACGTGAAGCCCAGGCCTCAGGGCACACAGTGAGCAGCCTAGACACCTCAGCCCTGATCCAGGAAACAGAGAAGCAGGTGGAGCTGGTAAGCAGGATCTCCCAGGGGATGAGACCATTGAACCTTAGGGAGAGGAGTAAACAGAGAGAGAGAGAGAGAGAGAGAGAGAGAGAGAGAGAGAGAGAGAGACTGAAGAGCTCTGCCCCTGGAACAGGACTCTGGGGCTCTGAGCACATTCAGATTCTGATTGCAGTCTGTCTAGGCCCCCCCAAATAGAACAGCAGAGCCCCCCCACCTCAACCCCATGGCAGACTGGGGTGCATATGGTCATTCACAGACCAGGAGGGAGGACAGAGCCTCACATACTGAGACCCTTGTGGGAGTGTCCCAAAAGCTCAGGAAGCACCCCCAAAAGAGGCTTAGGCTGGGAAAATGAGCAAGCAGAGAAAAAAGAGGAACACCATTGAGAAATATTTTGCATGTGAGCCCAAAAAGGATCAAAACACTCAGTCTGAAGATGAAGAAGTACAAGCTCCTGCATATGAAGACTCCAAGGAAAACAGAAATTGGGCTCAGGCTATGACAGAGCTCAAAAAAGACTTTGAAAATCAAATGAGGGAGTTAAAATAAAAACTGGGAAAATCAATGAGAGAGATGCAGGAAAAAACATGAAAATGAAGTCAGCAGCTTAGTCAAGGAAATCCAAAAAATGCTGAAGAAAATAGCATGCTAAAAACCAGCTTAGGTCAAATGGATAAAAACGTTCAAAAAGTTATTGAGGAGAAGAATGCTTTAAAAAGCAAAATTGGCCAGATGGAAAAAGAGACAA
Source organism: Macrotis lagotis (assembly GCF_037893015.1). Classification (NCBI taxonomy): domain Eukaryota; kingdom Metazoa; phylum Chordata; class Mammalia; order Peramelemorphia; family Peramelidae; genus Macrotis; species Macrotis lagotis. The sequence goes on from NC_133662.1 coordinate 58,516,068, forward strand.
GAAAACTCTCTGAGGAAAATAAATCCTTCAAACAGAGAATAGAACTCAGGGAGATTGATGAATTTATGAGAAATCAAGACTCAATACTTCAAAACCAAAGTAATGAAAAATTAGAAGAAAATGTGAAACATCTCATTGATAAAACAACTGATATGGAAAACAGATTTTAGGAAAGATAACTTAAAAATTATTGGAATACCTGAAAGTCATGATCAGGAAAAGAGTCCTGACATCATTTTCAAAGAATTACTACAGGAAAATTGCCCTGATATCCTAGAAGCAGAGGGCAAAAATAGAAATGGGGAGAATCCATCGATCCCCACAAAGAAAGAGATCCCAAAAAACCATCCCCTAGGAATATTATAGCCAAGTCCCATTACTTCCAAGTCAAAGAGAAAATATTATAAGCAGCCAGAAGGACATAGTTCAAATGTCATGGAGCTGCAATCAGGATCTCACAGGACTTAGCAGCAACTACATTAAAAGCTGGTAGGGCTTGGAATATAATATACTGGAAGGCAAAAGAGCTTAGAATGCAACCGAGAATCAACTACCCAGACAAACTGAATGTCCTGTTCCAGGGAAAAAATGGACTCTCAATGAACCAGAGGAATTTCAAATGTTCCTGTCAGAATGGTCAGAGCTGAACAGAAGGTTTCATCTTCAAATACAGGACTCAGGTGAAGCTAGAGACTGGAGAAAAATGGGGAAATACGAGGGACTTAATGATGATGAACTGCATGTATTCTTGCATAGAAAAATGACACTGGTAATACTCATATGAACCTTCTCAGTTAATAGGGCAGGTAGAGGGAGATTTTATAGTTGAAGCACAGGAGAAAGCTGAATTCAAGATAAAATATGGTGTAAAAATGGAGTCACTAGAAAAAAGGGAAATGTAAAGGGAGAAAGAAAAAGGAGAGGGGCAATAGGCCAAGATATTTCATGTAAGATTTTTTTCTTTATTACAATGAACTATTGCAAAGATAGGGAAGTGGGGAGGCAAGGGGGAATGAGGGAATCTTCGCTCTCATCAGAGGTGGCTATGAGAGGAAACAGCTTATATACTCAATGGGGTATAGGCATCTGGAGTAAGAAGGAAAGGGGGGTACAGGGGGAAGAGGGGGATGTGAATGATGGAGGAAAGGATGGGCCATGGGGGGAGAGTGGTCAGATATAAAACATTTTCTTTTTTACTGCTTGCAAGGGGCTGGTATTTGATTGCCTGTCCAGGACTATAGGACCAGGTGGATGCTGGGCCTAAGGGGTGATACGGGGGCTCGGGGCCTCTTGGCACCAGGGCCAAGGATCTGGCTGCTGTGCCACTCAGCTACCCTACAGCAGAGTCAGAATAAAAGGAGAGAGAAAATATGTACACGTTAGTGAAGAAATACAAAAGGAGGGAGTTGCGATCAGCAATGGCAATGGTGGAAAAATATGGAAGTAATTTTTGTGATGGACTTATCATAAAGAATATGATCCACCTGCGACAGAGTTGTTGGTGTTGGAACAAAGACTGAAGCACATTTTTATTATTATTATTTTTGGGGGGATACAGGGCAAATGGGCTGGGTGGCCTGCCTGGGACCACATAGCAAGGTGATCTTTGGGTGTCTGAGGCCGGATTTGGACCCGGGTGCTCCTAGCTCAAGGGCCAGTGCTCTGTCCACCAGCCAGCCACCCCTACTATTATTACTATTTTATTTTATTTGGGGTGTTTTTTTCCTTTTTTTTGGTTTTTGCAGGGCAGTGGGGTTGGGGTGGCTTGCATGTCACATGGCTGGGTGATTGTTGGGTGTACAGGGCCAGATGTAGGCTTGGGTGCTCATGGCTCCAGAGCTGGTGCTCTGTCCATTGCACCACCTGGCCATACCTACAATTATTACTATTATTTTTTTATTTTAATTTTTTTCTCTCCCCTTTCCTTTATTGCTCAAGCGAGTCTATATTTTTTTGGGGGGAAGGGGTATTTTGTTTACTCTAAACAAGGATGTTTTATTAATGTATAAAAACACTATTTGTACAAAATGAGAATAAATAAATATTAAACATAAAATCAATTAATTAATTAATTTAAAAAAGATATAACCTCATATGTTTCTTTCCTATCAAAGTCAACACAAGAAAAAAACTATAACCCACTGCTTCTATGTCCTTTCCTTTTCTTCACCTTTCAGTCCTCTGTAATCTGAATGACTATATCACTGAACTGAAACTGCTTTCTCCAATATTATCAGTTATTGCTTTATTGTCAAGTCTATTGATCTTTTCTTAATCCTCATTTTTTCCCTAACATCCCTGATGAATTTGATATTTTGCCTATCTTCCCCCCTTGGGTTTTTCACATACTTTTCTTCCTTGAATCTCCTTCTCTCTGACCACTCTTTGTTTATTTTGCTGGTTCATTATCTATGTCTTGGGGCCTTTTCTATTCTATCTCTATTCTCCTGTATATGGTGAATTTAAAAGCTCTTATGGATTTGATTATAATCTCTATGCTGATGATTCCCAAAACATACACACAAAGACACACAAAAGACACACACACCATTTCTCTTGTTCTCTCCTCCCCATTTCATTCTGTTTAGCAGCAGCCAAGTTGAAATTCCCATCACCTTTAACCTATACTATTTCAATAACCTCTTAATTGGTCTCCTTGCTTCCTTTCCCCCTTTGTCAATTCATCCTTCACATAGTTGCCAAACTGATTATTCTGGAGTGCCAGTCTCACATTATCTAACCCCTATTTGACAAATTCTAATCATTCTATATTGATTCTCTAGTATCAAATGTAAGCTCCAATTCTTAGCTTAAAACATTTCATAACCTGATACAAAATTACATTTCTAAACCTTATTACATGTTACTTTCTTTCTTTATTGTTCATTCCTTTCAACTAAACTTTTGGTACTAATCACACAGAATATATCATCTCAAATCTCTGCCCCTTTGCCCTAGCTTTCTCCTTGGAAGAAATGCACTGCCAAACTCAGTTTGTTTAGTATCCCTTTTTTCTTCAAAACTGTGATACTTTCTACATGAAATCTTTCCTGATATACCTGGCTATTAATAGTATACCTCACCTTTAAAGAAGATTTTCTCTTATGTTTATTTTATATGGATCTTTTTATACTTATTTATGTACATATAATGTGACTAACACAATATAAACTCCCTGGGGATAGTAATTATTTCTTTGTAATTATATTGCCACTATTTAACAGGGTACATGAATTAATAAAAACTTATTTTTTATTGATTGATAGATATTAGATATCAGATTGATTAAGATGACAAAAAATGATAATTATTGGAGGGAATATGGGAAAATTGAGATACTAATTCATTATTAGTAAAATTGTAAACTGATACAGTTCAATGGAGAATAATTTGAAATTATTCCCAAAGGGCTAAAAACTATGCATACTCTTTGATCTAGTAATACCACTCCTAGGTCTGTTTCCCAAAGAGATCATTAAAAAGGGGGACAGGGCCAACATATACAAAAATATTTTTAGTAACTCTTTTTGTGGTGGCAAAGAATTAAAAATTAAGGGGATGCCTACCACTTGGGGAATGACTAAATAAGTTGTGGTATATGAATGTATTGGAATACATAAGAAATGATGAGCAGTCATATTTTAGAAAAACTTGGAAAGACTTAAATGAGCTAATGCTGAGTGAAGTGAACAGAACAAGGAGAACATTGTACACATTAACAGAAGCATTGTGTAAGTATCAACTATAATAGACTCAGCTTTTCTCATTCATAAAACAATCAAAGACAAATTCTAAAAGAATAGTGATGAAAAAGGTCATTCTATCCAGAGAAAGAAATTTGAAGTCTGAATGTAGACTAAAGTATACTGTTTTTACTTTTTAAAGTTAGTTTTCCTTTCATCTATTTTTGTGATAGATCTTTCCTTTTTTTCTGATTCTTCTTTCACAACATAACTAATAAGAAAATATGTTTAGTATGATTGTACATGTAAAATCTATATAAGAAAATGTGTGGTCTTGGAGCAGAAGTTCAAAGTCTTATTAAATTAATGTTGAAAACTATCTTTATATGTGATTAAAATACCATTGTTTAGAAAAATAGATCATACCATCTTGGAAGAAGTAAAAGCTTCAGAACTTGTTCTGAGCAAAGAAATATGAAAAACCTAAATCCTTTTCACTGAAAACAGAACTCGATTTTAACATAAAATTAGAAGTAAAGAAATGGACTAGGAAAATAAGCCACAATAACAACAAAAACAATAGCAAAGAACCTGAGCAAGGATAGTTAGCATGGGAATAGGGAATAATCAAAAAACAGAATCTAATAGCGGACAAGAAAGGCAAAACTGCTACATCCAAAGTCTCAAAGACAAAAGGTAAAATGGTTTCAAGCCAAAAAAAAAAAAAACCTCCCAGAAGACTGTAAAAAAGGATTTAAAAAATTAACTAAGAGAAGAGGAAAAGTTGGGAAAAGTAATGATAACAATGCAAGAAAATCATGAAAAAAAGAATTAACTAGCTGGCAAAGGAAGCACAAAAGTATTGAAAAAAAAATAACACCAAGGCAGCTAGGTGGTACAGTGGATAGAGCACTGACCCTAGAGTCAAGAGGACATGAGTTCAAATTTGATCTCAGCCACTTGATAATTATCTATCTGTGTGATCTTGGGCAAGTCAATTAACCCCATTGCCTTGCAAAATCAGGAAGAAAAAAGAAAAAAAGAACACAAGAAAAAAAATTCAAATGTAAAAAGATACAGACAAATTCACTTAAAGGAAGAGCTCCTTAATTAGAATAATTGACCAAGTGGAAAAGGAAGTATAAGAGTTCACTGAAGGAAATAATTCCTTCAAACAATTAGAATTTAAGAAATGGAAGCTTATTATTCCACAGGACATCAAGAAACAAAACAAAATCAAGAAAACTGAAAAAGTAGAAGAAAATGTGAAATGTCTCATTGGAAAACAACAACTGATGGAAAATGGATTTGGAAAAGACAATTTAAAAATTATTGGACTAACTTGAAACCATGGTCAGAAAAAGGGCCAAGACATCATCTTTTTAAAAATTTTCAATGAAAATGGTGCTGATATCCTAAAAGCTGAGGGTAAAATAAAAATGGAAAGACTCCACTAATAATGTCTTGGAAGACAAAGCAAAGTGAAAACCTCCCAGGACTATTATAGCTAAATTCCAGAATTCCCAGATCAAAAGAGAAAATATTGCATACAAATAGAAGAAACAAATAACATGGAGCTGCAGTAAAGATAAGACAAGATTTACTACATTAAAGAATTAGAGAACTTGGAAATGATAATTCAGAGGACAAATCAAAAATCACCTTTCCAATAAAATTGAGAACAATACTTCAAGGGAAAAATGGATCTTTAATGAAATAGAGAACTTTTAAGCATTCCTGAGAAAGAGACCTGGGCTGAATAGAAAATTTGACATTCAAATACAAGTCTCAGTGTTAAGCTATTTACATTTCTACAAGGGAAGATGATAATTGTAACTCCTAAGAACTTGATCATTATTAGTTGGATGGAGTATACATAGATAGAAGTCATGGGTATAAGTTGATTATGGAGAGATGACATTAAAAACATAAAAGTAAAGGGTCAGAAAGAGGGATGTCCTGGGAGAAGGAGGGAGGAAGAGGTAGAATGGGGGAAATTGATTGTAACAGGTCAAAGGATTAGTTTCATGAAATGTAAAATGATATTACTATATGATTTTATACCAAATGATGATCATTTTTCCTTCATAGTAGATCATGAAAATCATTTCCAAAGTCAGTTTGTATCAAAGTATGGCACACATACACTGATGAAATTATAAACATTTTCATGAAGCCCCATTGGAGGCATGAGAGTTAGTGGACAGAGTGTGGGAGTCAAGTAAACTTGACTTCTAAATCTTCCCCATTTTCTTACCAACTTTGAGTTGTGTCAAACCTCTGTAGATCTCAATTTCCTTGCCTTGAAATGAGGTTCATGGATTTATTTTTTAAACTCCTCAAGCTCTAAATCTTATTTTATTCTACACAAGTTAATGAAATATCCTGTGTATGGCATAATATGAACTGATTTCAAATAATGTGTCTGTCTGTTTTTAGTCATATCATTTGGGCAAGTCACTTCAATGCATTCAACCTCAGTATTTGTACCCATAAATTGAAGAAGTTGGACTATATTTCCTCTAAGATGTCTTCTTATTCTAGACTGTCAGAATCCTATTAGCCACTTATGTTCATTCAGCTTGAAAGTTAACAAAAGGGAGATTAAATGTGGCATAGCGGAAAGAGCATTGAATTTGAGTCAGAGAACCTGGGTTCAAATCCTGAGTTTTACTACTTACTGTGTAACTTTGTATATACATACATACATACATACATACATACATACATACACACACATATTGTTGGGAACTGATAGGACAAAATAAAGATATTCCATGGGCATTTCTTTTGGTCCATGTCATCTGTATACTTCCCATATTTTATCATAAATCTCTTTATTTATACAAAGGGAATAGAAAGAAACTCTAGGTCAATAGGCCTTGTTAAAGGATTAAATCGACCTTCCAACAGGTCCTTCTTTGATTTTGTACCAATCTGCCAGCAGTCAAATAGCTATCTTGTCTGCTTGCATACTTTAATTCCTTCTAGGAACCCTAGGTCATTAGGAACATGTTTGCCTATTTCCCCAATTCTCTCAGGTTCTGAAAATTTGCTTTTTAATGCCAGAATCTGTAAGTGTGTTTCCACTACCTTTTAAAAGTCTATACTAAATCCTTTTACCTGCTGTTTGTACATGCTATTGTTTCTGGCTTTTTCATTTGTATATATCTGATTTCTGACTTCCTAGCTATCCTCCCAGTCTTACCTGTCATACAAGGGACTAGAGTCCATTTAAGATGAGCACAAGGTTTAAATTGTTATGATGTAACAGAGAAAACAATTATATGACATTCAAGAATAGTAATGGCTTGAATAAAATTTCAAAAAAAGGTTATTGCAAGAATATCTGGCTGATTTAAGTTCTGTCAGACTGGGCTAAACTAATCTTGGAGGGGAGGTTGGTAGTCTCATAGTGGATCTAGAGAACAGAATTGAGAAGCAAGAGGGAATTTGATAGAGGACCTCTGAATGCAGAAAGGAGAGAGAGAGAGAGAGCGAGAGAGAGAGAGAGAGAGAGAGAGAGAGAGAGAGAGAGAGAGAGAGAACCTAGAAGAATGCAGGATAAGATGATTTAAATAGGGTCTCAGATTAAAAGAACTGAACCAGAAGTATGAATAGCCAAAGTTTTTTGTTTTTTTTTTCTGGGGAAGAGTTCAGGAGTCAATGACAAAATTACAGTTCAGGTAGCTCTAAGAAAATTATAGAATAAATGGACCATTTAATCTACGAGGAAGGTGATTCTGCCCTATTACCCTTAAATAGGATATGAACTTTTTGAACATAAGAAATATCTCACTTTTCTGAATGTCTCTAGGGCTTAGCAGAGTGTTTGACACAATGGAAGTATTTTTGGAAATAAACATTTATTATGTGCATACTATATGCTAAGTATGTTGCTAAGCACGAGGGACAAAAAAAAGAGACAAAAAGATAGTACTTGTTCTCAGGAAGCTTGTGATCTAATGAAGAAATATTGTTTCACTTCTATATGTATGTATGCTTTCCATTCAATCATTCAATTATCCATATCATCTGGACCCCAGATGAAAAATAAGCTTGTTCTTCAGTTGCAACACAAAGTCAGAAAAAGAGACACCAAAATTGGACCTTGAAGTATAGAGAGAATTAGCAAGAAAATAAGACTTAAAGTGAAGTCTATTGACTTGTAAGGAAGTGATATAAGAAGATCACAAATATGATATGAATGATTGTGTGACAAAGAAGCTCCTAAGAGAGAAGACTGTATTAACAGGAGCTAGCATTTTTTAATAGAAGTTCAATTTCCAGAATACAAGTGCTAGCCTATCACATAGTTTTCTTCTTTGAGAAGATCACTTTTAGAGTTCTGTTCAGTGATAGAGACTGAGAATAGAATATTGGCAAAGAATCTGGAAGATGGCAAAGATAGAATACTTTGGATTAAAATACTGACACTCACACATAATAAATGAGTGATGCTGGTCAAATCAATTAACTTCATAATTTTCAGGCAAATATCCAAGATTATACATGAAAAAGAATTGTTAATTTACATTGTTTTAAGAAGTTTCCACACCTATGTTAATGAAAGCCTTGATCAAGCCTATCTACATCTTAATGTCAATATTTCTTAGTGATATTTTTCTGTGATTTCATTTTCTATTCTGTCTTTCTCTGGTTCAATTTCATTAAAAGGATTTGAAAAGTTGCTTCCTTCTTCTGTTTTTTAAAAGATTTTGTGTAGGGATGGCTAGATGGTGCAGTGGATAGAGCACTGGCCCTGGAGTCAGGAGTACCTGAGTTCAAATCCGGCCTCAGAGACTTAATAATTACCTAGCTGTGTGGCCTTGGGCAAGCTACTTAACCCCATTGCCTAGCAAAAGCTAAAAAAACAAAAGATTTTGTGTAATATAATAATTGATATTTTCAAGTAATTTATAGAAATCATTTATAAATAATCTGAACCCATATGTGTTTCCTTGGTAGTTAATTTATGGCTTGTTCAATTATTTTTAGTGAAATTGAGCTATTTAGTTTTACATTTCTTATTGTTTGACTATTTTAATGTTTTGTAAAGGGTTCTGAATTTCCCTTTATTATGTTTTATATTATTTTTATTTTTTACATTAAACTGGTTATGCAGTATATCCATTTTTGATCTCTAAAAGACTTTTGAGTTTCGTTTATGATCTTAAGAATGTATTTCAATTTTTCAATTCTCTGACTTCAAAAACTTCAGTTTATGCTTTCTTATGGTCAATTTGTTGATTTTTTTCCTTTTTTGTATCTTAAAATTTATCTTAAACTTAAATACAAAATGAGGAAAGGAAAAAATTGCTATATACAAAGCAGAATATGAGAGGATTCAATATAAAATAATAAATTTTCATTTGAAGAAAATCTATATAAAAATGCTATACATTGCATAAAAGCACACCAACTTTTCTTTACTTCCTTGTAGGTTTCTTTTGTTCTCTGCTGTGCATTTTTTACTTGATATTTTCCCTCTGCCCCCCAAAGCAGGTTACAATTGAGCATGTACATATACATACATACATATATACAAATATATATGTACATATGTAAACACATATTTATATCTATATTTGTGAAAGCCATACAAACATCTACAAATATTTGTATATATTCATATAAGGTTGCATTATACCTTTTTCCACTTCTCTGTGTTTCTTTGAAGGCAATAGCATTTTCTGTCACAAGTCTAAGTCTTTCCATTTTCTTCTAAATCGACCAGCGCATCATTTTTTTTACACCACAGCAATATTCCAATGCAATAATATCTTTAAAAAATTGTCTTTAAAAGTTCCTCTGTCCCCTTTCCCAAATTTATGCACTTCTTCTATTCTTGCCTACATAGATTTTATTTATATAAGAAAATTTTAATTTAAAATTATTTTAGTTATCCATTTTACACTTCAACAATTGTCTCATCTTATAATATAATTTAAGATCTGATACTGATAATTCTACTTCTTTCTTTTTTTCCCTGTTTTCTTGACCTTTTATTTATGACCTTTTGTCATTATTTTTTCTAACTCAGTAAGATAAACTTTTTAGTATTTAATTGGAATGTTAGTGAATAAATAGATTAGTTGGGCAAAAGTGTCATTTTAAAAATCATGTTGACTTTACATACTGATGAATAATAAATATTGCTTCAATTAATTAGATCTGACTTTGTATAAAATATATTTTACACTTATGTTCATTTAGTTCCTCTGTTTTGGCAGCTCTATGCTTAGGTATTTTGCCATGTCTAGTTATTTTAAATGGTCTAAGATAATATTGAATAATAATGCTGTCACATATTGTAGTTTCTCTATTTTTGTCTTTTGATTATATCTATCTTAATTTCAACTTTGTCAGAGATCATGATTACTACCCTTGCTTTTTTTACATAATAAATTCTATTCCTGCCCTTTTTCACCCTTTTTCATACAAGTGTAGCTCTCGTTTTTATGGTGTATCCCGAAAGCAATGTATTGTTGAATTCAGATTTTTATTCTCTATTCATTTCTGTTTTACTGATAAATTTATTCCATTCACTTTCTAAGCTACAGTGACTTCTTGTGTATTTTTCTCCTTCCTGGTTTTCCTCATTATTTTTCTCTCTATTTACTCTATCCCTCCTCATTCTTCTGTTTTATTTCTACTCACTACCCTGCCGTCCTTTTCCTTAACCTAGTCAACCCTCCAAGAATCCCTCCCTTATCCTTTCCTTTCCCACCCTATCTTCTCACCATTTTCTTTCTGAAATTAGAAGATATGGAAAGTCGTCTGCATATCAGTTGATCCCTCTTTAACCCAGCATTGATGAAAATAAGGTTCCAGTATTAACTGCCTTCTCTCCCCATTAACTTCTGTATCAATTTTTCCTTTTATTTCTCATTTGTATAAGATAATTATTCCTTTTTATCTCTGCCTTCACAGTTTTTTAGAATCATTTCATCAAATTCAGCTCAACCTATCTTTCTTTCAAATGACCTAAATAATAATAATAGTCATAAAAGTGATTAATATTTTATACATAAGAAATGAGTAATTTGCTCTAATTGAGTCCCTTATGATTAACTTTTAATGTATGTTTTATATTTCTTGTGGATGTTATATGTAAAATTTTTCCCTTAGTTCTGGAGGTTTTAGTCATAAAAAGCCTGAAAATATTTCAGTTTATTAAAAGTCCATTTATTTTTAATTCAGAATTATATTTAACATTACTGGGCAAGTTACCCTTGAAAATAACCAGTTCTTTTTCTCTATGAAATATATCATTCCATGACTTATGATCCTTTAATGGTAGCTGCTTTGTCTTGTATAATCTTTACAATCTTTATTGTGGATCCAAGATATTTAAATTGTATTTTTCTTTTTGCTTCCAATATTTTCTACTTAAGTTGGAGCTTTGAAAGTTGACTATAATATTCCTATAAACTTTCTTTCTGGGATCACTTCCAGTGATTTTTTTTTCTCTTTCTGCTTTTTATCCTTGTTTAAAAACTTCAGGGAAATTTTCCTTGATACTTTTTTATAATATTGTGTCAAGATCCTTTTTTATCATAATGTTCATATAATTCAAATATTTTATATTATTTCTCCTTGATCTGCTGTGCAGATTAGTTGCTTTTTGAATGAAATGTTTCATTTTGTCTCCCAAGTTTTTCATGCTTTTGATTTTGTTCAGTTATTTCATAGTCTCTTAGAATATCATTAGGTTCCCCTTGCCCAATGATAGTTTGTTGTTGTTGTTGTTGCTGTTGCTGTTTAAGGTTTTTGCAAGGCAATGGGGTTAAGTGACTTATAATTATTAAGTGTCAGATCTGGATTTGAACTCAAGTACTCCAGACTCCAAGGTCGGTGTTCTATCCACTGCACCACCTACCTGCCCTCCATTATGGTTTTCAAGGAATTATTATCTTTCTTAAGTTTTTAATTTTCTAATTCATGCTGTTTGGCTTTCCTTTTTTTCCTTTAACTGTGGTCTTTTTGTGCCCAATGCCTAAGTCAATTCCTGACAATTAATAGATGCTTAATAAATGCTTATTGATGCATTGACTGCTATGTATACCTTCTTAGTATGAAGAGGAAGAATTCAGTACAATATATAGTAATTTCAGAGTTTTCACAGGAAGCAAACAGTCTACAATTTGCAATTTTTGATGATGAAATTATTTTAAAAATCATTCTATAACTTGAAGACAGAATTTTATGTAGATCATTATGTAATGATTATTACAAAGGTACTCTGAATTATTGATTTTATATTTAATTGATTTAAAAACTGCTAAAATACATTTTATAATATTTTAATGTTTTTACATTTTAAATGATTCATATTTGTAGGCCAAAGTACATTAATAATAGCTATTGATGGTTGGATAAAGAAAAAGTTTGGTGATTAATCAGCTATTCAAAGAGAAGCCTTCTCTTTGTCAGTGGTCCTAAAGTCCCCAGGAGTACTTCAGATTCTAAAAGTAATGATGAATATCACTTACATTTATATGACATTGTAAGGTTTACAAAGTGCTTTCCCAAAACAATGCTTTGAAAGAGAAGTCTGATTATTATTATTTTCATTTTATGACAAAATGGCATTTAGAGAGATATCAAGACTTGCTCATGGTCACATGCAGCATAAAAGTGGAGGTTTGAAGGTCTTCTAACCTTAAGAGAAAAATTCTTTTCAATATACCAAATTGTTTCTAGAATATGAACAGGGCTAAGGATGGAACTTTTGACTTTGCTGATATAAGAAACTCCCTGATGAGGAAAATTCTTCTACCAATGAGACAGGCAATCTTTTCATAATTTATAATCAGAGTTTCCTAACTGACTATAGAGCACCAAGAAAAAAGTCAAGGGACTGGATTCTCAGTGCTATATATCCATTTGAAATCACATCTTCAGGAATAATATCTTATTATTAAAAAATTAAATCATTGTTAATGTTGAAAATAATGTTTGTCATTGTATTCATCAAAGCAAATGTATGAAGAAAAATTTATATGATTGACAACATTAATTTGGTAACTGGCTATTTTCATTAGTTGATTGGGGCCAGAGCTGTGATTTTATCAACTGTGTAAAAATTCCTACTCATGTAAACTGCTAAGTTCTTTGTTACTGAATATTCTTAGAGGGCTGCCTGAGATAAAGAGAAGTTAAATGATGCCCAGGGTCACACAACTAGTATATATCAGAACTGAGACTTCCATCCAACAGTTACTTTCTTCAATTCTATCCTTCTATTATATCACACTTCCTCTTGATTTCACCATTATCATTATTTAACAGTCAGGAAGCACCCAGTATATATGTATATATATATATAAAACTGCTAAGGTACTTTTTACAAGACACAAAGGAATAATAAAAGTCATTTGCATGGGGATAAGCATGGGAGGACAATTTGTTTTGTTTTTAATCTTTCTAAAAGAAAAATATGGTAGCTAGAAGGCTATTTATAAAATGGAGAGAAGTGGAGTCTCTGTCCAAGAGGTTTCTACATCTATGGTTTTGGAAGCAATAAATAAGTTTAATTAAAATAGTGCAGGAAAAATCATTTAATGAAGAACTAATTTGACTAATTAAATGGCTAAGAAGTGCCTTGCCAATTTTTAAAAAGCAAAAATAGCTCTCATAGAATGTTAGATCTGGAAAGCACCTTTATAGTTAACTTCTTTATGATATGATAATGTATTTTCCTAGCCTCTGTAGTTAGAAGAGGCAGTTGGACCTTAACCTGACAACCAGTTTAATCTGCATCACAGTATCAAACTGCTTCTATCAGTAATAGATTATTTTTTCCAATGCAATGTGCTTAGAAATGAATATGTTTTGTGTATAAATAACACATTGGATTTTGAAACAACTAATTATCTATTAATAGCATAAGCACTTTTTCAGACAAAGCCATTTTGAAGAGTGCTGAGAAGCTTGTCTCATTAGTCAGTGTTTAATGTGATACGTGCAGTATTGATGGCAGACTGTGGCTCAGTGCTGGACTCCTTTAATGCATTTGAATGTGTAGATTATAACCTCTTTTTTGATGTCAAGATGAAGTTTGGAGAATTCTAATTTTCACTGAATTACCAAACTGAGATTAGATATATTTATGTTCTTCTCATGTATCTTGTTTCCCTAATGCAGATTTTAGCTATGAATACTTCTTACTGACTCTAAATGAAACTTGCCTCTGAAACACATCCTTGATTTATTTATGTCTGTTCATTCATTCATACATTCATACATTCAAGAATTTTGCAGGACAAATAACCTGTACAAATGAAATGGGTTAAAAAGTGGACCATCATTTCTGTTGGACTGAACATATTGCATATTCATTCCTGTGATTGCTCTATGAGATCTCCCTTCCCCTACAGAAGTCCTTATCTATTCAGAGGTAATGTGAGATTCTCCTTGGTTATCCCTATTAAACAAAAAAAATAGAAAATCATATATATATATATGTATATATATATATATACATATATATATATATATGTATGTATATGAAAGGAAGAGAGTGGGAGATTGAATGTCCTACACTGAGAGCAGAAACAAAACTATTTCATCCAGAATGCAGAGTGCACAAAAAAAGAATAATGTGCCACAAATTTGGAAATATGGGCTCGAATTAGATGATGGAGAGCTTTAATAACTAAAGATAGGAAATTATATTTCATCATATAGACCCTAAGGAGTAATCAAGAGATCTTGAGGAGGGAAATGATACAGACAAATTGTGCTTTAGGAATCTACTTTGGCAGCTATGTAGAGAGTGGCACAGATAGGAAATACAGATATATAGATATATAGATTATAGATATATAGATATAGATGTATATAAATATTTATTTACCTATTATATATTATATTTCATTTTAGATAATATGTAACAATATATATATATATATATAAAATAGATATATTTATATGTAAAAAGATAGATTAGCTATAGAAGAAAAATAAAAATAGAAATTAAATACCTTGATTGGTTATGGGCAGGGAGATAGAGGAAAGAGTAAAGGATGACTGTAAAGTATGAAACTGGGTACTCAAAAGTATGATAATGAAAAAGGCAAAGTGGTTTAGTACAGTGGTTCTCAAAGTTAGGGGGACCATAAAGTCAAAATTATTTTCATAATATTAAAATGTTTTAATTTAACCTGACAAAAATCAATAGATATAGTCAAATAAGCAAAAGGTCTTTAAAGAAGAATCCTCAGTAAATTTTGGAGTTACAAAGTAACCCTATTGCCAGAAAGTTTGGGAACTGCTCGCTTAATGAAAAGACTTAATGTGAAGCTGGAATTTGTGGCTCAGTTGTTTTTCAGTTGTGTCCAACTCTGCGTGATCCCCTTTGGAATTTTCTTTGCAAAGATACTAGAATGGTTTGTCATTTCCTTCTTCAGCTCATTTTATAGATGAGAAAACTGAGATAAACAGGGTTAAGGGACTTTCCCAAGGTCATACAGCTATTAAGGTCTGAGACTGGAAGTTAAGTCTCGCTCTCATTCCAGGTTGGCATTCTATCCAATTCACTATCTGTCATGAGTTACCTATGTGATGTTGGGGCAAGTCTTTTCTTCTATAGAGTTCAATTTCCTCACATAAAATGAGGAGATTGAATTAAAAGACCTCTAATTCTTATGATATTAGAGAGACAATGTGGTGTATTAGGTAGAGAGCTAACCTCAGAAACAAGAAAACTTGGACTTAGTCCTATTTCTGACACTTACTAGCTGGGTTACCCTAGGCAAATCATTTAAATTTTCATTGCCCTAGGCAACTCTCTCAGATTTTAAATTGCAGTGAAGGTGACATACTGCAATTGTAAAAGAAATTTTCTTATCCAAAAATTCACTATGGCAAATTAATCCTTATCCTATGAAAGAGAATACTTTCATTTCCTGAAATTGTATTACCAGAATGTCATAGAAGTCTGCTTTGGGTAAAATAAAATGATTAAATATTAATTAAATCAGTGTTACCTATGAGCAGCAGGGTAGTCTGAGAATAGATGGTCTGTTTCAATTTTCAAAAGATGGGGATTCAAATCCCACTTTTGGCATACAGTAGCTCAGTGACCGTGGACTATCATTTAAACTCTCTCCTAATCTCAGGCAACTTTTTAAAAACTAAGTTAGAATAGAGTTTCAGATTTTCATTGGTGGAAGGACTTTCAGAACTGAAAATTTCCTGGACTGATAAAATTTCAAATCTATACCAGATAAATTAATAATAATGGTAATAATAAAATATGGTGTCAGATATAATCATTAATCCCTGTGGTTGGATGCAGCAGTAGTGGTGGGCTAAATTTAAGCAAAGGTCTGTGGATTTGACCTTTGTTCAGATAGCAAAGAGAGGACAGGAAGGGAGTGTGAATAAGGAAGAGGCATCCAGAAGATAAAGTTTATGTGTCCTCTTACTGGTCAGCACTCAAACAAAGGGATTATATTGGCAGAGAATTTTTGAATCTTCCCTTGAGACTTCTTCAAAAACAAAAACAATTGCAAAAACAATAATAATGACATCAAGATTTACCTTTCAATTAGACACTAAATTTTTAAGGCTTTTCTATCAGAAATTTATCTGCCTTCTGAACCCAAAATTCCTTTGGCAGGAAACAGTCTAGTAAAAATTGTACCTGTACTTTTGTATTTAACATTTTTGCATATTAATAACTGTGTAAGAGGAATTAGGACTAAGGGTAAAAGAAAGAAAACCATGAGTTAGAAAGGAAAACGATGAGAAGTTTTTTTTTAAAAAATGAACATAGTATACATTCAGATTCTGTGGTGGGGTTTTTTTTGTTTTTTATTCATCTGGATATGGATGGTATTATCCATAACAGTCCTCCTGAAATGCTGAGAGATGCTGCATCCATCATAGTTGATCAACTCACAATGTCATTGTTAATGTGTAAAATATCCTCTTGGTTCTGCTCCCTTTGCTCAACATCTCTTTATGTATTTCCTTCCATCCTTCTTTAAAGTCTGAAAATTCTTGATTTCTTATAGAGCAATAATACTTCATAGCATTCACATACAATTACTGGCTCAGCTGTTCCTCAATTAATCGGCATCCCCTCCATTTTCAATTCTTTACTACAACAAAAACTATGATTTCTTTTGATATAAGCCTGGTATTGGTATTGCTGGGGATGGGACAGTTTTGAGGTGAAATCTGTTTCTATGTCAAGGTTCTTAATCTGGTATATGAACATTCACAAAAAGTACATTGACAGAGATCAAGAGGTCTCTGAATTTTTAAAAAAAATGATCTTTGTTTTCCAAAATAGTTTCTTTTTAAACTTTGCAATTCTGTGACCTTAATTTTAAGCATCTAAAAGGATTATTCTGAGAAAGGGTTCAGAGGTTTACCAGACTTCCAAAGGGGATCATGACAACAAAGCAATAAGATTAAGAATCCCTGCTCTGTGTATTTTTAACTCACTTCTCATAGTTCTCTCTCTGATAAATTTAACAAAAGAAGCCCCCTTACCCAATGAAAGTCCATAAATACTAGATTTTCACTATTTTTAAACAATAAGAGCTATCATTTGTTAGTTCCTTAAGATTTGCAGATTTTTATAAATAGTATCTTATTCTCATAACAACTTGAAAAGGTAGGAATTATCATTATCTTTATTTTACATGAAGAAACATTTGTATGAAGAAACTGAGCCAAACAGAGGATAAATGACTTACCAGAGAACACAAAGTTTTCAAGTTTCTGAGGCCATATTTGAATTCAAGTCTTTGTAACCTCAGAACCATCATTCCAGCAGTTATCTCCAGTTTAAAAATTCCCAGTTCCTTCATATGGACTTATTATCAATTTCTCTTCATCTTTTGCCAGACATCCTCTAATCTATCAGTATCTTTCCTAAAATGTGATAATCTAAACTAAACATAATTCCAGATATACCTGTTCATTATAAAAAATTTAGTAGACTCTGTCTTCATTCTTGATTTTATCATTTAATTTATGTGGCTTTATATTGCATAATTGTGGCATGTCATGCCACAATTTTATCAGCTCATACTAATTATTTATTTCAGTTACATTCTTGTAGCCATTTTGTATATTGTTCTCTTAGTTCTACTCACTTTATTTGATGTTGCCTTTTATTTTACTTTGGATTTTATTGCTGTTTATTTTTAACATTTAAAAGAAATTGAATTCTAAGTTCTCTCCCTACTCCACTCAGTGAGGGGGCAAGCAATACATCAATTATCCATGTGAAATTATAAAAAAAAAATATGAAAATATATTTCTATATTGTCCCTAATGCAAAAAAAGCAAAAAATAAAGAAAGTGAGAAAATCATACTTCAATTTGTTCTCAGAGTTTATCAGCTCTTTCTGGAAGTAGATAACAATTTTGATCATGATTACTTTGGAATTGTCTTGGTTCTTTGAATTGATGAGAGTAGCTAAGTCTTTTACAGTGGATCATTATTAAAATATTGCTGTGTACAATGATCTCCTGCTTCTGTTCATTCTATTTTTGCATCACTATATAGTTCTTACTTTTTTGAAATAATTTCTCATCATTTCATAAAGCACAATAGTAATCCATCACAATTATATGCTACAACTTCTTCAGTCATCAATTGATAGATTTGTCTTCAATTTCTAATTCTTTGACTCCATAAAAGGTACTACTAAAATACTTTTGTACAATGAGGTCCTTTTCCTTTTTCCTTAATCTCTTTGGACCTTGTATTTTAATTGCTTGGTCAAAGGTTATGCACGGTTTTAAAGTCCTTTAGACGCAGTTGCAAGTTGTTCACCAGGATGATTGGAGCAGTTAAGCTAGATATAGTTATTAGTACGCTTATTTTCCCTCATCCCCTCTAGCACTTGGCATTTCTGAAAGGTATGAAGTAGTATCCTCATAGTTTTTTAATTTTCATTTCTTTAATCAATAGTGATTTGGACTATTTTGTATGCCTTTTGATGGCTTTGATTACTTCTTCTGGAAACTGATCTTTCAGCATTTATCAATTGGGAAATGATACTTATTTTTTATAAATTAACCCTACTTCCCTACATATCTGAGAAATAAGACCTCTTTAAGAAAAACTTACTGTTAATTTTTTGATATTGTTTTATTGTGTATGATATCTTGTGTATGATATAATTTCCCTTATTATCTCTTTTCATTAGGTTTATTTTTGCTTTTGCTTTGTTTGATTGCCACCCTTTTTTTTTTACTTCAACTAAAACATAATAGGTTCTTTTCTTACTTTGATTCTGCATGTGCATCTTTCAGTTTTATGTGTGGTTTCTAATAAACAATATATTATTGGATTCCTGTTTCTAATCCAATTTAATATCTACTTCCATTTCATGAGTGAGCACCTCCCATTCATCCTATATTCTTTTAAAAAATTCTTCTCTCTTTTTGTCCAGTCCTTCATTAAAAATCTGTTTTGCTTCTGACTACTATCTCTTTTATCATTTATAATAACCGTTTTATCATCCCACCCCAATTTTTCTTATTCCCTTCCACTTCTTCCCTCTTGGGTAAGATAGATTTCTATACCCAAGTGAGTATGCACACCCATTCTTCTCTCTCTGAGTCAGTTCCAATGACAGTGAACATACTGATAAGCTCTTGCTTTTGTATCTCTTTCAGGTGATATAATTTCCCCTTTGTACATCTCCCTTTCTTCTTCTCACAGTGCATCCCTCTAGTCATTCCAAAATAGCTCACACCATGCTCTCTATCTGTGTAGACTCCTTCTAAATGTCTCCATAATAATAAAGTTCTGAGGTATTGTATGTGTCTTATTGCTATACAGTAATGTAAACAGTAAGTTTAACTTCATTGTTTGTCACACATGTTCAATTCTCTATGACTCCATTTATGGTTATCTTGGCAAAGATCCTGGAGTAGTTTGTTATTTTCTTCTCCAGTTCATTTTACAGAAGAGGAAACTGAGCAAACATGATCAAGTGACTTGCTGAAGGTCTCATAGCTGGCAAGTATATGAGATTGAATTTGAACTCATAAAGATGGGTATTACTAACTCTAGGTGCAGTGCTCTGTCTTCTGCATCACCTAGCTGCTCTAACTTTTCTGAGTTCCTTGTAATTTGTCTTTCATTTTTATCTTTTTATGTTTCTCTTGAGTTTTTTAACTGAATATCAAATTTTCTATTCAACTCTGGTCTTTTCTTCAGGAATGTTTGTAAGTTTGTAAGTTCTCTATTTCATTATATATCCATTTTCCTCCCCCAAAGGATTATGCAAAATTTTTCTAGGCAAATTATTTTTTGTTGGCATCCTATTTATAATAACTAAATAGTGTGTGATCCTGACTATGACTTCATTATATTTGAATTATTTCTTTCTTTCTGGAAGTTTGCAATATTCTCTCCCATACCAGGAAACTCTGGAATTTGGCTAAAATATTTATGGAAGTTTTCATTTTTTGATTTTTCAGGAGTGGATTATTTCAGTTTCTATTTTACCCTCTAAGCTAGCAAGTTAATTTTCTTTGATAATTTCTTATAATATTGTATCATGTCTTTCAAGTCCATTAATTTTTAGATTTTCTTTCTTGACCTTGAACTTTATATTAAAGTAGGGTTTACTTTCCAGGGAGTAGGGGGGCACTGTCCCAAGGGTTTTTTGGTGCTGCTGTTTTCAGAGCTAGTTCTGAGGGTTTGTAAGTTTTTCATCATTTTCAAGATACTCTTCTAATTTGTTCTCTTATCTTTACTGAGGAAAGGTCTTGGTACATATGACAGTATTCTTCTCATCCCCAGAATTGTGACCAGACTGTGATTTCTTCTAACCAATCACAAATACTTCTCGCTCTCTCTCTCTCTCTCTCTCTCTCTCTCTCTCTCTCTCTCTCCCTTGAATTTCATATTCTCTCCCAGAATTTCATATTAGCAATAGAGTTGTAAATTACAGCCAGCTACACCTAATATCAGTGAAAGGTCCCTGGTAATATTTTTTTTACCAGTTGTCTGACTCTCTTACGATCTCTGAGTTGAAAGCTTCCAAAACTCTTACTGTGGTTGTCATGGCTACTTCCTGAGTGCTCTCTTAGTTGGCCACCAGTCCAATGTCACAAACCACTCCTGCAGATCTCCTAAGCTGTCTTAGACTGGCAAAACATGGCATTTGGACCTTATATTTGATGTGCTGCTCCAAAATTTGATTTGAGGTATTGTTTTAAATTTATTTGGAAGAGGGGCGGCTAGGTGGTGCAGTGGATGGAGCACCGACCTTGGAGTCAGGGGTACCTGGGTTCAAATCCGACCTCAGACACTTAATAATTACCTAGCCGTGAGGCCTTGGGCAAACCACTTAATCCCATTGCCTTGAAAAATCTAAAAAAATTTATTTGGAAGAGAAGGTTGAGAGAGCTGTTATGGGTTGCAATCTATTCCTATATCTTGGCCCCTGCCTTTTCATTAATACAAATGGATCTTCTTATATCTCTCTAAATTCTGCACATGTCATTTACTGCACATGAGCTTTTCATTTCATTAATCCCTCATATTATAGATGCCCTCTTTGTTTCTTCTTCTTTGTTTGCATGAAAATAGTATCATAAAGATGCTGGTATGTAGATGGGAACTTTATACTTATCTTTAACTTCTTTACATATGTTCTCAGTAGTAGAATTTCTGGGTCATTTAGTCACTTTATTTTCCCACACAATTACAAATTGCCCACTAAATTGGTTGAACCATTCATACCTCTTTGTTGTTCAACTATTTCAGTTATATGACTATTTAACACTTTGATACATTTGGTGTGTTTGTTTTTTGGCAAAAATTCTGGTGTGGTTTGCAATTTTCTTCTAAAACTCATTTTTCAAAAGAGAAGCAAATTGAGGCGAAAAACCCATTAACTGAGTCACATAAGCTAGTATCTGAGGTTGGATTTGAACTCAGAAAAAAGAAACTTCTGGACTCTAGACCCAGAATTCTATCCATTGAGCGACTTAGTTGTCTTTCAAGGGAGACTAGCAGGTGACAACTTACTATATGAACATGCAGCTAGGAACAAGCATACTCTTGGTATTATATATTTATGTCAATTACTTATATAGCTTCGACACATTAATAATACCAAGTTTTTATATGAGACTTTAAGGTTTTCAAAGAACTTTAGAAATACTATATCATTTGATCATCAAGATGATCTTTTGAAGTAGGTGTCATTATTTCTGGTTTACAGATGTAGAAACTGAGGTTGAAAGGTTAGGTGACTTGCCCATCAAAGAAATAATAACTATCTGAACCTGGATTTGAACTCAGGTCTTCCTGATGCCAAGTCTGACACTCTATTCACTGTTCTATGTGACAGTATCCTATTTTATTTGTGATATTTATTGTACATTTTTTTATTTTCTACATTTTCTCTTTTTTCTATCATTTAATTTATATATAAAATACTTTTAATTATCTATGAAAAAAATGTTCATTTTGCTTTTTATGATCTATTTTTCCTTTAGTTAAGAATTATCTCCCAAATATAACTGTGAAATATACATAATCTTATACTTTTTATTTTGATTTTTGTGAGGTAAACTTTTTATTATTATTATTATTATTATTATCATATATGTATTTATAGCTTATTTTGGTAAATGATACAAGGTATTGATCTAAACTCAATTTCTGCCAAACTATTTTCCATTTTTTTTCCTCCAGAAAGCAAGATATTTTCTGTAGAAAGCAAGTCATTCTTTTGTATTGGTCCTTAATAATGTGTTTTGTCTCTCACCTTTTGCCCATGTTCTTTGAAATCTGCCTTTGAGTCACTCATCCTCTCTACAGCAGGTAATAGAAGGGAGCTATTGGTAGGACAAGTCTGGAACCACTGAGGAGAATGCTTCACAACTCAGCTGCTTATCCAGATTCATAAGACTAAGGGTCAGTGCTTAGGAAGGGTTCTTGAAGAATTTTATATTATATTTCAACAACTTAGCTGAAAGAGAATTGTACTAGATAACAATATTGGACTAGATACTAAAAGACTTTGTGTTCTCACTGAAACTAAATGCCTCCTTCCTTCTCTGAATAAAGAGAAATTCAGTCAAAATGGTCCTTAAGGTCCTTTCCAGCTCTCATTCTCTGGAATTCTATGACTTGAACTCCATTTTGTACTACCTCATTCAATTGCAGTTTTATTGAATTAAATGATCTTTACTTTATGGTTTTTACAAGTTGCTTCTCCATTCTGGAATCTTACTTTTCTGTTAAATGAAGAGGTTTAAGAGTGTTTCTAGTACTTCTAGTTCTAACATGATACTTTGAAAAATTTTACTGGGAAAAGGGCTGGCCTTCAAGCATTCTTTTAGTCCTCTTCCCAATACATCAATCTATTTATAGTAAAAGTTTCAAATTATCTTTGTTTATGTGAAGAAACATTGATATTAACATTTAGTTTTCAGAAATGATTAACTGAATTAAGAAACTACCAAATGAGAGACTTCTTCAGGAGTCAGGGGAGGGGCAGAGGGTGATTATAAAGTCTCCATAGCAGTGACGTTTTGGTTCCCCTGGGGTTATACATAGGCTCACAAATCAGTATCCTCCTCCCCGCCCCCAAAAGAGTCTACCATTTGAGCCAATAGCCCTCAGAAAGGTTTGTGGTGCTTCTTCCAAGCACAGTATTTCTTTATTATTATTCTGGTAAAACAAATTTTCTCCTCATCTCTGCCTGTGAATATCCATCTCTTTTAGTCTCTCCTCAGTTGACTCCATTTCATTAGTTGAAAGTGACAGCTAGAGGAGCCATTAGGTGGCACAGTGGATAGAGCACTGGCCTTGGGGTCAGGAGTACCTGAGTTCAAATCCAGCCTCAGACACTTAATAATTACCTTGGCCTTGGACAAACCACTTAACCCCATTTACCTTGCAAAAACCAAAAAAAAAAAGTGACAGCTAGGGTCAAAAGAATCCAGTACAATGTAAAATGTGCTGAGTTTGAGTCCAAGTACTTGGGTTACAATCTTGTTTCTGACACATTACTTATATGATCTTGAGCAAGTCCCCTAAACTTTCTAAACATTTGTTTTCTTATCTGTAAAATGGAGTAAGATGTCAAATGGAGATAGATGATCGCTAAGGTTATGATTAAGGTTCTAAGATTATGAAAAATGAAACAAAAGAGTTCCATTTTTTTATAAGAATAGTGTCAGTAGCACTAAAACTCAGAATAAACTGAACCTGGCAATGAGTGAACATAGTCTTCCTATAGAGAGGAAAATGATAATAGTTGGGATTATTGACAGCTTTGGTTGATTTCAATAATTCTATACAAGTGCTGAAGGGAAACAATTTTTGACTTCAGAATAAGTGGGGAAATTATAAAGAGTTCTCTTTATACATTATATATGTAACATATATAAGTATGCATATGTGTCATATGTTATTATATATGTATTTTATGTGTATGGTATATGTATGCATATGTATCATATAGATATATATATTAAAATACCCGCACATAAATGTATTGATAGGTAGGTATATACAAATGTACACATATATGGCAAAATATCAGAGCAGAGTTCATCGGTATTTAAAGTCACTATTCTGAGCACAGATTTAATGAAGGAGAGTCTCCTGAAGCCTGAGACCAATAGAAGATCTTTCTCCTACTCAAGCTGTTATGTGGCCAGAAGTTGAGTAGAACAGAGGTGAAAAGGAATAACTTTGGCAAGGAATCTCTTTATGGTATTGCCTCACCAGAGGCTCAGAATCACAGAACAGAGTTGGATGAAATTTCCAGTGTAACATACCTTAAAAATGATGATCCCACTTATGCATGAAACCCCATAATGAGAGGGAGACCATAACCTCCAGAGGCATTCGAAATGTACTATAAAAATAATTTCATGGGGTGGTTAGGTGGCATGGCAGATAGAGCACTGGCCCTGGAGTCAGGAGTACCTAGGTTCAAATCCAGCCTCAGACACTTAATAATTACCTGTGTGGCCTTGGGCAAGCCACTTAACCCCATCTGCCTTGCAAAAAATCTAAATAATAATAATAATAATTTTAATTTTATCTCTTTCTAGACCTGGGAAACTCTTGAGGTTTGTTCACCTTGGTTGCAAAACTGTGACCAAGTGGTAGACAATTTTCCTTCAGCAGAAATATTGTGGGTGGTGGGACTGCCTTGATCAAAAAATGACCAAGCAAGATTAAGAATGACACCTGAAATCCCTTCCTGGAATCAAGTGAAGATCTGTAGAGCCATAGAATTAGGAGAGAGAGAGAGAGAGAAACAGAGAGAGAGAGAGAGAGAGAGAGAGAGAGAGACAGAGACAGAGACAGAGACAGAGACAGAGACACAGAAAGAGACAGAGAGAGAGAGACAGAGAGAGAGAAACAAGAAACAGAGAGAGAGACAGAGAGAGAGACAGAGACACAGAGAGACAAGAGACAGAGCCAGAGACAAAGGCACATAGAGATTGAGACACAGAGAAACAAAGGAACAAAGAGAAAAGGGAGAGACACACACGTAGACACAGAGAGACAGACAAGGAGGAAGAGAGACAGAGAAGCAGAGAAAGAAGAGCAAACAGACAAAGGCTAGGATGTCATTGGAATAGAACACTCCAGAACCTTGTGACTTTTGTTTTTGTGACTTTTATGGGGTTTTTCCCTAGAACACTTCAAAGTTAAATCTTTATTCCAAAGTCACACAGTCAATATGTTTCAGAAGTATGATTTGAACACAGAACCATCTTTACTCCTCTATCCATTAAACCATGCTATTTATGCTGCTAGACACTGTGAAAACAAAGATAAAAAGACATATTCCCTAACCTCATAGAGTTTATATTCTATTGGCGATAGCAGGTACTGTAAGTGTATACAGAATATATGTGCACAAATATAAGACACTTGGATAGAGGAAGACATTAGTGACTAGTAGAATCAAGAAAATCCTTTCATAGTTTTTGGTATTTGAATTGTTTTGAAGGAAATTAGAGATTGAAAGAGTGTGGTATTCTCAGCATGGATGACATGGGGAACATTCATAATAAAGCAGGGAGATGAAAGGTAGAATGTCTTTGTAAGGAAGATCAAGAAATCTCATCTAGATGGGCAATAGAGTGAATATATTTATAATCATTCTTCATGCTAGACTAGTGGTTGTAAAAGACCTTAAATTCCAACAAAGAAATTTACATTTGACCCTAGGGATACTAGGGAATGGAAAAAATTTGCTGAGTAGGGGAATGACAAGGTCAGATTTTATATATTAGTAAAACCCCCTTAGAAGCTGTGTGAAGGATAGATTAGAGATGGAGGAATTATGAAGAGTCTCCTAGAAGCAATAGAAACTAAACTAGGAGCACCCCACTCTGAAGCTATTAGAAAGTAGAAAAATCAGCTGAAAGAAGCACCCAAAATCATCTGCTAGGGACTGGAATTTTGAGGATCTATATGGAATGTTGGGACTAATATTTACTTATTCATAGAATTCAGTTTGCTTCTCTTCCTTTAAGTAAAACTTTAAATTATAATAGAGGGGAATAGACACTTGTAGATGAATGCTATTACAAAATAAGGGATTATGAATATTTCAAGTGCCTAATGGGTTACAATAGGCTGGAGAATAGCATACATAGAACTGTCTAGGGTACTTTGTTGAATCATCTGAATCAGGACAGTGTAACACAGGGGAAGAATCATTGGAACTGGAGTTCAGGAACCCAGGTTCAAATATCAGCTTTTCTAAGTCATTTGACCTCTATGTTTCAATTTGAATATTAATAAGGTAATGAAGTAGAAAACTCTTGAGTTTATGTTTCGTTTAAAATTGATGGTGACAAGGATGAAGAGGAGGAGGAGGAGGAGGAGGAGGAAGAAAGAAAAAGAAGGAAGAAGAAGAAAGAAAGAATTTTTTTTAAAAATTCATATTATAACTTGTCCCTTTATACCTTGGAAGTTTCTGACTTAAGTTTTAAAGTAGTATTACTCTTTAAATGATAGCTGAAAGAAAGAAAATGAGGCATTTTTCTCATAGTAATCCTAAATAGAATTACCTATCTGAATTAAAGTCTTATTGTCCTATTCATAAAAAACACAACACACCTTCTATATTAGTTTCTTTTGTATCATTCAATTATCTAGCCATGTTGCAGTTATTAATTCTTTAGCTTTAATACATCTATCATTTCCACCCTGCATCTTCCAAACCTTGTGGAATGTTAAAGAAAATGTGTCTTCTGGACAATATTCATTTATTTAGTTGTTAATGTGACTAAGTGCTTGAGTAATTGACACAATAGTTTTTGGTAATAAGGATTAAGTGACAAATACTAGTGCCTCATAGGAAGACACCCTCTGTTTATAGTATGCCATTTATATCCATGGAGAAAAAGAGTCTCAATTTAAGATATTATAAATTGTCATCCTTTCTAATAATATATTTTCATCACTGAGAAATTTGTATAATTGTCTCATCTAGTAGCTAGAATCTAGAATGGAAAATTCGTATTTGAAAAGTAGCAGAACTGATAGGCTATAGATTAGACTTTAACAAGAAGTACTTTAACTTTAACTGATATGGAAAAAGGGCAGTCCCAGGAGAAGTCAAGGAAAGCCATGATCTTTGATTTTGAATCAAGGGAAAAGTTTTGGAAAGAAACCATGGCAAGACAGAATAGCCAAGAAAACTAATTACTTGGAAGAAGCATGGCCCAAGGCAGCTGTGACCCAGAAAAATAAAACTACATGAGTTGCCATCTTCCTGATATGAGGACAAAAACATTCATGCAGATTGAACTCTGCATGGGAATAAATGACAATAGTGGAACTGAACCAACATTTGGATTCAAATAGGTAGTAAACTGAATTCTAGCCAACATTCTGATATTCAGGTTCAGCCAATTTTTTTCTTTTAGCAAAACTATTTCAGAGCCAAATACTTCCCACTGCCAGCAAGAGTAACTTTGCAAAGCATTGTAGAGACGTGTAAACTCTTGTTGTATAATCCAAGAGTGGAAGGTTCAACTAGGAGGGACTCAGCATGAAGCCTAGTGGCAAAAGTGTAAGTGATGACCTATAAAAATGAAAAGGGAAAAAAGTTCAAATCAGAATTTCAAGATGGTGGTTCTAAACTTAGCCAGTTGGGTTAGACTCTTTTTTGGTTGTTTTTGGGAACAGAGGTGGCATTGTACAGCAGAAAGAGCACTAGATTTTGAGTCAGGTGATTGGAGTCCTGTCTTTGTCCCTTTCAACTTGTGTGATGTCATACAACTAATTTTGTCCATATGAGTCATTATTTCCTCATTTTTTTAAATGTGGTTTATATAGACTCCCTGAACTGTCTCACAGGGTTTTAAGTATACAAATTAAATCATTAAATAACACTGCAGTCATCTAGGTGGTATATGGGATAGAGGGCTGGGACTGAAATCAGGAAAACTCATCTTCCTGAGTCCAAATCTGGCCCCAGACATTTAAAAGCTGTGTGACCCCAAGAATGTCACATAACCTTGTTTGCCTCAATTTCCTTCTCAGTTGCAAAATGAGATGAAAAAGAAAATACAAACCACTCAAGGATCTTTGCCACAAATATTCTAAAACGTATCCTGGAGTCAACAACAAAATATAAAGCTCTTTGTAAATATTCAAATGTGATTGTGTAAATATGTTATTATTACTATATAAAAGTCTTCATTTGCCCCAATCAGGGAATCTATATATTGTGCATCCAAAATTGTGGTTGTTACTTCCTTCTTCTCAAGAAATAGAAAGAAAATAACATTAGCAATTGTAATTATGCCAATCTAGGAAAAAGAAAATATAAGATTTTGTTTTAACTCAACTAAAGATAAAATTAATCTAGGATCAATTTCAGACTAACAAATGATTATCTTTAACAGTAGAAATTTAAATGGAATTTAAATCACAAGTTGTTCATTTTATTTTCTTAAAGTAGAAACTAGTGAGAGTGAGCTTGATGTAGTAAATAGACCAGAATTCAGTCTTTTCTCTGGTATCTATTGTCTCTATGACTCTGGGCTAGTCATTTTAACCTTTCAATCTCCACCCCACCCCCACCCCACACACACAACTCTCTAGAGTGTAAATTAAAGAGAAAATATCAATCTACTTTGTAGAGTCAGTAATTCCAATTAAATCACAGATTGAGTTTAAAAAAAGAAAAGGTATAATTATTTTCTACTTTAGTATTTCTATGGGCCTATACATGTGTTGATAGCCAAAGAATCCTGATTATCCAAGAATAATCTGCTTTGTTGATTGACCAAAGCAAGTCAGATACTATGGTTGGGAGCAGACAGGATGGATGCCTCAGGATCAGGTGAGAACTAGACATAAAGGAAGGAATATGTTTGAGTGTATGTCCTGTGGGCTATTATCTTTTCAGATAAATATGCATGGTTTTTGGATTATTTATTGCCTTTGCTTTAGTCTCCTTTTAATTTATGCCTTTAGCACTGAATTTTCACTTTCTGTAAACTCTCTTTTCCTAGCCTCTGAATTTCTCACTTCTGTTTGAGGAAGAGTCTATCATTTTGGTGATTTATTCTCTGGCTCACCTGTAGGGGATAGAGATTTGCCATGTCTCAATGCACATAGGTGTCTCCCACATGCACTAATGTGTGCCTGTGTATTTATCACAGTTATTCCATATATTCATTAAGTTTCTGAAGCAAAATGATGCCTCATGAGTCTGACAAATGATACCTTGAGATTTTATTTAGATTTTAGGCTTTATGGCAAAAGGTGACCCCATGAAGAAGGGACTCTTTTATAGGGAAGATACCCACTGAAAAGAGCCAAGATGTATTTTAATATGTAATTTAGGGCATAGGTGAAAAGGGAGGAAAGTCTAGACCTGTGAAACATGTCATTTATTATCTTAACTCAGAAGAAAAGTATGAAGCAAAATGACATAGGAGCCAAACTGCTTTGTTTCATATTACACTACATTAAGGCAGATAGAATGAAAAGTTTGTTGGGCATAGTTACATTCTATACATCTAGATAGACATTCTGACAGACTTGAATCATTTTTGTGAGTCACAGAATCTTTTGGCAGTCAGCTGACTCCTATAGACTTTTTGTCAGTATTTTTAAATAGAAAAAATAAAATGAATTAGGTTTGAAAAGCCAATTATATTGAATTATAATTATCAACATATTTTTAAAAATCATATTTCTAATGCTAGGTACCTCTGCCTAAACTAATTTTGCATAGTGGGTGAGCAGATGTTGTCTTTGCATTGATTAAGGAAATTTCCTCTTCAGGAATTCCTTATGCCCATGAAATCACAAGTCTAGATAGAAACAAACAAAAAAAAAGAGATGTATATCTAATATCTCCTAAATTCTTCCCCTTATCTCTCATCATACTCTGGATATCTCCCTGGGCACTCAAAAACTATTTTAAGAAAGCACAATCTTTAGTAAATTATTCTAGAGTTGTAAAATGCTTAAATCCAGAGGTTAATAAATAAAACAATCTGGATTAAATGACTTTCCCAGGGTCATAGAGCTAGTAGGTATCTAAAATTAGATTTGAACTCAGGTCCTCCTGTTACAGAGCTGATGATGCTTAACCCGCTACACTACCTATGCTCTCAGAGTTTACCTATGATTTTCTAATTGCTACTTTTGATGACCTTTTTCTCTTTCTCCCTCGTCCTTAACCTCTGTTGCAGCTTT
The DNA here is from genome assembly GCF_037893015.1 of Macrotis lagotis. NCBI lineage: Eukaryota > Metazoa > Chordata > Mammalia > Peramelemorphia > Peramelidae > Macrotis > Macrotis lagotis. The sequence continues at coordinate 58,546,449 of NC_133662.1, forward strand.
TGATACTGTGAACCACAATCTTTTAAAGACAATTCCCATCTCTGTCTCCCTTGGCTTTAGGCCATTATTCTTAGCTAGATCTTCTTTTAACTTTCTGACTATTCTTTCTTAGTCTCCTTTGATGATTTGTCATCCACCTTCAACCCATTCAGAATAGGCATTCTCTCTCCCCCTTTGTCTCTGTCTCTGTTTCTCTCTCTCTCCATGTCTCTCTCTCTCTCTCTCTCTCTCTCTCTCTCTCTCTCTCTCTCTCTCTCTCTCTCTCTCTCTCATCTCTGTGCCTGATTGTTTCTTGTTTCTATTCAACTTGAGAGACAAAAGAAGACAATTTTCTTCACCAAAGACTATGACCTTGGATCTCATCCAAACTCTCCAGTTTATCTTTTTTCTTCACCTATAGTCTTTTCCTCCCCAATCTTGCTTAAATCTGAATTTAACAAATACCAAATAAAATAAACATTTCCATATGCATTATACAATGAAAAAGACCTATACGTGAAACTGTGAATTCTATTTTCTAGTTTGCTTTCTTTTTAAGAATATGAGAAATTTACTATGGAACTTTCAAAATTATCCTGCTTATATACAATTCCCTCTGACATACTTTTTTTTATTTCCTTCTCATTTTTGTTAGAGGTGACTGAATTTACTCATCCAATCCCTCTCTCATAGCCACCCCTAAGTTGAAAGAAAGAGAAAAGAAAAGAAAAGAATATGCTTTAAGATATATACATGATCAAGCAAAAGACTCCCACTTTGGCCATCTCCAAAAATGTTTGTGTCCTTAAGTGATGTACCAATAGTTTTCTCTTATACTCCATTCCCTACAGTCCTGCCTAATTAAACATTAATCTAGTTTGAAGGAATAGAAAGGTATGAACTATGAAACTGAAACAAGTCACAGAAATAATTTTTGTTCTCTTGGCACAAAGAACAAAGTCATAGGATCTTAGATTTAAAGCTGGAAGAAACTTTAGAGTTCATCAGGTTCAAATCCATCATTTCAGAAATCAGAAAATCAAAGACCAGAGATGTTATGTTAATTTTCAAGGTCATACAGGAAGTGACAGAGTTGAACTTTTAATTCAGACCCTCTGACTCCAATTCTAGGGTTCATTTGACCTCACCCTTCTCATTATCTTTTTTAAAGAATGCAGGCTTCCCCTATAGGCTTGAAGCTTGGTTTAAGTTCGTTTTAAGCAATGATCTAAACCAGAGGCACATGAATGAATTTCTAACAATTTTTTGATAACTGTATTTCACTTGAATTATTTTTCAGTATAATTTTATATGTTTTATTATATATATTTAAAAATATTGTGAGAAGGAATCCATAGACTCCATCAGATTGCCAAACACCAAAATGATAGAGAACCCTTCATATAGAGACTCCTTTTTACTCCTTAACTCTTGTACTTCCTGAATTCTTTTTTTCCCCTTATCTCTCATTCCTTAGTTCTTCACAGTTTTGGGTCCCTCAGGGTACTCTCTCTCCCACCTGGCACAGCTGGGTCATTACATTCCTCTTTTCACATTTCCATTTAGGGAGTCAAAGTACACATTTGCATATTTCACTGCAGTCACTAATATGTCCTGAGAAGTTCCTCCTATTTTTCTTTTGATTAAATTTCAGCATGCATAATATGGTATGAAAATCCATGCTAACTCCTTAAATATAAAAGAAATTCAGACTATTTATAACTTACAGGGGCAGATAGAAGATTTAGTCTGAGGAACTAAGACTTTCTCACTAAAGAAATTTATTTAATTTTTGATGCTGTTTTGTCCAGTTTTGTTTTCATTACTATGGAGAAGTCCCTGTGAAGTTCCTCTACCAATGCAGTTCTACAAATGCTTGACTATTTACAGTTATCCCTTCCATATCACAAGGGTTAGGATGCAGTGCCTCTACATTCTAGAAAAATCTGACACATTTTTTGGCCCTCTCTTTGTACTGGAGAAGAAATCTATTTTTTTTCTTTTATGGGGTGTTTACAATACCTTATTGTAAAATTTAGGTTGATATTATATAATACTAGACATATATTTTATGTTTCTGAATTTCTAAACGTTTTCTATGATATTGTTTAGCCTTCATGTGCCATCTACAACTTCTACAAAACTCCCCCAAAATCCCCTCTTAAATACTTATGCCAACTCGGGATATATCTAATTCTGATAACCAAAGATAGATAGATAGATAAGATATATATATATAGATAGATGATAGATAGATAGATAGATAGATAGATAGATAGATAGATAGATAGATAGAGATATCTGAAAGATATATCTTTCCCTGAGGGGAAAGTCACAATGAAGTAGAAGGGATTTTTATAGCATGGATTCTAAAAGGTTTGTAAGTATGTGTGTGTGTGTGTGTGTGTGTGTGTGCTGTGTGTGTGATGGATTTATCAGGCAATCTGTCAAAGCCTCAAGACTCCTTCTCAGAAATAAGTTTATAATCAATTGAAGGACATTTTAAATTTTAAACATTACTTAGTGAACATAAACTTGTAAATTTTCCCCATCAAAGTTTGCAAATCCTCTGAAATCTATGCATGATTTGGTTCTGTGGGAGCCAGATTAAGAACCTGTTTTAGATGTCTAGAACCCTAAGAAGTTAAGCGATTTGCCCATGATTATATGGCTATAATGTGTCAAAGAAAGAACTTGAGTCTAGCTCTCCCTGCCTGACTCCAAGATTGACTTATTATATCCTTTACAATCCATGGGGGGGGGGGGGGGGGGGGGGGCAGAGCCAAGAAGGCAACAAGAATGGATCATGTCTTAGGCGCTCTCTCATAAAACTCACAAACTAAATTTTCTAGAGACAGAACCCACAGAGGGACCCGGTGAGGCAGTTCTCCTACTCAAGGTAACCTGGAAAAGAGCAGAAAGGCTCTGCTCCCTGAGTCGGGGGGCGGCCCGCCGGAGGGGTGGCCAGCCAGAGTGAAAGGACTTCAGCCTCCCGGAGGCAGCCCCAGGGCACTGGGAGCCGTGGCTCACAGCAGTGGGGGAGTTTCCTAAGCTACGTCCCGGGAGCAACGGGCACAAATTGGGGGAACAGCTGGGAGACCTCTGCCAGAGCCAGCACACGAAGCCCAGCCCTCAGGGCACACAGAGAGCAGCCTGGCCAAGGCAGGAAACAGAAGCAGGCAGAGCCTGTAAGCAGGAGCCCCCAGGGCATGAGCCCATTGAACCTAGGGAGGGGAGTGAAGAGAGAGAGACTGCCAAGCTCTGTCCTCAGCCCATGGAACAGAATGCTGGGGCTCTGACCACATTCAAATCGTGTTCACAGTCTAGCCCCCCCTAATAGAACAGCAGGAGCCCTCTCCACCTCAGCCCCGTGGCAGAGGGGGGCGCTTATGGTCATTCACAGACCAGGAGGAAGGACGGAGCCTCACACACTGAGACCCTTGTGGGAATGTTCCCCAAAGTTCAGGAAGCACCCCTAGGAATATTATAGCCAAATTCCAGAACTCCCAAGTCAAAGAGAAAATATTACAAGCAGCCAGAAGGGCACAGTTCAAATATTGTGGAGCTGCAGTCAGGATCACACAGGACTTAGCAGCAACTACATTGGAAGCTCGTAGGGCTTGGAATATAATATACCAGAAGGCAAAAGAGCTTAGAACACAGCCAAGAATCAACTCCCCAGCAAGTCTGAATGTCGTCTTCCAGGGAAATTTCAAATGTTCCTGTTGGAATGGCCAGAGCTGAACAGAAGATTTGATCTTCAGATACAGGGCTCAGGTGAAGCACAGAGAGTGGAGGAGAAGGGGAAAATATGAGGGACTTGATGATGATGAACTGCATGTATTCCTGCATAGAAAACTGACACTGATAATACTCATATGAACCTTCTAAGTTAATAGAGCAGGTAGAGGGAGCTTTTATAGTGGAAGCACAGGAGAAAGCTGAATTCGAAGATAAAATATGGTGTAAAAATGGAGTCAACAGATAAAAGGGAAAGGTAATGGGAGAAAGAAAAAGGAGAGGGGGAATAGGCCAAGATATTTCATATAATAAGATTTTTCTTTATTACAATGAGCTATTACAATGATATGGAAGGGGGGAAGGCAAGGGGGAATGAGGGAATCTTCACTCTCATCAGAGGTGGCTAGGAGAGGAAACAGAATATATTCTCAGTGGGGTATAGGCATCTGGAGTAAGAAGGAAAGGGGGGATGGGGGAAGGGGGGTGATGTGAGTGATGGAGGAAAGGATGGGGCATGGGGGGAGAGTGGTCAGATATAAAACATTTTCTTTTTTACTTCTTGCACTTCTTGCACGGGGCTGGGATTGGAATGCCTGTCCAGGACCATATGGATTCTGGGCCTAAGGGGTGGTATGGGGGCTCGGGGCCTCTTGGCCCCAGGACCAAGGATCTGTCTGCTGTGCTACTCAGCTACCCTACAGCAGGGTCAGAGTGAAAGGAGAGAGAAAATATAGTACATGGTAGTGGAGAAATACGAAAGGAGGGAGTTGTGTTCTGCAATGGCAATGGTGGAAAAATATGGAAGTAACTTTTGCAATGGACTTACCATAAAGAATGTGATCCACCTACAACAGAGTTGTTGGTGCTGGAACAAAGACTCAAGCACATTTTTTATTTTTATTATTTGGTGGGGGGGAGTTGCAGGGCATACGGGGCTGGGCAGCTTGCCTGGGGCCACATAGCAAGGTTATTGTTGGGTGTCTGAGGCCGGATTTGGACCCAGGTGCTCCTAGCTCAAGGGCCAGTGCTCTGTCCACCACCCAGCCACCCCTACTATTATTACTATTTTATTTTATTTTGGGTCTTTTTTTCTTTTTTTGGTTCTTGCAGGGCAGTGGGGTTCAGGTGGCTTGCACATGGCTGGGTGATTGTTGCGTGTATGGGGCCAAATGTGGTCTTGGGTGCTCATGGTTCCAGGGCTGGTGCTCCATCCATTGTGCCACCTGGCCATGCCTACAATTATTACTATTTTTTTATTTTAATTTTTTTCTCTCCCCTTTACTTTATCGCTCAAGTGAGTCTATATTTATGGGGGGGAGGGGGTATTTTGTTTACTCTTAAAAAAGAATATTTTATTAATGTATAAAAAAACCATTATTTGTATAAAATGAGAATAAATATTAAATAAAAAAAACAAAGAAACTCTGCTATTAGAGAATAGGAAATGCGAAAAAAAAATCCATGACCAGATTCACTCCTCTAAACTCTTATCTTAATACAATAAAACTGGTCCCAATCTAGGGGAATCCCCTCAAGTTAAAAGTCACTTCTGGGGACCAATTACATTTTGTCACAATGGCTAAAGACTAAAAATAAATTTAGTCTTACCATTTTTATCAAACTCCTTAAGCATCGCTTTTTTGTAAAAATTTAATGAATCTATTAGTCACTACATCAATAAACAAGTAACAGTGGATTCTATTGATCAGAATTATGCTGGGTGATATTAATTTGAGTCTATCAAATTAAAAAAAAACTGAGAAACTCAGTTACTAAGGAGTTCTTCCACATCATAACTCTGCCATGGGAGCTTGTAATAAGATTATATATATAGATTTAGAAATGAAGGATTCATTAGTGTCCTTCTAGTCAAAATTTATTTTACAGATGAGGAACTGAGGCCCAGAGGTCAAATGACTTGCCCAAGATCACAGAGAAAAATAAGTTTCAGAGCTGGGTTTGAATATAGTTCTTTAACTCATCGGTCAGTCTTCTTTCCAATCTACTTCATAAGTTACAGGAGGCAGGACTGGAACTCAGGTAATATGACTCTAAACCCAGTGATTAAAACTCAGGGTTTCCTTGAAATGAATCCTGAATGGATACAAATTTTAAGAACCTTGTACAATCATCCTATTCTGAATTAACTAAATATTAATCACATCTCTTTGTGACTTTATGAGCCCTGTCTTGAGATGCCAAATAACTATTGTCTGAATTCCTGAACACGTACTTTTCTCTTCCACCACTATGCTTGTGTTCAAGTTGCTCCCTATGTTTATGTCTTTCCCTTTAATTGAACATTGCTGTTGTTCATTTGTTTGAGTCATGTCCTACCTTTCATGACCTCATTTGGGGTTTTCTTGGTAAAGACACTGGAGTGATTTGTCATCCCCTTCTCCAGTTCATTTGACAGATGAAGAAATTGAGTCAAACAGGGTTAAATGACTTGCCCAGGTGTTGTAGCTACAAAATGTCTGAGAACAGATTTGAACCCAGGAAGATAAATCTTCCTGACTCTATGTCCTGCACTTTAACTGCCATCCATCCTTTAAAGCACAAATTAAATGCTATTTCCTTCCACAAATCTTATTTGTTTTTGTCACAATTTCTTTTAAGAATATAAGCTCCAAGAAAGCATGGACCATGTTGCGTATTATCTTGAAAATCCGTATGGTGTAATGAAAGGATTGATTGTCTTGGAAAGAGAAGGGACATAGAGTCACCTTCTTCATGTCAAATGTATTATCTCTCTGGTCATGAATAAATTGTGTAATCTTTCTGACCTCAATTTTATTATCTCCATGATGTGAATTATAATGCCTTCATGTTCCTATAGGGTTATCTTTAGAAGCAAATGAGACAATACATATATATTGTAATGAATCATAAAATCAATATGGAAAATATCAACTATTATCTGAAATATTTCTTCCTCAGTATCTAACAGTAGTCTTCACAGAGTAACCACTTTATATTAATATTTGTTGAATGAATTCACTAATTCAAACTTTTCAATGAATTTCTCCTCTTTATGTACTCTAACATCCAGGAAAAATGACCTCTTTGTTCTTCTTTTGCCCTATTCCATTTCCTGCCTTCTTGCCTTTGCATGAGTTGTTTCCATTCCTGTAATGAACTTTTTCAAATCAACTGCTACCTCTTCTTGAATATCTTTCTTTATCCCTCTTGATAATGATACTTTATCCATTCTTAGAATATCAAGGATGCAGTTAGCAATCTATTCATTCAGTGATGATGATGATGATGATGTCCTTTGTTTTTGAAGAGCTTGACATTAGGGGAAGTGATGCTATGGCAAGCACATGAATGGGATTTGAGTGAGGAGAGGTGTTGTGCTAAGTGACCAGTCTTACTTTTTTCTCCAGAGCCATCTGGATTCAGTGACCCTATATGAATCAGAACAATTTTAGATGGTCCTGGATGTGAGACAGAGTTAAGTGACTTGCCAAAGGTCACACAGTTAGTAAGCATCAGGTGTTTGAGATTGGATTTAAACTTCCATCCTCCTCACTCCAAGGTCACTTTAAAAATACCTGTTATGATTCAGTCACTGTGATAGATACTGGGGATACAAAAACAAAATTAAATCTATCCATGACATTGAAGAAATTATAGCTAGTCTGGGGTAGAGACATTTAGGTGGTCCAGTCAGGTGGATAAAGGACTAGGTTTGAAATCAGGAAGATTCATTTTCCTAGTTTCAAATACAGCCTCAGACATTTATTAGCTGTGTGACCCTGGACAAGTCATTTAATCCTCAGTTGCCTCAGTTTCTTCACCTATAAAATGAAATAGATAAGGAAATGGCAAACCACTCCAGTATCTTTGCCAAGAAAACTTCAAATGACATCACAAAGTACCAGACAATTGAAAATGACTGAACAAGAACTCTCTCTTCTCTCTCTCTCTCTCTCTCTCTCTCTCTCTCTCTCTCTCTCTCTCTCTCTCTGTATATATGTGTGTGTGTGTGTGTGTGTGTGTGTGTGTGTATGTATACACATGTCTATTGTGACTTTATATACATAAACAGATGTAAGGAAAATTTGAGAAATAAGGTAGCTAAGAGGTCAGGAAAGACCATCACGAAAATGGCATTTGAATGGTTTTTGAATAAAATGAAGCAGTATATGAGCTCAAAATGAGGAGGGAGTGGATTCCAGGCATGAGGGACAGTCTACAGAAAATTTTGGAGATGGAAAATTACATATATATATATATATATATATATATATATATATATATATATGAGAAACAGTGAGAAGGGCAAGATCTTGCTATGCATAAATATGAGCTATATGGAGATTAAGCTGCAGATAAGGTTAGGCTGTGAAGGGCCTTAAATGCCAAATAAAAGAACTTTTATTTGATATCAGAGGTAATAGAGAGCTGAGTTTTTCAATAGAAGAATTGAGGAAAGACTTGAGGCAAGCACACTATTTAAGAGGCAGCAATATTCCAATCAATCAGTCAAAAAACATTTACTATGCCAAGCATTCTACTGACCACTGAGATGAAAACAAAGGTCAAAAATAATCCCTGTCTTCATTTTTAAAAGATGACATATGTAAGGATATAAAAGGTAAATGCAAGGTAGGTGGAAAGCCCAAATGATGGGAGGAGTCTGAACTCTGGTTTGGCTATGGAGAGAAGGTGATGAATATGAGAAATATTATAGAAATGGAAAGAATAAGAGTTTTTTTAGATATGTGGGTTGAGTGACAATAAGGAGTTGAGACGGAGGGAAAGAATCTGAGTTGGTTTGGTAATACTCTCCACAAAATGAAGAACTTTATAAGGGAGTGGGCTTTTTTAGGGGTGGGGGGAAGATAAAGAGTTATGCTGTGACATGTTGAGTCTTTGTTGTTATGGAACGTCTAACTTGAAACTTAGAAAGACACTGAAAATGCAGGAGAGAGACGGGCAGTAGAAAACGGGGTTGGATATACAGATCTGGTAATCAACAGTATGGAGATGAAAACTAAACTAGTGTGAACGAAAGAAACAAAAAAGTAATTAAAAAAGGAGTGTAGCGAGAAAAGTGAGCACAAGAAAGAATTTTAAGGCACAGGAAATGACTTTGGGGTACAACCATAGTTAGAGGATATGATGTAGATGATGAACAAACAAATGAAGAAAATATACTCAGAAAGAAGAGATATCAATGTCATAAATAACCCCTCCCAAAAAAAGAATATATAAGAGAATAAAGTGATCAAGTATTAAAAAATAAAAGGTAACAGAAAGTTCAAGTATGATGAGGATTAAAAACAGGTCATCAATTTGGTTTCAGTAACTTTGGAAAAAGCAGTTTCAGTTAAATGAAAGCATATTGGAAATCAGATTGATAGAAGTTGAGAAAAGATAGATAACAACGACAATGACAATGATGATGATGATGAAAGAAGCTCAGTTACCCAATAAATTGAGTGCCATAATTAGAGTCAGGAAGACTCTTCTTCTTGAGTTCAAATCTGGCCTCAGACTTTCTAAGTGTGTGACCTAGGGAAAGTCACTTAAAACTGTTTGTTTTAACATGATACGGAGAAGAAAAATGGCAAGCCACTCCAATATCTGTCAAGAAAATGCCAAATGGAGCCTTAAATTCAGACAAGACTGAAAATGGTTGAAAAACAATTTAATAATAATAATAATAGCATTTATATACCATTTACTATGCAAGAAATGTGATAAAAGCTTTTCAGTCATTATCTTAATGCAATTTAGGAGGTAGCTGCTAATATTGTCCAAGAGGAAACTGAAGCATACAAAAGTGAAGAGACTTGTTCAGTGTCACAAAACTATAAAGTGTATAAGGCTAGAAAGGAACTCTGATATTCCTGGCTCCAGGTTCACATGCAGTTTTTGCTAACAGTTTGGAGGAGAGATTTGGAAGATTTGGAGGAGAAATCTAAGACAATAATTTGATATTAAATGGGACTAGTGAATTGTTGATTTGTTTTGTTCTGTTCTGAGGCTTATTTGTAAGGAAACCAGGATGATGATAGGGAGAAACTGAGGCTTTGAAAGACTGAGAATAGATGATTGTGGGGATGATCTTCTTGGAAAAAAGGGAGGAGAAGGGATGGTCAATATATGTACCTATGTGTTTTCTAATTTTAAAGTGTTGATATCAGTTGTCATTGCTGTATTTTATCCTATTAGTACTTAAAGGCAGAGACAGTTCTCTCTTCCCAAAGTTTAACATATGCCTTGAATATATCAGTCATTTCAATTGTGTCTGACTCTTCATTACCCCATTTGGAGGTTTCTTGGCAAAGATCCTGGAGTGATTTCACATTTTCTTCTCCCGTTCATTTTAAAAATGAAAAAACTGATAAAACTAGGGTAAGTGACTTGCCCAGGGTCACTCAGCTTGTAATGAAAACTCATGAAGATGAGTTTTTCTGATTCTATGCCTAATGCTTTATTCAGTGCACCAACTAGCTATCCACTGACTATTTTACTTATGCAAAAACAACTTGATGAATTAAAAGAACTATGGGAATTATCTCACAGGGATTTATGGATGTTCTATTACATTTCTTTGGTTGACACCTCCTCTAATTTTTTTAAATGTTCAAGTCTTTGTTCATTCATCTTAATATATCTAAGCTTCAGTTTCTACACTTATAAAATGAGATGTTTATGGTATATAAGATCATATTAAATATGGAAGGAACTTCAAAGATCAGGGGGTCCAGTTCCTTCATTTTTATAGATAAGAGAATTGAGGAAGGCAGATGTAGTGCTTTGTCTGAGGTATAGATGATAGAGTTGAGATTCAAACCCAGGTCTTCTGACTCTAGATGAAGCAACCTTTCTTTCATGGCATCACAGAGATGATCTCTAACATTCTAGCTATGAAATGCTGTGATACTCTGATTCTGTGGAAGGAAACATCTAACACTAGCTTTATTTCCTTTACATAGCTACTGTGTGCTCTACACATAAACTTAAGTTGATTATGTTATATGATCTAGAATACAAAATGACTGCAAAGTACATTTTGCCAAACTTCCCTCATTTTTCAGATGGGGAAATTGAGGAACAGACAGGTTAAATAACTTGTCAAAGATTTCAGAATATGGAAACACTAGTCATTTGAAGCCCAAGTGGGCATTAAAGCCCAAGTCCTTTGTTTTTGCAGGGCAATGGGGCTAAGTGGCTTACCCAAGGACACACACCTAGGTTAATTATTAAGTGTCTGAGTCTGGATCTGAACTCAGGTTCTCCTGACTCCAAGGCTGGTGCTCTATCCACTGTGCCACCTAGCCACACCCCCCTTTCTTACATCTGGTGCTCTAGTAGTCAATATGAGTTGAATACATAAAGAAATGAATTTATTACACATTCTTCCTCCTCCTCTCCCAGAGAATTCATAATTTTCAATTGCAATGGAATGACACCAAATAATTGATTTGTGATTCAAAATTATCTCAACAGGTAGAAACATAGGCTAAAATAAAAAGATAAAATTTAATGCAGAAATGTATAAAGTCCTCTAGTTTTTAAGTGTCATCTATTCAAGACCAGAATATTCTTGCTGTCAAAAATGTGCATACCCTTTGATCCAACAATACTACTACTGGGTCTATACCCTGAAGAGATTATGAAAAAGGGTCAAAAATCATTTGCACAAAAATATTCATAGCAGCCCTGTTTGTGGTGGCAAGGAACTGGAAATTAAGTGAATGTTCTTCAACTGGGTAAAGAAACAAGGAAGGATGGGAATTCAGGGAAGCACGCAAAGATTTGCATGAACTGATGCTGTGTGATATAAGCAGAACCAGGAAAACATTGTATGTCCTAACAGTAACATGAGGGTGATGATCAACCTTGATGGACTTCCTCATTCCATCAGTTCAACAATCAGGGACAATTTTGGGCTATCTGTGATGCAGAATACCATCTGTATCCAGAGAAAGAATTGTGGAATTTGAACAAAGACCAAACACTATTAGCATCAATTTAGAAAAAAAAAAACATTATCTTATTACGTAATTTTGCTAACTCTTATACTTTATTTTTCTTCATCAAGGCTATGATTTCTTTCTCATCCCATTCAACTTAGATCAAGGTATACCATGAAAACAATGTAAAGACTAACAGACTTTCTTCTGTAGAAGGTTGGGGGAGGGAAGTAAGAATAGAGGAAAAATTGTAAAACACACGCAAAAAAAAAAGAATATTCTTGCTGGTTGGTCAACACCTAATATGAAAAAGATTTGGAAGGCTAATACAAGCTTAATTTTTAAAAAAAGTAAAGACAACAAGCCATATGAATAGTTCCTGGAAATAATAACCCTAATATCTTCTTGTTGGTCATGATACATCTGTAGAACTATGTTTTCTTCTACAGGACATAATTTAGAAATGAAAGGTGGCATAGAAAGGAGAATGATAAGGATGGTGAAACAGGAAGGAGTCATGGAAATTAAAGTTGAAGTTACTGATTCTGTTTAACCTGGAAAAAATCTTTATGTAATCTTTCTACTATACTACAAAACTGATGTTTTAGTCATGTTTGAGTTTTATGATTTATTTTGAAGTAGGAACCATGTGATATCCATCTTTATTTCCCCTCAACAGAAGTTAGTATATGCCCCACACATAAATATAAGCTCATTGTATCATAGAATTTAGAACTGAAATTTTTATTTTAACAAGTAATTGGGGAAAAACAAAATAGTATTAAAAAAGAACTGAAAGAGATTGTGAAGTTTAACTAGTCTAACCCCCTTTGTGAAGATTTGGAAAGTGAAGCCTAGTCAGGCAAAATAATGCTCAGCATTTGAGTCAGTAAATAAGGAATGACATTAGAGTTATCAAATACTTTAAGGACTGTCATATATACGAAGGATTAGATTTAATCTGTATTCCCCCAGAAAAAAAGGGCAGAACCAGAGTCAGTCAATTGAAATAACAGAGAAACAGATTTTAGTTCAATATTATATACTATATTTACTTTTTTTCAGCAACTGAAACTGGCTCAGTATAGAAAGGGCTCATGGGTTAGTGAATTCTTTGTTTATAGTTGGAGTATATTCAGGTAGAGACTGAAGAATCATTTATCAGAGATAAAGACAATTCATGAATTATATGGAGATTAGAATAGATACACTTTAAAGTCTGTCCAATTTTAAGATTCCATGACATTTTATATCTATCTGTACCACCCTCCCTATCACTCATACACACACATTCACACACAGACATACACATACAGATACATATTTAAAGCATCATATAGTCAGTGTTGCCTGATTTTTTCTGAATTTTACATCCAGCTTAAGGAATATCCTAAAGAAAATGCTCCTTGGACATTGAAGTCCAATTTAAGATGCTGCTTTTGTTGATTATGTTACAACTATGCTATTCAAATATGTCCAGGGAATATTTTTAAAAAGCCTTTCAGCTTTTTCACTGAAAAGAACTTCTCCCAAAAGAACGTATAAAAGAGACACATAATTTGCTTAGCTTTATTTATTTGTTTATTCATTTATTTATTTCTAGTGGGAAAGATCTGAACCTGGTATTTCATTATTATGAAACCACTAAGCTTGGTAACTCCCCCTAAGAATGCCGCTCAGAAATTTATCTACCATTTAGAACCTGAGGCATTGAGAAGTTAAATGACTGGCCTGAAGTCAGATAGCAAGAATATGTCAGAAGCAGTATTTGAACTCAGGTTTCCCAAACTCCAAGGCTTGCTTTCTATTCAATCAATGTATCAACGACTACTTATTTTATATTAGTTCTGTGCTACATTCTGGGGACACAAATACAAAGAATGAAATTATCTTCATTCTCAAGTTGTTTATATACTACTGGTAGAGACAGCAAAAACAAATGTAGCTACATACAGAATACCTACAAAGCAAATTCCAGGTGATTAAATACAAGGTGATTAGAGGAGAATATTAGAAGTTGGGAAAGGGTTCATATAATATGAAGAATATAGCATTGTTTTTAAAAGAAAAGAGGGATTTTGTTAATTTATATTTTATTTTTTAAAATACATGTTATGATTCAACATTTGTTTTCAAATTTCAATGTTCCTATGTATACTTTTAAGTTACAAAATTTCCTTCCATCCTCCCTTCCCACCCCTCTCCCCTCAGCAGTGAATAGTCAGGTTTATATTGAACATACACATTTGTGTTAAGCATATTTATAGATAAGTTATTTAGGGTATGAGTAATTAGAATTAAGGGAAAGAAATACTTTTTTTAAAAAAGTGAATGTAGCGTTCATCAAATTCTGAAGGATTTTGTTTTGTATTGTTGTTCTTCTGGATAGGGATAGCTGCTCCCTTGGCTCGGCATCAGCTCCTATAATTCATTCCACTGCTCTAGAGGTTGAACATTTATGGTTTCTTATAAAACAACAGTATTCCATAATATTCATGTACCATAACTTGTTTAGCCATTCCCCAATTTCAATTTCCAATTCTTTGCTACTACACAGAGAGCTGCTATGAATATTTTGGAACACATGGGATTTTTTCCATTTTTTTTAAGATTTCTTCTGGATATAGACCTAGAATTGGAATTGCTGTGTCAAAGGGTATGAACCAATTTTTGTTCTTTGAGTATAGGATCCATATTGCTCTCTAGAATAGTTGGATTGGTTCACAACTCTACCAGCAATGCATTAATGTCACAATCATCCCACTAGATTTCCAACAGTGATCATTTTCCCTTTTTGTCATCTTAGTCAATATAATAGGTATGAGGTGGTACTTCATAGTTGTTTCAATTTGTATTTTTCTAATCAATAATGATTTGGAGCATTTTTCCATATGATTATATATAGCTTTCATTTCTTCATTTGAAAACTGTTCATATCCTTTAACCATTTATCAATTGGGGGATGATGTGCAACCTTATAAATCTGATGCAATTCTCTATATATTTTAGAAATGAGACCTTTATCAGAACTTCTAGTTGTGAGGATTGTCTCCAGCTTTCCTTTTTCCTTCTAATTTTGTCAACATTGATTTTATTAGTGCAAAAACTTTTTAATATAATATAGTCATCATCATTCATTTTGCAGTTTATAATGTTCTCTGATTCTTGTTTGGTCATAAATTTATTGCCTTTCCAGAGATCTGATAGAGTATTTCTTGGTCTATTAATTTATCCATGATGTCGCCCTTCATGTCCAAATCCTGTAACTGATTTTAATCTTATTTTGGTATAGTGTGTGAAATGTGCATCTTTGCCTAGTTTTTGCCATAATCATTTTCAAGTTTTCCCAACAATTTTTGTCAAACAGTGAATTTTTATCCCAGAAGTCAATGTTTTTGGTTTTGTCAAACAGTAGGTTGACTGTAGTCATTTACTACTATTTTTTTGAACCTATCCTAATCCACTGATCCATTTCTCTCTTTCTTAACCAGTACCAGGCAGTTTTGATGACTGTCACTTTATAGTATAATTTTTAGATCTGGAAGAGCTAGGTCTCTTCTTTTATATTTTTTTCATCAAAAGAGAAATTTTTTTCAAGTACCTCCTCACACTTATCAGATGGGATAATATGTCAGAAAAAGAAAATGACTTCATGCTGAAAGGGATGTATAAAAACTGGAACATTAATAGACTATTGGTGGGCCATGAACTTGATCGAACTATTTGAAGAGCAATCTGGAATTATGCCTAAAGGCCTATAATACACATAGCTTTTGACCAGCAATAGCACTGCTAGGTCTATATCTCAGAGAGAATTTTTTTTTAAAAGGAAGCAAAAGAATGTATATGTACAAAATTATTTATAGCAGTTTTCTTATTGGTGACAAAGAATTGAACATTGAAGGAATGCCAAACAATTAGGAAATGACTGAACAAATTGTGATATTTAATTTTGATGGAATACTATTGTGTTATAAAAAATGAATAACAGGAAGCTTTTAGAAAAGCCTGTAAAGACTTAAAGGAACAGATGCAAACAAAGTAAAGAGAGCAGAACCAAATGAACATTGTACAAAGTAACAGCTCAGAAATACAATGATCTATGACAATTCTGAAGGACTCATGGAATCTAAATGCAGATCAAAGCAATTTTTTTTTACTTTATTTTTCTTCTTTTCTTTTTTTCCCTTGTTTTGTTCTGTTTTCTTTTACAACATAACTAATATGGAAATATGTTTTGATTAGTTTCCCTTGTACAATATATTAAATAGTTTGCCTCTCAGTGAAGGGGAGAAGTCATGAAAGGAGGGAGAGAATTTAAAACTCAAACTTTTTAAATGTTAAAAAATTTACATGTAATTGAAAATGATTGTTTTAAATAAGGAAAAGATTCACTCTATAAGTGGAAGGAATGAGGACATGCAAGGCATGGGGTTTGGGAGTGGGGGGACTGAGCCAAAGACAAAGAAAGTGGATATGGATTGTTTTGTGGGACCAACTGCTGTGTATGCCCCATTACTTGGTAAACATTAAAATATGATGCCTCAGCCAGTTTTCCTCTTCTGGATCCCTCTTCCTTGAGGAAAAAAGAGTATGAAAATACAAGAAGTGAGTGCAAAGTGACCTTTGGGATTAGAGAAGGAAACTCATTCACAGAGCAAAAAAATAGTTTAATCTTGACAAGAGCCAAAAATGAGGGCTAAATAAATGACATCATTGATCATAGTGTATTAGGGTCAATAATCAAATAAAACAACTCAAGATAGTCCCAATTAAATGAGAGTAGGAGAAGAACCTGATCTGTACAATGAAAGCTATTTAGAACATTCAAGCAACTTTGTGGTGCTTTTCTTTTGAGACTTGAGATGTTTGCAGATAATTGTTTCAATTCCCCCTTTGCTTTGGTGGGGTCCAGTAAATGAGAAAGCTAAAGAAGAGCTCAGAGAGAAGGGGGTACCATTCATTCTATAGACCTTCCTGGAGTTTAGTACATAGAATATTGGAGATACTCAAAAAATAAGAATTCTTTCTTTCTTTCTTTCTTTCTTTCTTTCTTTCTGATGATGATGATGATGATGATGATGATGATGGACGGATTAATGATAGTGATGGAAAAATAAGGCTGAGAAGGATGACACTGGCTAGGAACCTGGAGAGGGAGGATGACTCATAGACAAGGGGGTACCCGGGGACAGAAAGCTGTAGTATGCATGTTGGAGACGATGGTGAGAGTGGGTTGGAGCACTCGTGGTGGCGGGGACCTGGGCAGTGGGAGGGAAGAATGAGTGTGGGCGGTGCGGTTCCCCAGGACTGAGTGGCTGGTGGTGATGTCTGCGAAAGCAGCGGCGGCGGCAGCAGCATCTAGGAGCGAAGCATCGAAGACTCCGCCTAACTGACACCCAAACTCTCCCTCTTCCTCCCTCCATCCCCAAACTAGAGGCAGCCGAGCGGAGCCTTGCAGCAGCAGCAGAGGCGGTGGCAGCGGCGGCGGCGGCGGCGGCGGCGGCGGCGGCAGCAGCAGCAGCGGCAGCGGCAGCGGCAGCCGCTGCTCCAGCCTTGGCCCCAGCCCCAGCCCCGGCCCCAGCCCCAGCCCCGGCCCCGGCCCCGGCCCCAGCCCCAGCCCCAGCCCCAGCCCCAGCCCCCGCCCTCTTCCTCCTGCCTTCAGCCCCCAGCTAGCTCTCTGGTGAAGCATCCCAGTGAGCCCTGGGCTCCCTGGCTGCCGTCGCTGCTCCTGCCACCGCTGCACAGTCTCCCCCTCCCCATCATCAGAGGATGGGCTGCGAGAGGCAGCAGTGCTGCCCCAAATCCTCCTAAAGCTACAAAAACAAAGGGAGCATCCGGGACCGGGGTGGATGCAAACAACCATGAAAGACTGGGTCTTCCCTCTCTCGGGCTCTGTTGCTGCTGCTGCTGCTGCCGCCGCCGCCGCCGCCGCCGCTGCCGCCGCCGCCGCCGAGAGGACCACACTGTGAAGGGGGGAGCCAGGAGAGCAGCAGCTCATAGGGAATTGCAAAGGTGAGAGGTAGCAAGGAAGAGGAGGGGGAGGGCAGGAAAAAAGATGTCTTCTTCTTCTGCTTTGGGTCCCCGAGGCCCTCGCCCACCCACAGTGCCTCCCCCTATGCAAGAGCTGCCCGACCTGAGCCACCTGACCGAAGAGGAGAGGAACATTATCATGGCAGTGATGGACCGGCAGAAGGAAGAAGAAGAGAAAGAAGAGGCCATGCTCAAGTAAGCAGACCCAGTCACTCATTCATTTCTCCATTCATTCAGCTTTCATTCATCCCCTCACTGACAATGTGTGCCACCCCAGGGGTGTGTATATGTGGGGGCTGATGCCAGGGTGCAGGGAGCACGCACGGGGGGGCAAGGGGGAATAGAGTCCAGTCGGGGAGGGGCTAGTGAAATGGGAGGAAGAAGAGGGTGCACTAGTGTTGGGAGACAGGAAAAGCAAAGGGATGCTACCCTGAGATGAGGGTTCCAGGAAGACTGGTGACTGGAAAGATTTCCTGGCTGGTAGAATGTATTGGCAGGATTGGGGGTGGAGGTTGGAGATCCTGAACCCATCTATAAGGAAAGAATGCTGAATTCTGAAATGGGGCTCTTTAGGGGGACAGGGATGAGAAAAAGAAGCAAAAGGGGTGCGGTAAAGAGATTCTGAGATCAGGCAACCCTAACTCCTTCCAGCTACTTGATATATTGGGAATGCTTATATAGGAGGGTCAGGATTTATATAATAGAAAAATATTATTCTTATTTTTGCTCAATTCATCCTACAGAGTAAGACTGGGGGGTGTTTTTTTTGGGGGGGGAGGCAGATGCCATCTTTGGCAACCTGGCTCCCCAGCATCTATCTAACCTTTTATTTACAACCCTCACACCCAATACCTATGTGTCCATATTTTCCTGCTCATAAATAGGGCTGTTGATAATTTAAAGTTTCCAATAATGTAGAGAGCTGATTGGGACTCTGGCCTATGCAAAACAGAGGCTCCTGTCTACTGTTTTCCTAGAGACCTTTGGGGCCTGCTCAGTTTACTGATGGAAATGGTACAATGGGTGATTGACTACTTGCAAAATCTTTCTGTGTTCTGACATGCTCTCTCAGCCTTGGAAGGTACCTCTATCTGATGTCCCCTTTACACAGGTGTGTGTAGAGGATGAGACTGTTTGTTGGGACACAAGGTGTGTAACACTGTCAGGTAGAAGTGCTTTTCTCAGTTTTTGAGACAATCTTTTTTTCTAAGGGACTGGCATTGACCTTTGACTTTCATTGCCTGCTAGTGTTATCTAAAAAGTGATCTGGAGGGTTGAATATTCAAACATATCTTCCCTCTTAGAGATTTTCATATTTTAGAAAAGTTTCAAAGTCTAGGATAAGAAGAGTTTAGAGAGACCCTGATAACCTTTCAAATTCTTGCTAGAAGAGGGGGCAAAAGGGGCTAAGGAGAAGAGGGACTTGTTGCATTGAGTCAATTTTCTTTGGGATCAAACTGATTGTAGAGGGAGAAGGGAAGGAGAAAAGATAGAACTCTGAGTGTTCCCAGACCTGTTTTGCACGAATGATGCTTATTTCCTCCCCCCTGCCTCCTGGGAGGAAATAATACCACATTTGGATTCTTCTTCTCACAATTAGTGCAGCAATACCTTATCAAAAAGGGGAGGGGAGAACAAAAACCATACTGATTGATTGGGGCCTGATTACTGTGATTGCCACTCAGTTATCAGTTACTGGATTGCTGGATCATAGGGTAAATCAAATGGTTCCTTTAAGAATTATTACTGAAAGGAACTGAAGAATGAGCAAAGGGGGCAGTTAACTTGGAAGCCCAGAGCTAGCCTTGCAAAGGGGATTTCTGAATTTTTCAACCAAATAAACATTTTTCATCTAAAATAAATACTTTAAACCTCCTAACTTGGGGAGGGGAGGTTTAAAACACTACTTATTCTGCTGCTTATCCCTGTTGGAAATATGGGAATACAAGTTCCCTTGCTGCAGGTTTCCCTCCTTCTGAGCTTCAAAATAGTTCATGGTGTCTGATGGTGATTTTTGTTGTCTGTCTGATTATGGGTCTGTCCGTCCTTGACAATTAGAGTCCCTGCCATCCTTCCCCTTCTATTGGTTAGGATCTGCAGGCCTGTTGCTCTGTTATTCTTGGTGTTGATTATAGACATCAGGTTGAATTGTGTCCTCCAGCAACCAGTGGCCAAAATAAATAACGGGCTGTGATTTTTTGTATAAGTATGAATCTCAAAAAGGGAAGGTCTAGTGTAAGTAATGGCCATCACAACTCTTCACCAGCTGTTTTAAGAATTCAGAGATGTTAAAACACAGGGGTTTTTGTAAAGGAGAAGCCAAGACCTAGCATCAGACTGAGGAAGGAAATAATGAAATCTACAGAGGCCTGTATGGGTAAGAATTAAGAGCATGGTCCAGATGGTCACATCTAAGTCACCCTTCTACTGCTCTTCCTTTGACTACTTCCTGCTTGTTTGGGAATGTCATACTTGTATTGCAAGGATTCAGAAAAAAAGATTGCAAAGATATGGGCATACGATGCGGTTATGTGACAGCAGCTTCTAAGGCAAACCTCTATTAACTTTAGCCATCAGCTCGGCTGTGATCAGGTATCAATATTATTTTGTAATAACAGAGTGACAAACCTTTCCAAAGCTCAATTTTTTGTTTTGCTTTCCTTTATTCTTGTTGGTTAATAGTGACTCAATATTTTAACTGTTTCTTCAGAGGGCCATAAAGGTCTTCAGAACTCCCCTTTAAACACATGGGCTCCACTCAGACATGCGAATGACCCCCTAGGAACTTTGCATTAAAAGTTGATTTGAAGGCTACCTGCATGTTTCCCCTGGGGCTTTGTTCTATTGGTCCTTTCTGGAATATGATTTGGTAAACTGTTAGTCATCCTGTAAGTAAAAGCTTGCTTTCCCCAGAGTTGGCTTTATAGTTCAATTCCTGGTGGCAGGCAACCCCTTCTGCAAGAGTTTTTTTTTAAGTTTCATCCTTACCTAGATAAAATATGAAATCTTTACCGCAAGTCTTTTTGAAAACAGTAATACTCAGAGAGAAAATTGAAACTGTAAATAGAAAAGGATCAATTAATCAATCAATCAGCTTTTGTTAAGCCAGGTACTATGCTCAATCATGAGAATATGGAACAATTTTCAAAATCATTTAATGAATGTTATGAGTTCGTGAACATTATAAGTTCATATTCACATTAATTTCTTGCTGTTAAATTTTGTCTATCTACAAAAATAAAACAAAATTTAAAAAACTGGCAACTTTCAGCTAGGGATTCTGGATCTTTACTAGAGCACTAAGAAAAAGCTTCTTCAACAAGAGAATGAATTTCATAAGTAACATGAATTAATTTCAAGAAGTATTTCCTATATTATGTAGCATTGTATGACTCCTGCCAAATATTGTAAAACATAAAGTTAATTATCTTTTAAAATGGGCTTTTTATAACTTGGATTTTTATCCAACCAAACTTTTCAATATTCCTTTGGATGTCTCAGCCAAAGTAGCACGTGTTGGAAACTGTATTATCCAGGGCTTAAATCAAGTCAAATCTTATTAGATCTAAGATCAGAAACCTTTAAAAAATAGAGTGAGATTTGAAGGAAGAGAAGTATACGTATAACTCAAGAAGATTAGAAGTTTAGAACCACACCAGAGCTGTAGAGATCCTCACACAAATTTGCCCCTCCAACAATCCCTCCCCAGACCAAACACCCCCCCACCCCACCAGCTAACGACCCTGGGATACTTTTTGGTCTTTCATTATGCTCAGAGTCAAGACATCCATGTCAGAGATAAAATAGAGATCTCACTAATGAGCAGCAAAAAGACAAGAATAGGACTTTAAGAAAGACCTTTTAGAAAGTCTGGCCACAGATATACAGTATTGTTTGGATGGAAGGGAAGTGATAGAAAGAGAATGGGGAGCTCTCTAATGAGGAGTTTGTGAAGTAGAATTATAGTTATATATTGAGAAGTTGGATCTGGAGTCAGTAGGCCTGGGTTTTAATCAGTCCCAATATGGCCATCTTTTAGTTGTGTGAGGTTAAGTTAATCACTGAGGTTCAGTTTGTGCTTTTGGAAGTGGGGATAATAATATCTGCAACAAATGAGAAAATATATATAGTTCAATTGGTAAATTGTGAAGCCCTTTATAAAACGAATACCTCACAGCTGATGTGTTACTAATGTAGTCATTATTGTATAAATTCTTTTATTCTCTAAGGGGTGATCTTTTTTGTAAGGAAAACAACAATTTTTTAGAAGCTCTTAATGGAATGATGTCAATTTGCAAAGAATGACTTCTAGGCATGCTACTCTCTTCCCAAAGTTCTTATTAGACAGCTTTTGGTAGAATTAGGAAGCAGATGAAGTTCCTTCATAAAAACTAGGTGAAATCCTGGCCTTTCATTTTCATTATCCTCCTCCTTCTATCTCTCTCTCCCACCAGGGGTAGCAACATGGTATGAATTCAATTCAACAAATGTGACCCAACCACTAGAACATAAAGACAAAGAATAAAATGTTACCTCCCCCCCAAAAAAGAGCCTGCATTCTAGTTGGGGAGGAGTAATATACCCACAGATAAGGAAATATCAAGTATTTTGAGGGAGATATTACCAACAGAAGAGAATCTTGGAAGGTCTTTTCGAGATGTTGACATATGAAATAAGTCTTGAAGGAAGGAAAAGGATAATATGGGTTACCATATTACAATAAATGTGAGGGACCTGAATTAGTAACTGGGAAAATTAAAAGATCAGGGAGGAAGCACCATGTGTACAAGTGTTATGAGAAATGCCATTTTTTCATTTTCTGAACTTTGAATTATTTGTATATATTAAAAAATTCATGTATATAACATGTATATATACATGTATATGTATACATATATACACTTATGTATATGTACATGTTTATTTGTTTATATGAGGGCAGTGGATAGATTGCCAGGCTTGGGGTCAAGAAGATTCATCTTCCTGAGTTCAAATCTGTTCTCATACATTAACTAGCTGTGTGACCCTGAGCAAATCACTTAACTCTCTAATGACTCAGTTTCTCATCTGTAAAATGAATTGAAGAAGGACATGACAAACCACTCCAGTATAAATACCAAGAAAATTCAAATGGTGTCATGAATAGTTGAACGTGACTAAAATGACGTAACAACAAAATGTGGTAGAAAATAATAGACTAGTAATAGGGAACCTATGTTCAAATCTTCCCTGTAACTCACCAATTATAAAACATTATGCAAGTTATTTAACCTCTCTGGATGTCAGACTCCTTCCTAGGGCTTATATACTAAATCATAGATTGAGTAGAGTTGGTATTGGTGGATGGAGTTAACATACCATCAGGTACCTTCTGTGGCAAAATCCAGATATTTAAATTTGCACTTGTAATTTTTCCCACATACTGATCATATACTACAGTATAAAGGTGGCTGAGAAGGGAAGGGGCACAATGGATAGGGAGAGTATAATCATAATAACTGGCATTTTACAGCACTTTAAAGCAGAGGGCTTTGCTAACATTATCTCAATTGATCCTCACAGCATTCCTCTAAGGTAGATACTATAATTTTGCCCATTTTATAGATGAGGAAACTGAAATGTAGGCTTATTGAAAATTATATGGCTACTTCAACGTCAAAGCCGGGACAAGGACTCAAGTCTTGTGAAGCACAGGGCTTTTTTCGACTATACCAAGTTGTTTCTCTAAAAGGCTCCTAGGCAAACTGCTAAAAAGATCCTCTCCTTAGTATTTGATCTGGAGTTTGGCATTATGTGTATATGACCTTGTGGTAGAGTGGTAGAAGACACAGTAGAAAGAGTTCTGGGTCTGAAGTCAAGAAAACTTGAGTTTCCAATACAGTCTTAGATTCTTACAAGCTTTGTTGTTGTGATCACTTAACCTCTGTCTACCTCAGTTTTCTCATCTGTGAAATAGATAACCTATCTCCCAGGATTGTTGCAAGGATAAAAGAAGAAGATATATGCAGAGTACTCTGTGAAATATACAGTTTCATGTAACTGCTAGCTACCTAACTGAAAATCAAGGAAAACGTAATTTTGCACAGTTTAATCATGTAAGATATTATGATTATTAGGAATGGGGAGTGATTCTGTGATTTCATTGTAATTTCATTGACATTTCCCAGTTGAGAAGATACTTTCTCCTAATGAAGGTCAATTTATAATCTTAGAGAGATCTGAGGGTACTGAGAAGTTAGAGGTTGTACTCATAGTAGAGCAGAAAGGAGAGAGCAGAAAGATGTGCTGGTGATACAGCTAAGAGAAAGTTGGTAAAGATAGTGATTACACAAACACACAATTTCATTGACCTATTATTGGTTTCATATTTGCTTTTATAAATTCGTTTTCAACACAAAGTGAGGGAGGCAGTAATTAGAGCATTCCTAGTAATGAGATTCAGGGAAATCTTTGACTTTACTATTGACTTTTGTAATGATGAGTACATAAAAATAACAGAGTGGAGCATTTCCCCTACTTGTTAAGTAGGGAAAAAAGATACGTGTTTAATTATAGGAACTTTTCTGGTGGGATGTTATCCATTGTCTAAAAGTATGATTCTTATTGTCAGAGAGAGATTCTAGAGTGCAAATTGCCTCTACTTATTCAAATCAACTACTTTTGTACATTTCACAATCCTCCTGAGTTACCTCTGAACACTGAAAAGTTAAATGATTTAGCCAGGTTTACACAGTCAGAATGGAAATCTGACTAGTTCTACCCATTCCAAGAAGTCTTTCATGCCTCTATCACCTTATAAAGAGATTAATGTTAATTGATGTTACCCAAATTTCCCTGAACTCCCTGAAAATACAAATACAAATTTATAAAATCAGATTTTTTCCCTATTTGTTTTTTACAGAAATTTATTTGGGGGACAACATATCCCCAGTGTACAGCAACTCACGCCACATAATTTTAAAAGCACATCATGTGCTGCAAATATAAAGTGAAAAGTAATATATCAACACCTTATCATTACATGGCAAATATCTTTGTATCTACTATCTTTCTCTGCTTATCTGTCTATCTCATTGGCTCAATGTTTATAATTTCTCTCTGTCTCTGTGCCTCTGTCTCTGTCTCTTTTTATCTCTGTCTCTGTCTTTATTTCTTTCTCAAAGTGAAGGGGAGAAATTGTTGTTCATACCTATTTCCTGACTCAATCAGCTACATTGACAGAATACTATTATGTCATCCATAAAGTTTTACAAAACAATTTTCTCATATTGGGCCTGTGTCATAGCTGTTATAGCTGCATTTTCAGTCCTGTTTTGCCAATGAAGAAACTAAGGCAAAGAGAAGAAAAGTGATCTGCTTATAATGCCCCTAGTCCCAGACAGTATACATAAATACTTGACTTTCCAGACCTGACATGCTGGCTGTGTGATCCTGGGCAAGTTACTTAATTTCTCCCACATTGTCTCAAAGAGAATTTGTGTGCCTCAGGTTTTATCTTAAGTCATATGTTAAATTTGTTGAAATACATCATGCTGCACAATCCCTTTTATGGTTGACAGGAATTATCAGTTTAGTCTCTGACTTAATTTCTGAAAATAATTGTCAGAGCTGGGATTTGAATCTAAGACACCTGACTTCTGGTTCATTCTACTGAAGTACCCATTAATAGCTGTATAGTTTCTTCATAGATTTTTTTTTGCCTCCAAGTGGTGGAAGAGGGAGATAATTGATTCAATTCTATGAAATATTTTCCTTTAAGCAATAGTAGAGACAGCCTAGAGAGGTAGTATTATTTAGTGGACAGAGGGTCAGGAATTCCTACATTCATGTCCTTCCAGGCTCTGCTGGCTCTCAGTGAGCTACAGTATAGTACAGGGCCTCAGCCCTTTCTCTGGAGTGAAAGGATTGGGGTTCAATTCTCACTTCTGGTGCTTATTGCCTGTGTGGTCTCTGATAAGTAACTCAATATTTTTGGACTTCAGATTCCTCATCTGTAAAATGAGGAATTGGACTAGACTTTTAGGCTTGTCTGACTAGAGATACAAGATGCTATGAATGTCTCAGAATGACCCCAAGAACTCTAAAACTATAAATTATAGGTTAGTTTCCCAGTTACTTTGGTTGTTAAGATTTTTCTGCATTGATTAAAAAAACTCAGACCCCATGCCTTTGCCCTACCCAAAGTATACTTTAACATTTTTATATTCATTTAACTCATCTCTTAATAGATTGTAAAATCAGGCTTCTGATGACTGACAAGTACTGTCCCATCACCACTGATGATAACTATTGCTTTATGGGTTTATCTTCAGCTGTCATGTCAGTACGGAAAACAGAGGCTTGGGGCTTTGAGTTTCTTTTCTTCTTTCTCTTGCTCTTCTCTCTTTGCTTCTCTTCCCTTTCTTCCTCTTCATAATCTCCCTTTCTTTCATTTCCCTCTCCCTCTGTTACTCATTGTTACCCTTCCTTCTTCTTCTCCCTCTCATTCACTGTATTAAATGTCTTTAAACTATTTTAAACATAAGTAATATTTGCATAATATAGATAAAAGATAGAAAAAATGATAGATAAAAAGAATAAATCTAACCAAGGATCAATATATAAAGTAGCCTTGGTATAATTTTCTTGTGAGGTTGGAAAGGCAGAATTTAAAAAAAAAGAAAAGAATTCATTCTCCTCCTTAGATGAGAGAATGAAAGGGCAGTCTACCTAAGTAGTGGTTTCCTCTTCCTGGCAGGTTGCTATTGGTTATCTCAATGAGGATTTATGAGCTTCAAGTTTTGTTTTAGAGCATACCTCAAATACCTCTAGTTTCTTGAAATCTGCTACCTGAATAGATTCTTTTCTAACAAATATCAGGAGGAATACACATTAGTATTACTTCCTTTGGCTCTTCATAACTTCTAATAATATTCTACAATTTCTCTAGCTGAATAAATGGCTATTTAGAGGCCATATAGGGTTTGTTTCAAAATTCCATCCTCTTCACTTCCCACTTCATGAAATGGGGAATCATTACTTCATATTTCATAACTTCACAGAGAAAACTAACTTGAACTTCAGAAATGGATACTTGTTTAAATGCTATTTTGTGAATTACAAATTCCCAGGTCCAAAAGCTTAGGAAAAGTTACCTGGTCAAAGGAAGCATCTATATCAAGACCTAGAATTTATCCTTTAAAGGTCCCAGTGGGTGGTTTTCTCTTTTTGGCAAGGTTCAATTTAAATGTGCAAAACATTTTCCAGAAACCAACAGCTACCAATTGAGACCTCATTCAGAGGTCTCACTTTCCAAAACTATTTTTGAAGCACTACAAAAGAGCATCCTGGCTCCATAATGTGTGAGGATTTATTTAAATGGCTTTTTTAAAAAGTTAATACTTTAAGGATTTTTCTGAGGTTTCAGCATCATGAGAAAAGATTGCTATAGCAATCCATTTATTTTAATTCCTAAAACAGGACTTGTGATTTCACTAGTGTCGGGAACTCCCAGATGGGGAAATCCTTGTAGCAATGCAGGTTAGCAATTTCTCTGAAATTTAACATCACTTCCTTTATCAGTAAGACACTGAGTGGCTTGCTCAGGGTAACACAATTAGAACGAAGCACAAGGGAGGACTTGAACCTTGTTGCTCTGGCCCCACAACATTCATTTAATTATACTGATTCTTTCTCTCGCTCTCTCTCTCTCTCTTTTGCCAAGGCAATGGGGTTAAGGTTAAGTGGCTTGCCCAAGGCCACACAGCTAAGTAATTATTAAGTGTCTGAGGCTGGATTTGAACTCAGGTACTCCTGACTCCAGGGCTGGTGCTCTATCCACTGTGCCACCTAACCATCCCTACACTGATTCTTTCTAAGGAGAGGGTTACCAAACCAGCTATTTTGGAATTGTAGATGATTTTAGGAAATATAAGGAACCCCACTAACATATTTTCATACCTTAGATAATTTGTTGGAGTAATATCCAATGTATTTTGTATTTCCCCGTTTGACACAAATCAGAAAATGTGTTAGTAGATGGTATATTTTCTTTTTTTTAAAGAAATTTCTGTCTATTATTTTTATATCACAGCCATTTCCAGACAATTCACTGCCAACAAATGAGGCTGCTCTTCTGAGAAAGAAAAATAGTTAAGCAAAAACAATCAAATCTATGATTATATCTGATGGCTTAAGCAATATTCCACATTACCTTATTGCTGTTTTACCAAAAAAGAGAGAGGTGCTTTCACATTGTTGAGTATGTTTTCAACAGATGAATTTATAAACCTTTCAAAAGATGTGTACTATGTAAACTAATTAAGATACTTATACTTTTTTTAATCTTTCAAACATGAGCTTCCTATTCTCTTTAAATTGCCCATTAATGCATAGTATTTACATTCATAAGTAGTAACTAACATTCATAATAGCATCAATTTGATAGAGCTTTAAAGGGTCATGAAGTGATTTCATTACAAAACTGTGAGGTTGGTGTTGTACTATGATAAGGAAGTTTGCTGTGTTTGCAAGTCTATGAATAAGTGCTATCTTATTAGTTCTCAATTTATTTTTCTATACTCAAAGTTTTGGAGGTCAATACTCCAAAACCATATTTACTCTCTGAGAATTCATAACTCATTTCAAAGGTTTTGCCCAATTTATCCATGAATATTTATTACATTTCTTTGGGATGCATGGGGCAGGGAAGAAAAGGGAAATAAGGATTTATATAGTGATTTCTATGTGCTTGACACTAGGACAAACAGAAGTTAAATGACTTGACCAGGATCAAACTGGTAAATATCTTTGCTGAGAATATTCCAAGTGGAGTCATGAACAGTTGGACACAATCAAAGAATGACCAAGAAACAAAAATGCTAACCATGGTAAATGGGGAAAATGAATCTACAAATAGAAATGATTCATGCATTTGTTCAATAATCCACTTTGAGTTGGAGCAGAAACATTAAATAGGAAATCCTGGGCCAAGCCAGGTTATTAAAGTTCTTGAAAATGGGTAAGAAATATGGGGATAATAATAATAACAAAACAGTATTTATATAGCTTGTTGCATTTTCCAAGGCACTTTATATGTTATCTCATTTGATCCTCATGAAAATCAGATAAAAGAGATGTTATTATCAACCTCACTTTACAAATGAGGAAACTGAGGCTGAAAGAGATCACATGACTTCCCCAATTAGTAAGTGTCTTGGGAAGAATTTGATCACCAGGCAAAATGTAAATTAAAAACTCAAATTTTTAATTTATTTTTTGAATATCTTGTTATTGGTTACAGGGTCTCTACAGTTTATTAAAGTGGTGCAAAATTTTACTCTGAAGCTCTCTGAATTTGAGAGTTGGAGTCCCATGAATCATGCAGTTGAAAAGGTTATTTCTTTGGGGAGCAAGGAACATAACCTTTAATGTGAACACTTACTTTGGATTAAAATAATACCAAGGATAAAGCAACATTCAATAAAACTGTAGGTATTTTGAATTTTCTCTTGTAACACTACTGTTACATGTTCATAGGAGAATCACATTCCATTGAACTGAAACATCTGGCTGGTTCCACTATTTATGGATAGCCATGCCTCACATACAATGATCTTACATTTCATTTTTAGTGTTCATTGTTAACTTATTTTTTAGCCAGGTCCAACTTCTTATGACCCCCACTTAGGGTTTTCTTGGCAAAGATACTGGAGTGTTTACCATTTCCTTCTCCAGTTCATTTTACAGATGAACAAACTGAGGCAAATAGAATTGAATGACCTCTCCAGGGTCACAGGTATTAAGTGCCAAAGGCCAGTTTGAATTCAAAAAGATGAGTATCCCTGATACCAGGCCCAGCAACATCCACTGTCCCACCTAGCTCCTCTATCTTTAGCTAATATACATGAAAACATGCCAGTAACTGAAACTTTATAGGAGGTGTAAGAAGAGGGATGCTGGGTAGGTGATGTCCAAGTCAACTAGGTCTAAAATGTTAAATAGAATAATAGGATTAAAAGTTACATGGAAGTTAGAGTTCATCTAGTTCCATTTTATTGATGAATAAACTGAAACAGAGAGGGAAAGTGAATTTTCTGAGGTCACATACCTAGTGATGGTATGGTCATAAATCCATGTATTCTTATTTCAATTTCATTGCTCTTTTTGAGATATCATGTTTAATTTTTATGGGATTTTACTCATAAAATTATTGAGATTACCAGTCCTTTTGCCTTATTTTTCTTCATATTTTTTTATCTTTAATTATCTATAAAATGAACTGGAGAAAGAAATGGCAAACCTCTCCAATGTTTCTTCCAAGAAAATCCTAAAAGGGGTCACAAAGAGTTGACCACGATTGGAGGACAACAAATAGAGTTTTTAGTTCCTTACTATATTTGTAATTAAGGAAAAGCATATAATATGCTACTATTCATAACAAGTTTAATATCCTGGTTATATTTCTTGAGTTAGGAATCCTCTGACTTGTAATGAATTAAGCTGTTATCTATGCAAATCCATTGTATGTATACCTTTCACCCAGGGATCAAGAAATTTGTAAGATGTGAGAACTTTTCCTCCCATAAAATGTCTATTTCTTTAAAGAGGTCAGTAGTCTTGAGTTTACTCAGTAGACTAAGAGAGCACATTTAAATTGCCCAAATTTCTTTCAAATTTTCCAATTACCTCATTAACATAGTTGTACATGTTATATAAAGGAAATTCCCAGCAAGGAAGTTAGAGGATTTCTATATCATTCTTAGCTAAAGCTCTTTAAAAAAATAAATTGTAACCTTATATGTCTTGTCTTCAAGTGCCATTTAATTTTCAGACAACTCGTCTCTCAAATATATTTTTAGGGTCTCAATTGAGAATCAATTGCTTATTAAAGATAAGAACTTTATTTATAAGATTAATAAGATTATAGGAGGTTGAATAGCTGGTTAAAAAGAGGGTGCCAGAGAATTTAAATTTTTGCATAGGAGTTGTGAGCTTTAGGCAGTATAAGGAGGGCATTTCATATAACCTAGGAAGAATTCATTTGTACCTATCATATAAGGAGAATTACGGTATCACTGAATTTAAAAGTCATAGAAGACCTGATCCTTTAGGAATAGTGCACTGGTAAACCTTAAACCACCACCTGCATAGGAGGAGGTTATATGCAGCACACTTTGACAGTTAATTTTCTCCATCACTTTCTGAAATTCAGATAACCAACAAAATGATAAACTGAGCCTTTGCTCAGTTACTGAGCATATGCTGATTGATAATTTAAGAATCAGCTCTTGGCAGGTATGAGCTAAGTCCAGCACACTCACATCTAAGATGTTCATCCAGCTTTTGCTTGAAGACTTCTAATGAAGGTTAGAAGTTTTACCTCTTTAGGCAAGTTATTTCACTTGTAGATTACTCAGTTATTAAGTTTTCTCTTACCTCTGACCCAAATTCACTCATTGCTCCCAGTTCTTTCCCCTGGAGCAAGCTGAGTCAAAATATAGCTACTTAAATAATGGAAAAAAGTTATCATTCTTCCCTAGTCTCAGGCTAACTTACTAATTGCCTTCATCTGACTTTACTGTGGCATGTTCTTCACTTTTCTCACCTTCCTTTTTGCCCTCCTTTGGACATCCTCCAGTTTATCTATATATATTTCCTGAAAAGTGGTACACAGGTGTATCAAGATGGTACAATGGACCTAGCACTAGATCTGGATTCAGTAAGACCTGAGTTCAACTATGTCCTAGACAATTATTCACTGTGTGATTCTAGATATCATTTAACCTCTGTCTGTCTCAGTTTTCTTAATTATAAAATAGGGACAACAGCAGCACCAACTTCACTAGGGAGTTGTTAGGATGAACAGAGATATTTATAAAACTCAACACATAGTAGGTCTTACAAATGTTTGTTACTTTCTCCTGTCTGCCTAGAATTAAATAAGATTATTCTAGCTGTGTCCTGACAATGGCATCAAGGCACATCAAGGATTCTACTTGAGTCCCTTGCTCTTGATTCCACTTTCTAACTGCATTCTTTAAATTTTAGATGTGTTGATTTTTTTATTTAGTTTTGTAAAAATAATTTATATTGATTTTTATATTTATTTTTCCATCCATATGCACATGCATATTTTTAAGTTACAACATTTTCTTCCACCCTCCCTTCCCATTCCCCTCCTTTCAGTAGCAAACAGGTTAGCATTGTATATACATATATTTGAGAAACGTTTTCAGATTAGTCATTTTCGGTATGAGGAATTAGGATTAAAGGAAAGCGATACATAAGAGATAATTTTTATAAAGTGCTCATCATATTCTGAAGGGTAGGTTTTTGGAATTTTTTTATGTTTTGTTTTTGTTCCTCTGCATGGGGATCACATTGTCCATAGCCAGTCTAATAGGATTGTCCTAGCTCTCTGAGCTGCTGAGAGGAGGTGCTTCCATGAAGGTTAATCATCTCATTATGTGGTTGTTAATGTGTACATAGTTCTCTTGGTTCTACCCTCTTCTCTCAGCGCCAGATCCTGTAATTCATGCCATGCTTCTCTAGAATCCAACCATTTATGGTTTCTTATAGAACAATAATATCCCATAGTATTCATGAAACATGTTTAGGTATTCCCCACCACAACAAGGACTGCTATGAATATTTTGGTACATGTGGAACTTTTCCTATTTTTTTATGATTTTTTTCTGGTTATAGGCTTAGAATTGGAATTGCTAGGTCAAAGGGAATAAATATTTTTATTGCTTTATGGGAATGGTTCCATATTGTTTTCCAGAATGCCCGGATCAGTTCACAACTTCACCAGCAATGCATTAATGTCACCATCCTCCCACAGCAAAAATTGATCATTTTCCCCTTTTTCTTGGTCAGTTTGATAGGTGAGAGGTGATACCTCATAGATGTTTTAATTTGCATTTCTCTAATCAATAATGATTTGGATCATTTCTTTATATGATTTTATATAGCTTTAATTTCTTCATTTGAAAACTGTCTATTCATATCCTTTGACCATTTATCAGATGGGGAATGACTAGTAACCTTATAAATTTGATGCAATTCTTGGTATATTTTTAGAAATGAGACTTTTATCAGAACTCCTAGTTAGGAAGATTGTTTCCCAGCTTTCTGCTTTCCTTCTAATTTTGGCAGCATTGATTTAGATGTGTTGATGAAGCAGTTTTTCTTTTCCCTCCTCATTTCTACTTTAGTTTGAAAGTGGAGAAGGGGGAAAACTGTCTAAATAATTACTGCTAAACTACATCCTGAAGACAGAAAAAGTAAATTTCAGGAAAATAATAGCATAAAAGTGGCTAACAATTTAAGGGAGTTAATAATTGGTAAGACTGTTTGAAATAATTTCCATAACCTCATATCAATTCAATAAACAGAGCATTAAAGGGAATAAACTAGAACAAAATAAATAATATTGAGACATAATAGACTGCAACTAATCACTAAAATATTGCAACTTTTCAAAAACAAAAAAAAGAATGGTAGAATAATACTGTATATTTTAGAGATAGATATGGGTGAAGTTAAAAACAAGGTAAAACAGAAGTCATTACAGTGTTAGTATTCTAAAGACAGCCAAGCCAGAAGGAGGAAATATATTATGAATTCTTGATTGTAGAATGCAAAGCTGGTATGGGGTTAGGGTGTAGTTAGGAAGGGTTACTTTAAATATTCTGTCTTCTGCTGACAGGCTGTTTCCTATTAAAAGCAGAGCAACTGAAAATGTTATTAATTTGCATTTCTGACAATTTAATCTATTAAAAGATAAAAGGAAACCATGAGTGGAACTGCTATTGTAGACTATGAAGATAAATTATTATTCTATCTTAGGTAAGAGGTGGAAGATAAATAGGATTTTTCTTATATATACACCAATGACTTTATGGAAACATTTTTTAAAAAGTTTTTAAAAAGGATAGTGAGGCTATCATGGTTTAGGAATTTAAAAATGTAAGCAAATAATTAATAATAATGTTAATAGTTAATAATGAAACTCTAAGATAGATGATGACACTCCTCAAAAACTTTTAACTACTCCATATTGAATATTTAAGCCTGCCATTTAGAACCCTACTAAATCTGTGTGTTACTTTCAGCCTAATTTTATACTATTTCCCTTTAAGGAACTCTATATCTAGGAAAATAAGACAAACTGCTGCTTGAACTTGAGAGTCCCAAAACTTTATCACAAGCTGGCCTCCATGACTAGAATGTACTTCTTCCTTATCTCTAACTCTCAGAATGTTTGTTGTTGTCCTTATTGTTTTTTAGGTTTTTTGCTAGGCAATGGGGTTAAGTGGCTTGCCCAAGGCCACAAGGCTAGGTAATTATTAAGTGTCTGAAGCCAGATTTGAACTCAGGCATTCCTGACTCCAGGGCTGGTGCTCTATCCACTGTGCAATCTAACCACCCCTGCCTCTTAGAATTGTGATATTCATTCAAGTTTTAGTTCAAGCCTACTTCTTCCATGAAGCCTTCCCTAGTACTCATTCCTTTAATTACATTTCATTATATTTATTTGCATATATATATATATATATATATATATAAAACATTCAATCAAACATAATGTAAGCTTTCTGCAAATGGAGGCTATTTTGTTTATGTTTTCATAGCTCTAACATCAAACTTTTACATAAAGCAAGTGCTTATAAAATATTGAATTGAATTTATGGCAAGACCATTCAAAACATTAACTTATAAAAATTGAAATTTAGTCTTAGTTTGAGAAGAGGAGTACCATGATTATGCCTTTGTTTTAAGAAGATATGTTGGATATCTACTTGATAAAGGGTTTGGAGAGGAGAGGATGGAAAAAGGTAGATTGGAATCTGAACTAGCATGGTGGACATATGAGTGGTGAAACATTTATTGGGGAAGTGTAGAATTAATAAGACGAGTCAATGATAGGTTAAGTAAGAAACAATACAACTCAATAATTATAAACCTGGGTGATTGAGAACTGGGTAATTTCCTTAACAGAAAAGTGTAGAGGAGGGACAAGGAAATTGTATTTCTTGTGGGAGCAGAGGTATATGTTAAGTTTGAGTGTCTGTGGTATAGCCAAGAAAAGATGTCTCTTAGGCAATTGATAGTAAAAAGAGAGCTAGATATGTAAATAGATCAATACCTATACATGCTATGTATGTATGTAAATATGTATATATTTGTATTTATGTATTTTTATAACTTACTGACATAAAGATGAAATTTGAGTTCCTTGAAGAAGTTGTATCCCAAATGAAATACAAAGAAAAGAATACAGAGAAAGACAAGATGGGAGTTCAATACCAAAGCATCATAGACGAGCATAGCTACTGGATCATAGTAGGCACTTAAAAATGCTTGTTTGACTAACTGATATGCTAAAAAATGGAAGATGAAGTATGATTTGGATAGTGGAATTGAGGAATGGTCAGACAGAGAGAGAAGTAGAAATAGGAAAGAGTAATGCTATGGAAGTCACAGGAAGAAATATATCCAGCAGGAAGGATTGGTAAATGTCAGAAGCGTGAGCACAAGAGGAAGATGACTGAGAGTGCATTAGTGGGGGCAGCTGGGTAGCACAATGGATAGAGCACCAGCCCTGGAGTCAGGAGTGCCTGAGTTCAAATCTGGCCTCAGACACTTAATAATTGCCTAGCCGTGTGACCTTGGGCAAGTCACTTAACCCTATTGCCATAAATAATTTAAAAAAAAAAAAGAGAATGGAGCATTGAATTTCAGAATTAGCATATCACTGATAATCTTAGCAAGTTCAGTTATTTTCAATGGTTGTTTGGAAGTCAGATTGAAAGGGACTGAAAGGAAACAGTATGATGAATAACTGGATGGAGTGAGAACGAATACTTCTTTCTGATAGTTGCATTGAAAGGGAGGAATGTAAGACTAAAAGAATATTATTGTATGTCTTATAGTCTAATTCACACACATACACATATACAAAAATTCATTTTAAAATATACTGGGCAGGTGGTCATCAGCCCTTGATTGAAGACATTTTATGAAGGTGAATACAAAACCTACTGAGGCAGTTTGATCCACTCTTGTATACCTCTAATTATTAGGATAATTTTCTATTATTATTCCTATCTAGTCTAAGCAGTAATCTTAATCCTTTTTAAAATTCTTTTTCATTTCTCCAAGAGAGCCAAATCAACCTCATTATTTGTCATTTCCTTTTTTACCATCTTCCCTCAGCTCATTCTGAGATTTAATTTTCCTACACTTATTCTTACACTCTGTCGTTTCCTAATAACAACTCCTGCTGTGAGTTCAAGTATCATTGCTATGCTACTGCATTCATGCACTGATCCTCTATTTGCTTTTCTTGTTTCCATCTTCTGTACATGTTTAAAAATCTAAATTGGTCAATAAATACCCTCTCTGTACAGGTATAGTTACAGGAACAGCCTCCTCAGTTATTTCCTTTTTTCTTCCTAGTTGAAATTGTCTCTTAAGCATAGTTGCATAGGTTAATGAATTTAGAATTGAAAGGGATCTTAAAGGTTATTTAGTTCAATTCCATCATTTTACAAGTGAAGAAAGTAAATCCAAAAGAGATGAATGAATTACCCAAGGTCACACAGGTAGTAAATAGAAGAGACAAAATTAAACTTGCAAGTTATTTAAGGAAATGTCATAGTCAAGTGAAAGTTTTGCAAGGATGCAATAGACCTGTGCATATTTATAGATAGCAAGTCATTTTCCAGTAGTCAGAGAGAGTTATGATTGGGGATGGGGGATACAGTAGATCAATGAGGCAAGCTTCTTAGAATAGGGTAACAGACTGGATTCAGAGACTAGTGTAAAAGAGGACAGGATAGGTATATATGCAGAGAAGTTCTGAGGCATAGATGAAAGGAGATGAAATAAATTGAGATGACTAGCTTCCATTCTCTCAATCAATTTGGATTCTAGAATATATGTTTTGAGAGAGAGGTAAGTGAATTTGATTTTTGGACTTTGAGAGAAAGTCCACTGAATAGGGGTGGAATAGAGAGTCAAAGGAGAATAAAAGGATTCTCATAGGACAGTGACTTTAGGTAACAAGAATTTACAGTGGATTCTGTTGGCACTGTTATGTGGCTTAATCCAGCTGTGTTTTATTACCTGGAGAAAGTAGTAGAAAAAAATGAATGATGAGGGTGATTCAGCTTAATTCAGGATTAATACAAACAATAAGAGAGGGACACCAGGGAAGGGAGCATGAGATGAATGACAGTATATAGTTAAGTTGGTTGGCGAGTGGGTCAGGAGTGAAAAGTGAAAAAGTAAAGATAGAACAAAGGTGGGAAAATAGGAAGGGCATGGATATTGAAGGTTATGATGAAGCAAGGAATAGGTTTAGGAGAAGCATAAAAGAATGGTAAGACATACTTATATTTTACAGTTCAAAATTTTGAAGGTGGCACAGTTATAGGCAATTGTGGAGTTCTAAAGTGTGACCATTCCTATGCCCTATTGGAAATAAGAGGTAGGTTACTAAAGCACTTGTTTAAAAATGCCATTATAATTCCTCATGAAATACTTAAAAGTAAAATCTTCTCCATGAGGGGAAATAATACCTCAATAACAGTTCTTACTGGGTTTTAAAAATTAGTACAATTTTAACTATAAAGCAGAAAATAAATGTCTTAAAAGTAAATAGATATTAAAAATGTAATAGGCAATTATTTCACTTGGAAACTGGCTTTAATGATATTGGTTAAAAAAATGAATTTTCACTGAGATCAGATTTACAGACAAAATTGCATAAGTTACCACTAACTTAATTTAATTGTCAGATAGCTTATTGAATTCCTAATAGACAAAGAAAAACTACATGGGGAGGGACAGAAATTAAAGAATTGAATTCACTTCACCCAACCTTTATTAAGTGGCTACTATGTCAAGCATTAGAGTAGGCTCTGAGTCTACAAAGACCCAAATTAAAGAATACCTGCCCTTAAAGAACTTAAATTTCATTGAAATACATGTACAGAAATCAATAAATTCAAAGCGGCACCAAATTATTTAGAAATGATAATTCCTGATGCGATCAAGAAAGACATCATATAAAAATATAAAAAAGGACAGGAATGTGACTCTCTTTAATAATAATTGGAATTAATTAATTAATTAAGTGGATTAATGCAGCTTGTTCCTTCAGAAGAACATTGTACTCAAAAATATTTTCAGTGTGTGCTTTGAGGTTGGAAGACTTGTCTTTCTTCACTAAACCCCAAACACCAAAAAGGATTACTTGCATATTGTAAAATCAGGTTCTTCCTTTAGAGGGACCTCAGGGATTATTTTATCCAAATCCTAAAGGAGAAAGAATCAACTCT
This sequence comes from Macrotis lagotis, assembly GCF_037893015.1. Classification (NCBI taxonomy): domain Eukaryota; kingdom Metazoa; phylum Chordata; class Mammalia; order Peramelemorphia; family Peramelidae; genus Macrotis; species Macrotis lagotis. Next base: position 58,584,466 of record NC_133662.1, read on the forward strand.
CTAAAGTACTCAGCAAATAAGGATGCAGCCTGAGCTTGAATCTCGCTATTTTTTAAAGGGAACCCACTACTTTCTCAGGTAGGCCACTAAACTTTTGTATCAATCTAATTCTTAGTATGGTTTTTATTTGTATCAAACTAAATCTAAAGATCCTTCAGTAATTCTTTTCTCTAGTTCTAAGGAGTATATTCCATTTTTTCTTCACAACTCTTTCCATACTTGGACATAGTCATTCTATTCTTTATTGAGTCCTATCTTCTCCAGGCTAAATAGGAGCCTAGTTGCATCAACTAACCCTCATAATTCATAATTTTCATGTCTTTCACCATTCTGATTGTCCCCTCTGAATTATCATAATAGTTATATTATTGGAATTAAATGAAGGAACAAGGGGCATCTCAAACTTTTTTTTTTAAATAAAGGTGAATTGGTACATAATCAGTAAATAGAATACAGTTGTAAAACAATTTTTCAGCCTTTAAGTTTCCATACATGCTCTTTAGATACAAAATACAACACTGACTTGTTTTGAAGAACTCAAGAAATGTATAAAGGATGATTTTAAAGAAAAAAATTCCCTTGATTACCCCACCTATGAAGACAGAATTTACCTGCCTCCTGGAAGTATTGATGAATAATACAGGAAATGTAATAGATGTTTTAGGATGGAAATTGTTTGATCTAGGATTATCTGTAGTTTTTAGAGAAAAGTGCATAAGAACAAACCTTGACAAACTCAAGATGGCCATTGCAATTAGGTGAGTGAAAAGAAGATAATTCGAAGTCAGAGATTTGAACTTGTTTTCTGCCCGAGAGATCTTGGGAAAGTCACTGCCCCTCTGAATTTTAGATTCCTAATCTATAAAATGAGAGGTTTGGATTGTATTATATCTAAGCTCCTTCCAACTCTAATTTTTTGAATAAAATTATTGAATAACCAAAATAATGGTATCATGGTGGAAAACTGTATTCACTAGAGGTAAATTTGCTGCTAAAACATATGAATATTTTTTGAAAACTACATTTTTGTCCTCTAAATGGCTTTCATTTTATTTTTCTCTTGGGGAGAGGGAGAACATAACTGTCATTTTATTCTGTTCCTAACAAGGAAATTCTCCATCATCGCTTACTGGTAATTATTTTGTAACTTAAGTGTTAGAGAATTTCCTGGGAGCTCTGCAAGGGTGTCACTTGGCCATAGTTACTCAGATTATATTTTTCCAGAGGCAAGACTTGAAAACAAAGGTTCTAATAGTAGCCATCTATAAGGTGGAGAGGAATGGGGGGGGGGGAGGAGGAAGAAAAAGATAGGGAAAATTTTCATGATAACTTTATTATATTGTTAAAAGGAATAGCAAATTGTCCATAAATGATTTGAGGTTTAATGTATAATCCTTTGTTTTTCTCTTCTACTATGGTATGGAAATAAGGGATTTTCCCCCTTAAATTTAGAATAAAAGAAAAGTTTTTAAAAATCATTCAAAGATTGGGCATTTTAAATCCACTATATCACACTACCTTTCTGGGACAGTTCATCATCTAAGAAATGTGAAGTTATTATATTCTTATTAAAATTGTATTCATTTTCTTAATAATAATATTAGTAATAAAATTGTATTTATTAATGTTCCTAAGTATTAATAATTATAGTTATATTCTAAATTATAAGTCATAATGGTGAATTCATCTTTTATATATGCATATAGCTATTACTAATAATACTAGATATAACAATTTGAGTCAAGCGACATACCAGTATTCTCATTTTAACACATCTGTCTTGAGTAAATACTGTTCCAATTTTGAAGTACATTGCTTGCTGTATTCATAATTCAGAAAGAAATCCAAAACAAAATGGGTTCTTTCACTTCTGACACTGAATTAAACCAGAATACTCCCTTTCATTTCAATGATTTAGTACAGTAAAGATACCTGAGTTTGGGGAAATCACACTGAGTCAGAAAGTTTGCACACTTTCTGGTGAATTAGATTAATTTCTATCTTTGAATTTGAATAGATTTATACTGCATTAGGCTTACATGTCTAATTCACATTTGTTTCTCAACAAGGAAACATTTTGGCTCATACCATCAGTTTATAATCTCAGCTCACAGGCATGGAGATTTTACATGCATAATTTTGATTAGTCTATATTCAATTAACAAGAAAGCTTCCACTTAGTTTTCCTGGAGGAAAAGGAAGTTTGAAACTGGTTAAGGATTTCCTTAGAAAATTAAGAAATTGAACTGGACCCATCAAAACTCTAAAGGCCTAAAGGTTAAAAGCAACTTTTTAATGTAACATTTATTAATAAGCATAAGCAGAACCTCTGACTTGAAGCTAGTGCTATTCTGGATTGATATTCAGTGAAATAACTGGTTTCCTGTTGAGTGAGATGGAAGTAGGTTATTTCTTACATATAATGAAGGATGTGTAAATTTCTACTCCATATATTTATCATATCAACCCCATAAATTTGTTACTTAACCCTTCTGTTCCTCAGTTTACTCATTTATAAAATAAGATGATGGGTAGAATTCCTTCGAATTTTAAATCTTTGCATATGATCCTGTTGATTTTGTTGGTCCTTCATTTTGAAGAGGATCTAGGGTATCTTGACTTGCAAGTGAATTGGATATGAGTAGAGTAGAGCTGCCCAAAGTTGTTTGCTTCACTCACTCTTCTAAAGTCATTGAAGTCCAGTGGCAAGATGAAGGTCAAGACATATGCTAAACCTACAATTACATACACTTTTAAATATGAGTTTTAATTTGCATATAAAATAACATAAACACAGCTATATAGGGAAAAGAATACAGAATTTGGAGTCAGGAAGACCTGAGTTCAAATCCTTTCTCAGATATTCACTTCTCCTTTCCCAGTATTAGTTTCCTCAAAAAAAAAAGAGGCATAAAAGTAGCTTCTACTTCAAAGGATAGTTGTGAGGATCAAATGAGATGTATCTTAAAAGCATTTTGCCAAAATTAAAATGCTCTACAAATTCTACTTATCCTTACCGATAATATTAGTGATGATAGTTGCTGAGCAATTAGTTGGTAAAATGGATCTAGAGAGTTGTGCCTGGAGTCAGAAAAACTCGTCTTCCTGAGTTCAAATCTGATCTTCTATACTTATTAGCTGTGTGATCCTGGGCAAGTCATATAATCCTGTCTCAGTTTCCTCATCTTTAAAATGAATTATAGAAGGAAATATCATGTCAAGAAAGCTGCAAAAGAGGGTATGAAGAGTTGACTGTGACAGAACAATAACAAAACTATTGCTGAAGGTTCAAGATATTGAGAAGAGTTGAATATAGGCCCTAATCTTCCTCCTTCCTTTTATTCCTATTTTTAACATCCTAGTTTAGACCTCCTGCCTTATTGTCTAGACTCCTGTCAAATTATCCTAATTACTTTTCCTGTCTCTGGTCTATCTCCTTTCAAATAAATTTCTTGAAAAAAAGTACTTTTAAACTTTTAAATGCTTTGTTCTGAAATGGTCACTTCTCCACTCAGAAATCTTCAGTGGGTCTACATGGACAACCAAAGAAGGTAAAATTTCTGCACCATGCATGCAAGGCGTCTATCATCTTGTTCCAACTCACTTTTTGAGTCTTCATTCCTAATGCTTCCCTTCATTTGTTCTGTGCTCCAGATAAGCTGAATTATTCCATTTCCAATGATTTTCTCAGTTTATCCTCCTCTCCTTTTATCTTCATCTGTTGAAGTCCCTCCTTTCCTTAAAACTGAATCAATTAATTAACAAGATTTTGTTTAGTGTTTACTACTGTGCTAAGAACTAAGGATACAAAGATAAAAGCATAACAAACTCTGCCCTCAAGAAGTTTACACTCTAAGCAGGGAAAATAAGAATATTAGGTAATCTGAGAAGGGAGGTCCCTGGTAACTGGGGAAATAAAAAAAAAAAGTTTTCATAATAGAAAATGGCACTGAAGTTGAATATTTGAAAAGAAATTGGAAATTTCTAGAGACAGAGGTGAGGAAGAGAATACTCCAGGCATCAGTGACAGTGTAAAAACAGAGGCAAAATGGAATAGAAAGCAATAACTAGGGAGCAAAAGGCCAGCCAAGGTGGATGGACTTTAGAGTGTTTGGACATATCAACAACAGTAATGTGAGATGAACACCCTTGATGGAAGCAGCTCCTCTCAGCAGTTCAGAGATCTGGGACAACTGTATTTGACTGGCTATGGACAATATTATCCCCATCCAGAGAAATAAAAACAAAACAAAACACACACAACAAAAAACAGCCCTTTTGAATCTGATGAACACTTTATAAAACTTACCTCTTAGGTATCTCTTTACCTTGATATTACTTCCTCATACTGAAAATTACTAATTTGTAAACATGTTTATTAAACTATATATATGTACAATGCTGTCCTGACTGTTGGTTCTCTGAGGGGAGGGGAGTATATGAAGGGAAGGTGGAAGGAAGTTTTGTAAAGTAAAAATATACATGGGCTGATGGATGAAAACAAATTAATTAATTAAAAAAAGAGTATGGTCAAGTACCAAAAAAGGTCATAGTAGGAAGAGTTTTAAATGCCAAAAGAGAGGAATTTGTACTTCCTTCTAGAGGTATTAAGGAAATATAGGATTTTACTGATGAGTGGCTTGAGACCTGCTCTTTAAGACTTTGGCAGTGGTGCAGGATGGATTGGAGAGGATAGAGACTTAAAGCAGGGAGGACAAATTGGAAACCATTTAAGTAGTCCATGTGATAGTACAAAGCTGTTGAAGTCATGAACTTAGGTGATAGCTATATGAGTGAAGAGATAGGATAAATAATGGAGATCATTTAAATAGTACAAAGAAATCACTGGCGAGGAAATAACCTTCTACCAATGCAGACTGACATTTTTCTTTTCAATTTGCCATCCTAGAGGATTGTCTAGATCTTCAAGGCATTAAATGACAGACCCAGTTCCCTAAAATATTCCCTTGAAGGTGGATTTTGTAAAAAACATAAACTTTGATGGGAATTCACTACCCACTATACCACACTGCCTTTTCAGATGAGAGAAAAAAGAAGCATATATGAGAGATATTATGGAAGTAGAAATGAAAGAGTTGGCAATTGACTGGATTCTTGTACCCAGCTAGTTGCCACCTCCTTTTCCCACCACCACCATTCTTCCCCGCTCCTCAGATAACAATGATTTAAAATTTCTCAGACCATTTCACCCAAATCTTTCTTTTTGCCTTTCTCAACCAGTCACATTCTCATGTTTTTTGTAGTTGCTCATAAATTTGAAAGAAGTAACTGTGCTGTATCTCTCTTTACATTTCCTAATAATTAGTATAGAGTTATGTATACAGTGGATACTTAATTTTTGCTGCATTAATTCATTCAAAACCACAGACTGTTCATTAGCTTTTAGTAGTATTCCTTTGTCAATAACTGACAGGGCTATCAAAGTATTCATTAATGATAAAAACAATGCTGTTCCAAATTCAATTTGTAAATCAAGGGACATTTTGTCATTTGCTATGTGCTTTTGCAACTAAAGAGATGTACCTGTATTCATGTTATTTAGTAGTTCTTCAACTAGATGATGGAAAGCATGGGAGTAGAACAGTAGAATTTTCAAGATAGTAATTAAGTGGGATAATAGCCTATGGGATGATTCAGCACCTGAACCAACCCCAGCACCTTCAATCCAACCATAAAGAGTCTATTGCTATAAAGTGTAACTTTTCGTCCTACAGTTTCTGTTTGCTTTGCTTAGAGAGAGATGAAAAAAGTAGTCTATGAAGAAATGTGTGTTCTTCCTTCCCTCCAAAGGTATCGGCTCTTCTTCAAGATAGGACATAGAAATATGAGAGAAAGCAGAGACTAATTTTCCCAGAAGAGGGAAAGGAAGTCTCTATTCATCCATAATGACAGGAACTTCAGAAGGGGAGTGATTTTGCTATTTGGCTCTGGGATGCCTCAGGCTTGGACAACTTGACTCTGCTATCCAACTACAGGCCAATGGAAGGCAAAGCTAAAAAAGAGCTGGAAAGTGAGGTGGTAGGGAACTCTTTGTATTAGTTTTTCTTTGTTTCTGATCTAGGAAGGGCAATATTTAAGAGTTTTGAATACTCTATCTTCTGTTAACTTGTCTAACATACTGTTAAATAAACACCTATACTTTGTACAACCATGGAGGATGATGCTATTTAATTTGCTTATAGAATTTGTTGAGTTTAAAAATTCTCCCTCTCACCCCATGAAAAATATACCACTATATCCTGAAGAAGTGACTGAATGAACTAATCACATTTTCATGTGTATTATAGTTACTCATAAATACCATAAGAGAAGTATCTATTTTGTGAGGCTATCTTGTAATTTCCCAGTAATTAGCATAAAATAATTAGTAGAGAGTCATCCACACTTAAAAAGGGTGTGTTGCCTTCACAGCACAGCAACTGGGAAAATTTGTATACTCCCTATTATTTTCCCTTCAGTGTGACATTAAGATATCTTGTGTTCGAACCTAAATAAACCCTTTCATCTTGTAATTAACATTTTACCATGTTTCAGCTACCACAAATATATAGTTTGACTTTTTCTCTGAGTCTTAATTTCCCAATGAAGAAAATGCCCATTTTTGTAGGAAGTGTATGTTTAAGCTCTTTAAGAGCTTTGATTGGAATAGCAAGTCATAGATTTAAAACTGGAAGGGTCTTTTGAGTCACTTAGTCAATACATGCATTATTCAAGAAAGTGGAGAGAAGAAAAAGTGAAAATCATTGAAATCTCACTTCCTCAGTTTTTATATCTCTTACAAAGGAGATAATTTATGAGAGAAGTGTTTCAGTGATGATAAAGATCTATATGCCATATTTCCCCATATATAAGACACTCCCTTGTTTAAGACTCACCTTAATCTTCAGACCAGAAATTTGAAAAAAATATGTTACATAAGTTATTGAACTCAGGTTTTATTCATCATGAAATTCAAGGACCTTCTGCTCATAACTTTCAGGCAACTTTTGGGCAAGTCTGGTTCATGCTTAGTCCATTTGCTTTCTTGAACCTGAAACACCAATTGCACCCTCCTTGGAAATCAGTAGCTTCTTTTTCATCACCAATTCTTTGACCTCCTGCTGAACCATCTTTGTAGACACAGGAATTCCTCTAAATCAGATCATTTGACTGACTTACCTCTCATGGTCTTCTTCTGCCAGGGAATTTTCAGGAGGAGTTCTTCTTCCCATAGCCAGTCTCAGATTGTTTTCTCAGTTTGGAGGACAGCCAAACTGATGTTCAGCAGCACAATTTCCATTCACTTTCACAAAGTGGATCACTTTGAACTTGAATTCTGCACTGTACAAAAATCTTTTCTGAGACATTTCTTGTCAGAACATGGCAAAACATAACCTAAAATACCAATAACAAATGAGAAACCATGAGTGCAAAGACAACAAGCTTGAAAAGGTGGGAATCCAACTAAAAAGCCACAGTATAAAACTCCCTGTTTCTAGACCCCAAATTTTTTTCAGAAAAGAGTGCATCATATACATGGGGAAATATGGTAAATGTCAGCTAATATATTGTTTATGTTTGATAGCAGTACAGTTTGCCAGTTTGCATAAAATGCACTCAATTTGAATAGCCATTGAAAACAACATTGTCCTTCCTTCCTTCCCTCCCTCCCTCCCTCTCTTTCCTTCCTTCCTTCCTTCTTTCCTGCCTTCCTTCTCTCTCTCTTTCTCTCTCTCTCTCTCTCTCTCTCTCTCTCTCTCTCTCTCTCTCTCTCTCTCTCTCTCTCTCATTTTTTCTTTCTTTCTTTCTTACTTTCTTACTTTCTTTTTTTCCTATTCTCTATCAAATCTCATACTTTCAGGATGAATTTAGCAGCAGGCTTTTGTTATTATTGAACTGGAAAATCAGGGAATAAGATTGTATAAGTAAATCAGGTTCATAGTTTTTTGCCCAGACTAGAAGAAAAAGTCTGGAGATTATTGGGTCCTACTTTTTTCTAATTCAAACCTCTTGTGTCTATAATTAAGTTACAAGAATCTTTCGTTCATTCATTCTAATTAATTAATCATTTAATTAAAATGATGCCTTGGCTCTGGTTAACATTAGGAAATCCAGAAGTACCTTGAAATAAAAAATAATTATGTTACTGGATAAGTTCTTGCTTATTATTTAACTTTTGAGAAGTTTTGGTTTTTGTATACTGCCAGAATTAGCTTTTAATTCCTCTGAAGTGCTTTGTAATCACTAGCAAGACAAGTAACCAAAATGCTATCAGAAAAGATTTGAGAATTGGTTAGTATTTCATTAATTCCAAATAAGACTTTAAAGTTAATCTTTGGTTACCTTCTTCATGATAGACAGACATGATTTCATTCTTCCCTCTTCTCATGAGTATTAAAATAACAGTGGAGAAGGAATCTACCAGAAAACTCCTTTAAACACCATGCATTTGCAATGAGCTCAGCACTCAGGTGGAAACAACAATTTCCATGTTATTTGATACAACAATAGTTGTCCTATCTGATATATGTGAACATTCCTTCCAAATGAAGGATTCATAACATTGCTTTAGAGGACCAGCTTATCTACTCTTGTCTAGGTCCTCCCCTATATTCTTCACAGGGATTTGTATGCCTACCAGTGGAGCTCTAGGCTATCCAACATTAATCCCCTACTCTTTGAATTTAAAATTACAGCAAGAAAGAATTAAGTTGGTCACACTGAACAAGCAATTATTATATGGTATACTAGGCACTGGACTAAGAGTTAAGGCTATAAAACAAGTTTGAAACAGTCCTTGCCCACAAGAAACATTCTAATGGGGAAGACAAGACCCACACACATATGTATATATGTGCACATACAGACAGATATGCACATATCTATACATATGAAACAACATATATTTATACATGTATATATCAGGCACATTCAAAATAGATTCAGAGAAACTCTAAGGGCACGGTGGAAAAGCAGGTCTTTTGCTCTCCACATCCTTCCCCCTCCCCCCTTTATTTGCAATGTCTCTAGGTAGAGCACTATTTGATGCCTCAGTCTATAGAAAGTGGCACTTGAAGGAAATCAAAGATCCCAAGAGATGAAGGTGAGGAGAAAGTAGACTTTGGGACATCTAATCCAAAGATGTGTGAGTTGGGAGTTTTAAATTCCAAAAAAGCATTTCTAAAGATGAAGGTCATTCCATATGAAGCACTTCTAAATCAGAAGTGACTGTTTTTCTGCAAGCAGACTCATTTTTGGTCCTCTCTGTGAGCCACATTGAGGAAAATTCTGCCAGGATTTATGCTTAATTAAATGAATGTTTAAGATTTATACTAAAGTATTATCATTCATAAATTTTGTCACTGTAATTTTAGGAAATAAGAAAGTAAAATGGAAGAATTATTGCAGTTGTTTACCTGTTGAGGCATTAACAATTATTCTAACAACAAAATGTGCATGAATAAACATTGTCTCAGAAAAGCACACTTTTTGTGTTATAATATCCTGTAATATTGTAATTATTGACAATACTGGAAATTAGCAACATAGTTGAAGTAGATAAATAGATAAACATAGATTTGTATATGTATATATATCACACTAATAATCTTATAGTTTAAAAACAATACATATTTTTTAAAAAGATTATATCAAAGTCATTTTGCTGACTATGGATATTTTAGCATTTTAAAAAGGCAACCAACTAGAAGTTTAATACTGATAAATGTGGCATATAGCCAGCTCCTGACCATTTCTGTAACTTCAATTTGTCATATCCTTCATTTTCTTTCCTTTCTTTTTTCTTGAATATACTATTTCCTAGCACTTCTGTAATCTAGGCATATTAATATAATGAATTTGAACATTTTTTTCAGGGAACCTTGGTGTTGTTTGGATATTCCTAGAACAGTTTCTATATATGCCTCCCACCATGTCCTTGGAACAAGGAGATAAAAGGAAAATAAATCTGAGGTCATTTTCAAGCCCCCTAGATGTCTGAGTTTGCATATTCCTCAGAGACTTGATGGATTTTAGGAGCAGCACCCCTAGAGAATATGATAATTCACCCTGGGCCAGGGATGTGTAAAAGACCAAATACCCTGCCCTAGTGCACATCAGAATAGGACCTAAAGGTGGGAGAAGGGAGGATGAGAGTTTGGATATTCAGTCACAGAGGTTTTCCCTGACAGCAGTGAATTACTATGAATTAAATTCATATACTAAATACTATAATTGTCACTTTTAGAGTTGCAAGGAGACAGAAGTTATAGGCTGAGGCATCAAATAGTGCTCTACCTAGAGACATGGCAAATAAAGGTGGGGGGAAGGATGTGGAGAGCAAAATACCTGAGAGACACCAGTTAGCATCCTAGGGAAATAACTGATTGACTCAGGAGAATGGGAGCTGCATAAATATGTTAATCAGCTGCCTATTGAAGTCAAAATGCCAAGAACAAATGGGAAATACCTTTTCAGCAATTAATGAATTTTTAATATTTTGGTAGGTGTATTTGAATATAGTTTTCTGCTAAATTCTATACATTTTATTTTTATTTTTTTTAAATGGGACTATTTATTCCTTTTATAACCTAGATCCTTCCTGCCTTTCAAGTCTTATTATAACTTCCTCCTCTCCACCTCTTCTCTCCTCCTTTTTTGTTCCTTCCATACTCCATCATATGACTTCAGGTATTCTCACTATCTGTTCCTCATGCCCAGAATTCTTTCCCTTCTCATCTTTATCTCTTGGCTTCCCTAGCTTTTCAAGTTCTAGTTACAATTCCACTTTCTACAAGAAACTGATTACAGTTTAAGTCTGTTAATGCTAAAAACTTCATTAAGACTTTTGGAACACCCTATGCATCATGTTTTTACATAGATGTTTGCAGTTTTCCTACCTAATTAGACTGTGAACTTCTTAGAGCAGTGATTTTACCTTTCTTCATATTCATATCCAATATTCATATCAATATTTTTCATTTTGCTTTGCACATATTAGACACTTAATAAATCCTATATGACTTGACTTAATTTGACATTATTCTAGGAAGGGGTCCATAAATTTCACCAGACTACCAAAGGAGTTCATCACACACACACACACACACACACACACACACACACAGAAAGTTAATACCTGCCCTAAAGTGACAGCACCATGTCACTCATAATTGAAATGATAGAATGAGAACTGGAAGGATCTTGAGAAGATGTTTCTCATCCAAACCTTTCCCCTTTATTTTTTGCAGATGAGAAACTGAGACTTATCTAAGTGAAGTTATTTATCTAAAAGTCACAAAGATTGTATAAAAGATAGGAATAGGAACTAGTTCCTCTGACTCCACTGTGTTACCCTGGCTTTTTTTTGGAGGTTAGAATTTTTTCCCTGATTAATGGAAAGCATACCTACCATAATCATTTGGCATAATTATTTCCCCAAACTTTGATTGGGAGATCTAGACAGTGTATCTTAAACCTGTTCATTGCTAGCATAAGAACAGCTTTTCAGTTAACCCGTATCAGGGTAATCTCACACACATACATACATACATACATACACACACATACACACACAAACAGAGAGGGAAGAAGCTATCAAAGATGTTTACTTTTTTGGATGATGTGGTGACATTGCTTCTTCCTCTCATTGCCCTTCTAAACTTGAAAAGTATATAGGTCTTTAAACTCTTTGTAAACCTTAGAGTTCCATAAGTTAACTATTCTTGATTTTGTGCTATCAACCACAAACAATAAATGCCCATTATTACCAATTGTAGCCAACCTTCCCCATTAATCTTTGTAACTCATTTTTATTTGAGCTTCTTTTCCATTGCAAATTTTGAATCAAAACCCTGTGTCATAGGCTAGAACTCTGGAAGCTGCCTCCACCTTCTCACCATCTGCTCCTCAACCTCTTGCAATCTGGTATCCATCCCACCTACCCTTTTGGAATTATTCTCCCAAAGGTTACCAATGGTCCCTTTATCAAGAAATTCAATAACTTTCTTCCTTCCTTGCTTTTCTAGCACTTTACAGTTTGATCTTCTTCTCCCTCTTAATTTGACATTTTTTTTTGGTTTTAATGGCACCACCTTCTTAGTTCTTTAATTTTTACTTCTTTAATGTAGATGTTCCCTAAGACTTGAGATAAACTTTCCCTTTCCTTTCCACATCTTTACCTGTTCTTATGATGATGTTAATATCATGCTCAATACATTACTATTTTCTTTGACTCCTTCTACTCCTCTGTTTCACACATACCATCAACCAGAAAATCCTCTTGATTGTATCTCTAGAATCCTATACTCCATTTCCACAATAGAATTGTGGATTCCATCACATTATTTCAGATTGTTAAAACAACTTGATAAATCTAATGAAATATACTTATATCATCTCTTTTTCCCTTTACTTGTACTTTTTATTCTACCTTATTTATATTCTTATGTACTATTACCAGAGTACTATTTCCAATCTGTAGATATGATCATGCCATTCCATTATTCAAAAATCTTTGCACTGCATAACAAATAATAAGTGAGTGTTTTACATTAATATTGTAGAGCCATGACAGAACTTGTATTCCTATGGCAATTAGAAACATCTGTGAATAGCACCTAGTTAGAAACAATTGTTTAATTGGAAACTACCAATTGGTAGAATGCCTACTACATACCCCAAATGAATTCCTCTCTCCTATAGCAAAGGACATTCCAAAAAAGTGGTCTCAGAGGATCTCTAAGTCTCAATGTCCCCATTTCATGCTCATATCTCAGAATAATTCACCCTAAATAGGAACTTCCAAAAAGTCTAATATCTCCAACATATCCCCTCTATACTCAATTGTTTTTCCTCAGTAAGTTTTGTGGTATTTTATACTGCTCTAAGGTAGAGAGGAGTTGAGAAGAAAGGGAATGATACTTGGAGAGTAAAAAAAATTCATAAAAAAGAACTTTCATATACCTGTAATATTAAAATTGTAGTATCCCTAAATTAAGATATGATAAAACTATTTACTATTCACAGTGAAGTTGAAACAATCCTGGATTTGGAATCAGAAGACCTAACTTTCAATGCCATTGCTGATCATATTCTTTTTGTGACCTTAGCCAGATCAGATTACTTCTGTGGAACTCAATTTCCCTCACTTACAACATGAGTGATCTGAGCTCAGTGATTCCTAACAGTCCCTACCAGTTCTCAATCTTTCACCTTATGATCCCATAACCATTATTTATCCAAGCTCATATACTGCTTTTAGAGACAATTATTGCATCATCGGTTAATCCTGGGAATCCAAGATGCAGTTGAGTGTCTTAGCTTCTTCAGTAAAGGGGAAGCTAAGTGTCCCATTGGGGTCAGAGTCAAGACCTGAGCTCAAATGAGACCACATATGCTCACCACTTGTGTAACTCCAGGAAAGTCACTTAATTGCTCTCAGCCTTGGTTTCCTCATCTGTGAAATGGGGCACCTTACACCAAGGTTGTTGTGAAAACCAAAGAGATAATGGTTATAAAGTATTTTGAAAACTTTAAAGTGATATATTAATGCTAGCTAAAGAAATTCTGTCCAAATATTTAGGAACATTGGTCCTTAAAGATGAGAACAAATTTAAACATATTCCTTAATAGAGAAATCCAATGGTTAAATAAATGGAATTTTAAAAGGAATAAACAAGTTCCTGATTATTTACAAAATAATAGAATGGTAAAGCTGGATTTCATATTTTTATATTGTTTCAGGATATCAAAGATGAAGTATTTTGTCTCTGCAAAATCCTGGGGGGGGGGAATACAAATGTGAAAATGTACTAGATATATGCTTCTTAAATTTCACACACCAGCCTTTGTTCAGAAAATGGCTGACTGCAATCAGATATGGTTTTAACATTTGTCTGGGAAAGGACTCAGTCTTTTTCATCCAATGGATTAAACAAAACCAGAAACTATTCACAAAGGGTTTTAATTATGTAGCATTTAAAGTTTATGAACAAAATGGAGTAAGACGATATGTTGTTTATAATTCAAAATGACTTTTTAGATTTATTGGATATATATGCATATACATTTTATATAAACATACATATATAAGATGATTTGATGCTGTTATGCTATGTATTTTTACTTATCATCATTTTAAATTTCTAAAACTTTAAAAATATTTTTTCACTATTTATATCCTGGTCATCTAGGGTTGGACTATATTTGCAGTAAATTTGTCAGATAAGTTGAGGGAGAAATATTTCAAAAGATTAGGCAAAGAAATGACTTGAAGGATGGGAAATTTATTTACTTTTTTTTTCTGGGCTAATGATTTTTGGAAACTTACTGTGGACAAATGACTTTAAAAAGCTATTTTAGAAATCTTGTTATAATCTATTTAAATGTGTTTTTCAAAGTTAAATTCTAATGTAGGCTGGGCTTTTGGTAACAACAGCAGTTGCAACTGATCCTGTTTTGAGACGTTGCTAAGGGACAAGTCAATGTAGATGAGAGAGGGGAAAAAAAGAATGCAATTGCCTTCAAAGGGCAAATAATTAGGCTGGAAAGAATGGGGATTTACAGGAAGCCCTTGAGACACCTGGATGCATAGTTCCTGGTATTCAGAGTGCAGGGCACCCTCTTTGGTAGCTTTAGGACAACTAACACCTGTTGAATTCCTACATTTCAAAAGCTAAATTTTTCATCTTTCCCAATCTGTCTTTCTCACAATAATATTATCTAACGTTTACATAATGCCTGCTATGTGCCAAATTCTGTCCTAAATTATTTACGAATATGGTGTGATTTAATCCTTATAACAACTCTGGACCTTAAATAACTGTTATTCTCATTTTACAGATGAGGACACTGAGGCAAACAGAGTTTAAGTGACTAGTCCAGGATCACTCAGTTAGCGGGTTATCTGAGGTCAGAAAATACATACACACAGAGTTTCTCTGCTGGGAGAGGGGAAGAGAGTGTGTAGGGTGTCTTTTAAAGGCAGAATTTTCCAATTTCACCCCTACTTTACTGGATATTGACCCACTGATCTCAAAGTGACCAGAAAAAGACAGGAAGGAGTATTGGATCAGGAAATTAGGGTAATTGAGAAACTTTGCACTAAAAATTCATTTGAGGTTTGCAAGAAATCTGAGCTCTCATATACTATTGCAAGCTACATTTTTGGCTCCATTATTTCTATTTATGGTCAAAAGACTAGGGTTTAAGGGAACTCTGAGGCAGAACAGGATACTCTGGCACCTGGATGGACAGTGGAATGGACATGAATTGGGGCAAGGAAAGCAGTAGATGAGATTGCTTGGAGATTAATTGTATCAAAGAGGTTCAATGAATCGAGCTGGCATTTGGAGAGTATTTCAAGAGAATGGTGAATGATTACTATTGCCTGTGGATTTAAGGCTGGCTGCAGTCCTGTTGCCTTTGAGCAAATTTGAATTTGGATCTGGCCTGAATAAGTCAACCACAAGGGAGAAAAGACACTGTTGAAGCTGTGTGGGTGATTGACTCAGGGCCTTCCCTTCTGCAGGCAATATATGTACTCTAGTGGGTGTGCTGACCCACTGGGAAGACAACTCGTGGGAGATACAAAGGGGAGAAAGGAATTATGGTGTGCCTTCCACCATTGCATCTCAAATACTGAGATTGTGCCATAGTCACAATTCATCAATAATGTGTGAGGAGTCTGACGCCACAAAATGATTCAGACGTCAAAGAATGACTCAGATTTAGGCTGCTAACAAAGTGAATGAATCAATCCTGGGCTCTCTTCCTCCAGGGAAGAAGTTCTTAAACTCTCATATATTGACAGCCTGGGAAGCCCATGTACTCCTTGGAATAATGTTTTTAAATGCATAAAATAAAATGCATAGGATTATAAAGAAAACATAGTTATCAAATTAATTAAAATAAACAGTTCAAAGAAGTCAATCCTCCTTTGGAGCATAATTAAGAACCCTAGAACATTATATTTAAACTTAGTGTGCAGTATAACAGAGTATTTGTAGTCTTTCCCATTTCTGGAGGTAATTACTCCAGGCAGAGAGATTAGCCCTAATGGCCAAGCCCCCTCGACCTCCCCATTTAGTCTGACTCCAAGTTTAACTTTATCTTTGAAACATTCCCACATCTCAGAACTATTGAGTAAACAGTGACTTTCTCTCTCTCTACTCTTAGCATTGTTTTAACCCTAAATGAACCCTGACTGAGATTGTCTTTGCTAGTGGAGGAATTCAGTTTGGGGTTCTGTTTCTGCTCCTCAAAGGATATTTCTTGCAGGATATTCAGACTTTTTTCCCTGCAATTAAGAACAAAGGTTCCTAGATTCCAATTTAATTAGAGAAAGAAAATCATGAGATTTTATACAGTCCAGTGGCATAATTCACATTCTCTACTGTCCTGTGCACTTTCTCTTTTCACCTGCAAAACAATTAAACACTGAGAATACTTGGAAGGGCAAGCTGTCCTCTGTCCTCTAATTTGGGCTTGTTTTTTTTGATATAAAGATTTGTAATTTCTTTATTGTATGAATTTCCTCTACTGAGGAGAAGTATAACCCTTCCAGAGGTTGTGAGTTGCCTTGGCCCAAATATTTATTATATGTTGACCAGCATCATAATGGTGAGAATAGTAATGTTAATTCTAGCTAATATTCACATATGACTTTTAAAAAGAGAATGCTTTTTATGGAAAAAGCATATTTTAGTGAAGAAATGTTACTATTTGTCTCACTTAATGAACATAAATGGAAAACCTAATTATTTTTACAAGGTCATAACCAGGATGTTGCTTCCATTCTGGTTGTAGCTTACTCTAAGAGCACACACAATTCTACAGGTTCCAAGGAAATAAATAGCCATGTAAGTGTTGGTCTTGAAAGTTCCAAGACCTAGTAAATGAATCAAATATCACAAATATGCATATTGATTCATTGAAGAGAAGATGGTCACCTATACTACTTTGTTTTGTGAATAACTATTTTAAACTGAAAACCTTTCTAAAACTTCACTAACTTGTGAAAAATATTTTGAATCTGTCCATAGAAACCAAAATTGCAATCCTTCCTCTTATAGCATTCTGTATAGCTATAAGTATTAATTCTCTAGGTATCTTGAAGCATATTATACATAGAAAACCCCTTTTGCCTGCCTAGACATACAACAAGTATCTGCTCCTTTTGAAAACTTGCCAGCCTACTCTTTGAAGGTAGACAGAATCTTTTTGCAATTCTCCCACAGTATTGGCTTCTCAACTCCTGTTATCTCTTTCACTTTAATTAATTTAATAATTAATTTAATAATTAAATAAGTACACTTGGGGGTTGCTAGATTTGCAACCTTACTCTTCCTCCCCTTCCCCTCCCCCCAATTCTATCACTTGCAAAAAGAGGCAATCCCTTTCCCATTAGACTAACACTGTGAATAGCTCGTGTTAACAACAGAAGGCAAGATACAGCTTTTCCTCTCCTATAGCGTAGCTTAGTCTTTCCTGATCCTCCTGAGACTTTGGATTACTATATGTGATTTTTTTTTCCTCTCCAAGAGCCTGGTGCTTCCTAGGAACTCTTTCTTTACTTTCAAGAGAATTGGTGGTGCTCATTAGACTAGATTCCAGACAAGTTAGGGTCTCTTCTCTACTCTATCCAGTGACAAGGGTTCTGAAAGTCTTGACAGTCCTCTAGAAAGCTAGGGAGTACATCATTTGGGTCACATAATTCTCCTAAGTATGGTTGTCATGTAAGAAAACATGTCAATTTGTCCTAATCCTACTGTAAGATTTTTTTCACTTCTCTACCTACTGACTATTGACATCTCAGTTTGAATGACTTCTTTCTCTAGGATAGACTGAGCTAATCTAATCTTAATTATCTAAGATAACTCAGAACAGTATATTCGTAGTCTTGCTGGACCCTGGTTTCTGATCTATAGTCAGAAAATGCCATGGAGGAGGCTGAATCTCTGAGGAGGACTCTCTTTCATAAGCTAACAGAAGTGACTCCTATCTCCAACAGCCAAGTCAATCAAAACATATATGATACCTGAGATATATTCTCTACTTAGGAGTCAGTAATCATGTCCTGTGACCTCCTTAGACAACATGATATAAGACAGAGGTGACCAATGCTAATTCTTAAAAAAAAGACTTATTGTCTTGTTAGATAGTTGTGCCCAAAGAATACTCATTAATAGTTAATATCGGGGCTGCTAGGTGGCATAGTGGATAAAGCACCGGCCTTGGAGTCAGGAGTACCTGGGTTCAAATCCAGTCTCAGACACTTAGCTGTGTGGCCTTGGGCAAGCCACTTAACCCCATTTGCCTTGCAAAAACCTAAAAAAAATAGTTAATGTCATCTTTTCAATTTTAAAAATTTGATATTAATGCCTTAGATAAAAGTATAGATGTTTATGCTTTCTTTATGTTACAAAACTGGGAGGGAGAACCAAAACTGGGAGGGAGAACCAAAACAAGAATCAGAATTCAAAATGACCTTGGCAAGTGAGAATTCTGGGTCAAAACAAATAAGGTGAAATTTGAAAGATAATTATAAAACCTTATACTAGTTTACCCCCAAAAAAAATCAACTTTAGAAATATAAAATCTAAAAGGTATGACCAGACATATATCCATTTGGGGAAGAAAAAGATCTTGTATTCTTAGTGATTGTAAACTGGTTCAAAAAGATGATATGCAACCAAATGCTAATATAGTATCATTGACTTGCAGTTAAAAAATGCATAGCTTTCAAGGATAAGAATGTGATAATCCTGCTAGTTAAATCCCACCTGGGATATTGATGTTTAGCCTGGAGGAAACAATATTAAGGTGTCTATATGGGACAGGATCCTTCTATACAAACTTTTCCATATCACTATAATTTTGACCTTTGGGAACGCAAAGAAAATATCTAATCCCCTCTTTTACATACTTATAACACCCCCAACAAGTACCCAAAACTATTTATCAATCCCTCTAACCATCCCAAAGTCTTATATTTACTATTTGAAATGTTTCCATTTTCCTTCAACTTCTCATTGTATGGTAACAGAGGTCTGGTCCTCTCCTTGTCCTTCTCTGACCACCTCCAATTTTTAAAAGAACACTAATCTACACGTGACCTGACCAGGAGAGTACAACACATTTTTATCTCCATTGTTCAGACACAAAATCTTTCAGTGCACCTTGGAAAGGTATTATACTCTTTGCTTGTATGCTATGTAATCATTTCACGTTGAAATTGAAGTTAACTAAAATTTTCACATTTTTCCCACAAAACCTGCAATAAAACACACTGTTCTTATTCTGTACTTAATCAGTTAATTCTTTGAACTCAAGTCTATGAATTCATACTTATACCTATTAAATTAGTTATTCAATGTGACATATCATTCTAACCTGTCAAGATTATTTTAGATCCTAACTTTGTCAGCCAATGTGTATCCCTGAAAGTTGTGTTTTATATATAAATTGAATATCTATAACATTAAGCCACTGATAAATAAGTTTAGTAGCATAGGGCCAAGGTCAGACACCTGGAGTATTCACTTAGAACTCTCTCCCTGTATGTTTACATCAATCCACTCTTTTTTCCCCTTCCTTATTCAATTACTTCTGAATCCACCTAATTTAACTATATGCCAATCTGTATGGTTTTGTTTTGCTGTTATGGATGTCATGGAAGACTATCAAATGCTTTGTAGAAATATAAGAATAGTTATTTAAAGGAATAATTCCCTGCTAGTGATACAAGTTCTATCAGTAGGGCAAGTAGTCTTCCATAGGAGATGCCTCTATATTACTTCTCAAATCATATCAAATTGATGGCCAACTCATTGGCTTATTGTAGGTAAGCACAACTGAGTTGTTCTTTTGGCAGAAGCTCTATACCATATTCCTACTGGCAATCTTACACAATGTTTTGTCATTTTTTATTGATTTGTGTTCAAAATGGAGAATATTCTCCCTTTAACCTATAAAGATTTTGATGTGCTTTCTGCATAGATAAAGGATCTGAAGACTGCTGTTTTGTTGATATTTGGTATGGGTAATTACCCAGGGTAATCATCTATGTGTTTTCTTCCTGAAGCAGCCATTCTGAGATATTATATTTATTTCTGTCACTTTTCCATTAAATTGCTGTATGGTATGTAGTTTTGCTCTGAGAAACAACAGCCATGCTTCACCGTTGTAGTGGTCTTAGTTTTCTGGTGGATAAATTAAATTGTCCCTTCAAATTTATTTTGCAAATAGTTGGAAAATGTGATAAAGTATCTGTGAAACCATAAGGGAATTTAGGAGAGCAGCAAAAAACTTACTTCTTAAAAAAATCAGAGAGGAAACCATTCTAGGATTCTAAGAAAGACTGTCCCTGTTGGCCTACCTGCAAATTTTATCATGCCAAAATGATATCATACATTAATATAGCATTCTATAAGTACAAAGCATTCAATATATATATTATCTCATTTGAATTTCACAACAGTCTTGAAAGGTAGGTAATGAAATGATCATTACCCCCACTTTGCAGATGAGATAACTAATGCCTACAAAAGTAAAGAAATTCTCCCAAAGTTACAAAGCTAGTAAATTACAGAGCTGGGATTGGAACCCACTCTTCTCTCCATTATACCTGGGACTTCATTTTCAAATTAGAGCTTGTCAAAGGATTTGGTTTAAGAGTTTTAAAAGATGTTAATCTGAGCGTTTATCAAGTGAATGCTTTTCCAAAAAGATTTAAGATCACAACATTTAGGTAATAATAGAACTTGGATATAAAAAAAGGATCTTAAATATCATTTATCTTACATTCTTCATTTTACAGATGAGGAGAATTAGACCCATAAAAGTATAATTATTTGCGTGAAATCCCATATAGAAAGTTGAAGAGCTGGGATTTCAACACAGATTCCAAATCTAGTGTTTTATTTACTATACTTCAGTGCTTTTCAACATTTCCTTTCCATGCTTTCTCCCCATGTTGTTTCTTTTTTGAGCTTGATTTTTACTTTTTCATAGTGAATGTGTGTATTTATTATTGAACACTCATATTTTAATTGTGAAAAAAACAAGCAACATGAGTAAATGCTATGACAGCTAATGGGATATTGGCTGCATTGAGGAGAGGTTGATTTCTACAACAGGGCAAGTATTACTACTTAGTACCTATATAAGGTAGTAAAGAGCATCTGCTTTAGAAGAAACACAAGGTGAAGGCAAACAGGCTAAGGTAATGTAGGAAATTTCAACTGCAACTATAAGTTTGTATGTTACTCTATGAATGATTGTCACTGACAAAATGGAAGTCATTAATAGTTTTTTATCATAGAATTGGAGAAAATTAAGACTTATGAAATGGAAGAGAAATTGTCAGTTGTGTCAGTCAACTAATATTTATTACTTGCACAATGGATGTTTGTACTCATCTTAATGAGTTCAAATTTGACATCAGATATATACTAGCTGTTTGACATTGGGCAAGTCATTTAATCCTGTTAGCCTTAGTTCCTCATCTGTAGTATGAACTGGAAAGGGAAATGACAAACCACTCCCAGTATCTTTGACAAGGAAATCTCTAATGCGGTCATGAAGAGTCAGACACAATTGAAATGACTGGATGACAGCAACAAGAACACAAATGGTTTAGAAAAGCAGAGAAGAGAATTTGAAGGCTACAAATAAAATCCAAATAACTAAGATGACTGCAGTATTGGTGAAGTGAAGTAGACAGATCTTGTCCTTGACAGTTCAATGAATGTGAATGGAGAGGGTAAAATTAAAGATGCTTAAATTCTTCAGGATGGGTGAAAAGAAATAAAATAATATTTTAAAAGTCAAAATATTTTAAAGATTGAGTGACCTCTGTTTTATATACTGAGTTTGGGGTGCCAGAAAGTCATCCAAGTAGAAATATTCAGTTAGAAGCTATTAGATAGAGAACTGGAGCTCAGGAAAGAGATTGTGTGTGGAGATAAAAATGTGCGAGTCATCTGTATAAAGTTGATAATTGAAATCAGGTGTATGATTGATATCAGCAATGGAAAATATAAAAGAAGATAAAGGCAAGGAATGAGACTTGGGAGATATCCAAGTTTTTGGAGCGAGTGGAAGATAAATCATTTTTGGAGACAATCTTTATATGGTCAAAGGTGAGTGTCTGGTATAGTTCAATTCTCATTTAAAGTTCTTTTAAAGATGAAACTGACTAAATTTCTGTTAAGTATGTTTTTTCTCATGGCCATCTCTATAAGACCATGTTTTGAGAGCCTGGATATTATGACCAATCTTTATCAGTAAAGTAAGAGAAGAGGTATTCTGTTAATAAATAAGAAGGTAGGGGTGGAATTAGTAGATGAAAAAGAAGATTGTCTAGAACAGCCCCTATGGAGAATGTGAGGAATCCAGAAGATCTAACCAAAAAGATTGCCATGAGCTGGTAATGGATATGTTGAGATTATAAAATATGAAATTGTGGTGAATCCAACTATCTCTGACATATCTTAGCAGTATTCATCCAACTGAAAATACACATGAAAGTAGATGATGGTGTTGACAATTAACTTCTAAAAGGACCAATTATACAATGTTGAAATGAGTGACTATAGAACAAGAATTGTAAAATGAAGATAATTTGTATGTAAGAGGTAATATAATGTAAGTTGCTTGAGGACATAGACTGTTTCATTATCATTTCAATATCTCCAACACTTGATATGGTAAAAGTACTTGATAAGACATAAATAAGTGATAGTGATGTTTGTCCTTTGTTTTCAAAGAAGACCTTGACATCAGTTAGGTAATGCCATGATAAGCACATGAATTGGATTTGAGTGCTAAGTCATCAGCTTCACTTTCTAAAGTAAGCCCAAGATATAGTAAATAAGAAGAGAAAGTAGGGACAAGAAGTTATGCTGAAAATTCCATTTGAAGTTTCCTTGAGTAATGAAGGTAAAGGGTTAAGTGACTTTCCCAGCATCAGATGACTATTAAGTATATCTCTTTGTAATAGAATGAGGCAGTTAAAGATTTAGGTCATGATCGAAGAGGAAATAGACTTTTAGACAAGGAAGAAGCCCCAGATGTGATGATTCTCATGAAAGAGTAGAGATGGATATCATGAAAGTTGATGAGATTGATGGAAGTCATGAAGGTGTTAAATAATTGATATTAATGTGGAAATTTCCAAGAAGGATGGCAGGGTTAGAGACAGAAGATTATGATCTCCAATGAGGAAAGTTTAATTCTAATTTAGGTAAATATGTGGTTTATATTTCTTAGACACATGACATTGATGACTAATAGAATATAGCCAATATCAATAGCTAATGTCTAGGCCATGATTTAATTTCTGATTGAAGGCTTTGCTACCACAACTTGACCTTATATTATGATTAAGAGACTTAAATTAAGATGAAAATGTCCATTTCTTTAAAATTATTAAGTATATCAAGAGAAGAATTGTTTTTTGTTTGTTTTTTACCTTTCTTAATAAGAAATAACTGTTTTTGTATAGGACTCTAAGAATTTTGGTCATTGCTTTAATCAAATTCTGATGGATGCAACTGGGAATAACTCAAGAAAATGGCTTATTTTTGTGTCCATTGTTCTTTGTATGAAATCATAATAATGATGAGTTTGTTCTGTGAATCTGACCAAGTAAATTTTCCTTGCTATGAGTTTCTTTCCATGGATAAAAAGGGATAATCAAAATTGCCCATTCCCTTGTAGAATAGAAGAAAAATGAATGATGATATTTGTAGACCTTTTGATTTGTTTAAAAAATACCAAGAGATCCTGTGATGCAACATTAGTGATCTTATGTTTTTGAGTATCTGAAATCAGACAGAAATATTACAATTGTGTCCTATAGTAATTTTAGACTAAGTTTTGTTCCAAGTGGTTTTGGAACCAAAAGAAATGCTGTTTTTAAAGTCATTCTAATCCATTGCTATTTGTTTTTATCCAACACAAACCAAATAAGCTAGGTGGTCCAGTGGAAAAATCACAGTGCTTGAATTGAGAAGACTCATCTTCTTGAATTTAATTCTGGTCTTATTCACTCACTATCTGTGTGACCCAGACAAGTCACTTATCCCTGTTTACTTCACTCTTCCTCTGTAAAATAAAATCTGTATCTTTGCCAAGAAATAGAAAAGAAGGTAGGTGGTGAAGGTGTCGACAATTAGCTTCTAATAAAGGACCAATTATACAATGTTGAAATGAGTGACTATAGAACAAGAATTGTAAAATGAAGGTAATAAAATGTAAGTTTCTTGAGGACATCGACTGATTTGTTGTCATTTCTATATCTAAAACACTTGATATGAATTCACAAAGAGTCCAACATGACAGAATTTATCAAACAGGAAGATCACATGGCCATTACTGGAAATAAGAATCACAATCCTGTTAAACCTAAACAACCATAGATGGGATAAATCCAATCTCAAGTGAAATAGCCAATTTAATATAGCCTTTAATCTAAATATAATATCTTAAAGTATCTGACTATAGGTATATTAAAGAATTTGAAGTCAGTCAATCTAGTTCCTGAGATTCTTCTGATGGCTTTCCTTTTATCTTAAAACTAACAAAAAAGGCCCTAAAGAACAAAGTGCTTGGATTCTGACCATTAGTTCTGACCATTTAGGCAACTAAATGTATGCTAGAGAAAGTTTCTTTACCATCTATGATTCACCTAAAACAGAGTTGTTTCATACCCCTTGGAATTATAAAAGATGTTCATACCATTAGAATAGAAGTCATGGAGAGCAATGATTTATTAAAAAATGATTCAGTTTCCAACTTTATAAATAAGGACACTAAAGTCACACTGAAGTAAGGTGAATTATCCAACTGCTGCTTAGTAGCAAAGCCAGGACAAAATCTTGGTCATCTTCACTTTCCTTCCAGCAATCTTTTCATTTCAACAGTTGAATTGTAGAAAACTGTCAGCATATCTTTGAAGATATTATCTGTGGTCCTGAGAATTTCCCAGGGGAAATCAATGTTATGGCATGACATACCAATTCACAAAAAACTATAAATGTACTTTTACTCTAAGTAAAAACAAAACAAAACATGAAAACTTGAATATTTAATCAAACAAAATTTGTTCCTATATGTTAAACATTAGTATGGATTAATGACTATATTAATAAGTTAATCAAGAAGAACTTATTCAAAGTTCATAATGTGCTAGGTCCTCCTTGAGGATGCAAACACAAAAACAAAATAGTTTTTTTGCCCTAAAAGAATTTGAATTTTTATTGAAACAGCAAACATATAGGGCATGCCAAATAGTTTAGAGCATTATATGCTATTCAAACTTTAATGTGCATATATGCTCAAGTTTTTCAGAACATAAAAAATAATGATAATATTGGTGATGATAATAATAATAGCTAGTATTTACACAGAGCAGCTATGTGGTATAGTATAAAGAGTGCTGAGCCTGGAGTCAGGAAGACTATCTTTCCGAGTTAAAATCTGGCCTCAGACACTTACTAGCTGTGGGACCCTGGGCAAGTTACTTACTTAATCCTGTTTGCCTTTGTTTCATCATCTGTAAAGTGAACAGGAGAAGGAAATGACAAACCACTCCAGCATCTATGCCAGGAAAATTCCAAATGGTGTCAAGAAGAGTAAGCCATGACTCAAAATGATTGAATAAGACTATCATTTTACCATATTTCAAGCATGTAATTTTATAACCATTATTTCATTTGATTCTCACAATATCTCTGGTAAAAAGGCACTATTATTATTTTCATTTAATAGATGAGAAAACTGAGGCAAAAAAAAGTTTAAAGTAACTTTCCTGGAATTGCACATCTAATAATTGTTCTTTCTGAGTCCAGATCTGGTACTCTACCCACTGTGTAATCTGATTGCTCTTAAATATATTCATATGTGTATTCATGTATTATACATACTTATATTTACCTGTGACCCGCATATATATGTAATTTTATTTAAAAATTCAACTATCGCTGCCATTTATTTTATCTACATATTATATATGTGTGTATATGTGCATAATTGCTTATAGTTAAATTTTCAGTGTGCATATATGTATCTCAGTATTCTGCAAATGCTGCAAATTAGAACTTGATTTATTATTTTCTAGACTTAAGAAAGTGATGAAAGGGGCGGCTAGGTGGCGTAGTGGATAAAGCACGGGCCTTGGAGTCAGGAGTACCTGGGTTCAAGTCTGGTCTCAGACACTTAATAATTACCTAGCTGTGTGGCCTTGAGCAAGCCACTTAACCCCATTTGCCTTGCAAAAACCTAAAATAAAGTGATGAAAAAAATATTGTAAATTATAATCAAGATTGTGACATTGGTAATTTTTTTGTAAAGGCAATTATTAAATATTTACCAGTACTTCTTACATGTGTTCGTGTAGATGTGAATAAACATATGAAAGCTAATTTACTAGCAAATTGGATGCAAATACAGATCAATATCAACATCCACATCTATAAATAGCATATATATCAGAGTAATATTGTCATTAACAATCAATACCTTGATACTTTCTAACTATTCTCAATTAAATTCATACCTGGGAAAAAGATAAATCCTTCTCTTCTCCCCCCACTCCTACCCTGCAGGTTTCCTAAGAACAAAGGATCTGAGTAGAAGTCACATTTTAAAGATAGGGTTTCTTGACTAGAGGGACAGCTGTCCATTTAACAGCAGGATAGAATCTTCCAGAACCTTTTTTTAGGCCTTCAAAATAATACACCCTTAAGGTTTTATAGTTTGACCAAATCTATCCTTATTCAGAATGTAGAGCAAGCAATTTTGTACATTAGTTTCCACTGGGAACCTCAAAACATTCTCTAGAAATTAATTAACCCTGCAGATATGCAACTTCTCAGTGGGATAGGACAAGGGTTGGGGGGAAGGAGGAGTATTTGGGTTAAATACTTATATACATAATCACTGTCTGGACTCAAAATAGGATTAAGAGGAAAACTCTTTCTCAGACTTTCTCTCTTCTCTCCAAGTAAGTAGAGCAAATCGTATAATATACAACATATTATATATTACATAATTATATGTTATATAATCTTTCTTCTTCCTCTGAAACTTCATTTCTTTCCTTGGTGACACATGCCACCCCATGTGGTATTAAAATCTCAATCTCTCTCTATTTGGTGGATCTTTGTGACTTTATCATTTCTCCTGTATGTCTCATTCCTATGCTTTCTCCTTCCCTTGCTATAACAGGTCTCAATTTTGTTCTTGTCTTTCTTTCTGGTTTCTACCAAGGTCTTTGTTATCTGTCACTCAATGAACTTTTAGGAAAATATATTCCTTTGAACACATTTTTTTTTGGGGGGGGGGGATAGTGTCAACATGGTATTGCCATGTTCCTGTACATTTCCCTTTTGGGTATAATCAGCAATCATGGGCTTGGTCACTGTCTTTTGCTTCTCATACTTGCTCTCCATTCTCTCCTCTTTTTTTTTTCATTCATATGCACATGTATATTTTTAAGTTACAAGATTTCCTTCCAGGCTCCCTTCCCACCCCCCTCCCGTTAGTGGAGAACAGTCAGGTTAACATTGTACATACATATTTGTGATAAATGTGTTTACAGATTAGCCCTTTTTCAGTGGGAGAAATTAAGATTAAGGGAAAGCGATACATAAGACATAATTTTTTAGAAAGTGTTCATCAGATTCTGAAGGATTGGTTTGTTTTTTGTTTTTTTTTGGTTTTGTTTTGTTTTTCTTCGGATGGAGATAACATTGTCCATAGTCAATCTAAAATGGTTATTGTAGCTCTTTGAACTGCTGAGACCTTCCATCAGGGGTTGATAATCTCACAATGTTGCTGTTAATGTGTGCATTATTGTCTTAGCTTTACTCCCTTCCCTCAGCATCAGATCCCATAAATCATTCCATGCTTCTCTAGAATCTGACCATTTATGGTTTCTTTTAAAGAACAGTAGTATTCCATAATATTCATGTACCATAATTTGTTTAACCATTCCCCAATTAATGGGCAGCCCCTCAATTTCCAATTCTTTGCTACTACAAAAAAAGCTACTATGAATATTTTGGAACATGTGGGACTTTTCCAATTTTTTTATTATTTCTTCTGGATATAGACTTAGAATTGGAATTGCTGGGTCAAAGGGCATGAACAGTTTTATCGCTCTTTGGGCATAGTTCCATATGTTTCTCCAGAATGGTTGGATCAATTCACAACTCCACTAGCATTGAATTGATGTCTCAGTTCTCCCACAACCTCTCCAAAATTGTACATTTCCCCTTTTTCTCATCTTGGTCAATCTGATAGGAGTGAGGTGATACTTCATAGTTGTTTTAATTTGCATTTCTCTAATCAATAATTTGGAGCATTTTTCATATGATTTCATATATATATATATATATATATATATATATATATATATATCTTTGATTTCTTCATTTGGGAACTATCTATTCATATCTTTTGACCTTTTATAAATTGGGGTATGATTTGTAACCTTATACATTTCTATTGTCTTTTTTATTTTCTTCTGTTCTTTTTGTAAGTCAGTTTCTACTAAGTCACCTGCCATTACCCCCATCATATACATGGAAGTAGGGAGATAGATTGATGAATAGATGAATAGATATAAATTGACATGAAATAAAATCATTTATACTTATTTGTCTCATTTTTATGTATGTATGTATGTGTATATATATATATATATATATATATATATATATATATATATATAATTCAGTTGTGACTGTCTTTTCTGTCTTTTCATGACTCTAGTTGTGGGTTTGGGGGCACAGTTAATAGAGTGGTTTGCCATTTCCTTCTCCAGCTCATTTTACAAATGAGGAAAAGAGGCACATATTGAATGTTAAAGGGGTAGATTCTTGATTTCAGATTTTTGAGCTGTCTAATATTTTTATGTAGTTATTAAGCAAGAAAATTATGTGAAATTCCATGGATATGCCAATCTCTTTAATTTTATATTTTATTTTGTCTCCCAAGTAAATGTATATTTTATTCTGTGATTCTCTCCAACATTCTATTGGCCAAATACTAAAGAATTTAAAAGTTTGATCAAAGTGCATGATTGAATCCCTGGAATATCAAAATTTTGAATTCTAGCTGTCTTGATTAAAAGTCAAACTTATCAGTCAGTAATCAAAAATGATGTCACTATAAATGCCCAAAGAAATAATTGCCTTTTGAATCTTTGCTGTCATATTTTGATGAGCAGAAATAATTCTTCCTTATCACTGACCTTTTACATGGTGGTATTTATGCAAGGTGGGTCTATGGCATTAATTGTGAAACATTCAGTGTCACTGTTGGGATCCAATAGAACATGAATTATGTCTAAAGCTGTGACTTTTCTAATTGCAGTGAACATGAATTTTTCATGGAACTTTTTCTAACAGTCCTAAACACTTGTTTTCATATTTGTACTACTATAGGTTTTTGTTCATGGATTATTGCTGCCTATTGTTCAACAAGTCTGAAAAGTAGTAGCAATTACTGAAGCCCGGAGCAAATTTTGACTACAATTTTTTAAAATACAATAAGTATAGGAGTCTTTACTGGTTCTTTTCAGAATTGAATCTACTAAACAAAACATAAATAGACTGAACAGCTTGATGAAGAATTTTGACTTGAATGACTTATGATAGCTTCAAAATTAGGATATCAAAAAACATATTCATATATATTTCTAAGTATCATTTGATACCTGTATAAAGACTGATCATGAACCCAGAGAAATCACAAATACATTTAATATGAAAGTCTATGAAACCACTTTTTGCAGTATTGGGGAAAATATCTATTTGGTTAGTATGTACTAATACAGCATAGAAGAGAAATATAGTTTCTGCTCATCTGTTTCAATTGTCCATTGAGAGGAGAAAGATTTTAATGCTCCTAACTACTCACCAGAATGGAGGCAATTAGTGGCTTTAACTAATGACTGGTGGAATGGTTCCGACAAAAGCTTCTATCCATTTTAGCAATGCTGATCCTTTTTATTTTCGTATAACAGCAGGTACATAGGAAAATATTAAAAGCACCCACTACTTTTATGAAGGTATTTTCTAACCCACTCCCAAGTTCCCCACCAAAGTCAGTAACTGTACCAATTTATTATAAAGGAAATTAAATGTTTGTTAACATTGTTGCAAAGAACAAGAAACTTATGAAGTATGTTTTCTGCAAAGTTTTCCTTAGGTGCCAAATACATGCATCTGCCTTACCTGTCAAGGCCAGTGAGGAACATGCATAAGTAGTGCTTAATCAGTGACAGACTTTCTTGCTAGGGTCAAATACTTCATCATCTCTTATTGGCTGCTGAGTGCTGCCATCCCATCCCTCCCTTTCTATACTCCTATATTTATTGATTTTTTTTGTTTTTATATAGCTACATTTTCCACTATATTTTTCACCCTCCCTTTCCCACAGAGCTTAGAATAAAGAAAAAACAGAGAAGGGGGGGAAAATCACCAGAACAAACTAAAATAAGTCTGACATCATAGTCAGTTTTCCATATCTATAAGCTCACATATCCATATCTACAAAGAATTGGGGAGAAGTAGCTTCTCACATCTCCTCTTTGAGTCTAAATTTGGTCCTTATGAAAATCATTAATATTCATATAGTGCTTACAATTTGTTAGATATTTTGCTAACTCCTCACAATGACCCTGGAAGGCAGAGACTAATTTTATCTCCATTTTGCTGATGGAAAAACTCAGATTGAGGCTAGGTAACTTGTCCAGGCTCATACAACCAGTAAATGTCTTAGAATCAGATTTGAACTCAGTCTTTCTGACTCCAGACCTGGTACTCTAGGTAGATTCAATTTTGATTGTTTTGATGTTATTCCTTCTATTTTTATTGTTATAGTTGTTGTATATTTTATTTTCCTGGATCTGCTCCCTTCACTTTGCATCATTTCATGTATGTCTCCATGTTTCTTTTCCTTTATCATTTTTATCACTTTTTAAGAGCATTCTATTATTTTTTTCCCTGTGGTTGCTAAGTGGCATAGTGGATAGAGTGCTGATCTTACTTGAGTTCAGATCTGGTCTCATTCACATTAACTGTGTGGATAACTCAATCCTGTTTGCTTCAGTTCCTTCATCTGTACAATAAGTTAGATAAGTAAACCACTCCAGTATCTTTGCCAAGAGAAAATCCAAATGAGATTAGAAAAAAGTCTAACATGATTGAAATGATTGAACAATAAACAATAATAATATTCAATGTTTTTCCAGCAGCACAATTAACAGACTCCCTTTATATTTTGTTTCTAGTTTTTGTTGCAACAAAAAAGTGCTGCTATATTTTGGTGCATATGAGACTTTTCTTTTTGTCATTGACCTGCTTGGACATTAATATGTGGCTATGGAATCTCTGTGTTAAAGGGTATGGACATGTTAATAGTTAATTTTTACATAGTTCCAAGCTGCTTTCCAAAATTATTGAACAAATTCAAAGCTCTACTAGTTTGTGGGGAGAGGTGAACCTAAAATATGACTGACTACTTGTTATATAGGCTTTTTGTGTGCTTACATTCTTGGCTATTTGATGGATTTGTGATCTGATCTCTATAGGTTCTTCCTCTGCCTGTGGGTAGATCTTATTCCCTTCCTTTCTCAATTACATTAGTATGCTTCCTCCAACACAGTACTTTTATCCTTTCTCATTTTTGACGACTTGTTGGATGTGAGGTGAATCCTCATGGATATTTTCATTTGTTTTTCTCTTATTTTTAAAAGATTTGGAACACCCTTTTGTGTGATCGGTACCAGAAGATACAGTAGATGATGGTTTATGACATGCCTCTTCTACAGGCAATGTTGATATTATTATTTCCCTGAATCACTTTTTCAGGCTAAAATCATAGTCATGATCTCTAGATTGGCCCATGCCTTGAGGTAAGTGTGGAGAGAGTGATTAGAAGGGAAACTCCCCGGGAATCTCAGTAATTGGCAAGTCATCAACTTACATTTGTATACCTCAAGGCAACTTATTCCAGTGATGTTGGACTATTTTTCTATGAAGCAGTTGTCATTTCACTTTGTCCATTCTTCATGTATTTTGGTAGAAAATCATTTTATGAAAATCAAAAATAGATGCTCTGTTTGATAACCTGGAACTGATTCTGGCACAGAAAAAGTCGTAAAGGAGTCAATGCCAGACTTCTTGGCATACTGCTCCAACAGCACCTTTTCTGTAAAAAATAACGCTTCCAGCAAAAGCCTTTGACATTGTAAAACTATTCTAAAGGCACAACTTGTTGATCTTGATACATTTTGCATAGGGCTCAAAGTTCCAAGGCCCATTGCCAAGAAATAATTCACAGTACAGTCCTTTCCAATCATTTGTAATATATGAATTGCAGGATGCTTCTGCTTCAAATGATATATCTGTATTTACCTGAATTGAGTTTAAAAAATTTGTGCCCAGGAACCTTATCTGAATTGTCACCATCATGCCTCATCATGTCCAAGCAAATGATCAGACTAAAAGGATGGTGTAGACTACTAAGGATGTCCTAAAACTGATATCTAGAAAAGACAGTAACAATACTTGCCAAGTTTTTGATTGCGCAATATGTCATTCCATGGTCAATCAAGAAGTGTGAATCTTGCTGAATTACCAATGGGATGCTATCTCAAAATTTGCCTCTACTATCTCTATCTAGATTTAGTTAAGGACTTATGAGACAAGCAAAAATGTTCTATTTGTGATTACTTTTTCTCATTTTTACTATGAGAAAAGTTGTTGGCTAGAAGGAAAGGAATATGCCATGAAGTATTGTATTATAGTATTAATATTTTTGTCTTCAGTTTCTTATTAGGATTTTGATCCTTTGGAGTTCCGTAATGTTATCTTCAATATTTTTAGAGTACTATTTGCTCACAGTAGTAGGTGGTGGATAAAGTACTGGCTCTGGAGTCAGGAGGACCTGAGTTCAAATCTGACCTCAGACACTTAATAATTACCTGTGTGACCTTGGCCAAGTCACTTAATCCATTGTCTTGCAAAAAAACAAAAAAAGGAGAAATAAAGTTGTTCAGCATTATGTATTAACTAAGAGTGAACTATTATTATTGTTACCTATTTTGATACTAATAAAATATGGTCTCAAATAGATAAACAATAAGATAAATATGAATGAAAGGGAGAAAAGAATGCAGCATCATGGTGTGCTATTTGAACTCCTCTGTCTTTGAATTGATAAATAATTTGCATAAAAGCCTAGTTATTTGACAAACATGTAGCCTTTTAGCTAGAATGTTGTATTGGGTGATAGCATGAGATCCAGTCATAGATAAATGAAGGCTTGAATAATTGCTGAATGAAGAAGAGACCTAGGCATAAATCTAGGCATGAACAGCCCCATAGCTTATGTGTTGGACAATTAGTCTACAAGGAAAGGGAAAATAGTATTCTTGAGCAAAAATTAAGGTTTTGTGGAAAATATTTCTCACGGGCTAACTAAATTATATAAACAGATACATAGATTTATAGGCTTATTAATAGCCTATAAATTAATAATATGAATATGGATATATGTATATTTGAATTATATATAAGTATATATATATATACACATATATATATTATATGTTAAATTTAAAGCATTGTACCTAATTTAATAAGTTTGTGGAATGCTGAGCTTTGCTATGAAAAAACTCAAATAACTTTTCTTGGATAATGAAAACTTTTTCTAGCAAATCATTTAAAATTGAAGTCATGTGAGACAGAGAGATATAGATGATGGATGTTTTATTTGATCATCCAGGATAATTTATTTTACATTGCAATATTTTCCATGTTTCTCAGGCCTTCAATGAGGCCAAACTAATATTTAAAGAAACATTTTATAATATCTTTACCATTTAATCAGTAAAGGGGAAGACTGAGCAATTGTACTAAGAATTCAATCAATGTACACAACCATTCTGTAGCAACATTTTGCAACTCAAACTATATTGAAGACCTGTTAACCATCTAATTTATCTACCTCAAACTGTTCTCCCTTTTGCTGCTTCAGCACAGAATATCTTGGGTCAGAGGGATAAAAGAAGACAAGGAATGAACTGTGCATTGAAGGAACAAGATGCAGAGAAGAAAGAGGAGAAAGAAGTTTTTAAGTGTACAGATTTTTTGAAAATTTGACCTTTAGTGATGCAAATATCTTTAGATTTGTGGAAAATTGCCATGGACAGATACTATTCTATAGATTAATGACCAAAAAAAGCACTTTCAAATGATTCTATGTTTTCATAAAATGCTCCTAAAGAGTTTTTCCTACATGTCTTTAAAATTCATACTTTCTGTCTAGACATAGCTACTTTAAAGTCATTTTGCCATCATGAAAAGTTTAAACATTTATTACATGTTTAAAATAAAACAAACTTTTTTAAATGTCATAATTATAAATAATTTCATTATCTATTATTTAATATTGTAGCAATATACCTGAAATGAATATTGCTATGATCTTTTATCAAAGAATGAACATTATTAGCATTTTATATGTAGTAAACTCATAGCTTATTGAATAAACAAGTACTGTCCATTTATTCCTTCATATACTGCACATTAAACAGTCATCTCAGGTTAATATTAAAGTAGACCATTTGATGATGATGTACTTGTCTTTATTTTCCCAGAGGATTAGAAGCTGAATTTTGAGTTAATTAGAAATGGAAGAAGATGTTGCAGAAAGACTTTTAGAGAGTTAATAAACTATCTTTGAATATCAGATTTATTTTAATCAATCCTGTACCATTTTCCACCCACCTCCACACATTATTACTCTAAGATCACAGTATGGTTGAGTAGAGTAGGGAGAGAAAAGAATGGAAAGGTAATCTAAACTACCTGAGCTCTATATGATTGTTTATTAATAAATCTCCTTTGTTGAGATTCTAAAGAACTTAGAATTAGGGAGTATTTAGGTAGTATTTAGAAAGTGA
The DNA here is from genome assembly GCF_037893015.1 of Macrotis lagotis. Taxonomy (NCBI): domain Eukaryota; kingdom Metazoa; phylum Chordata; class Mammalia; order Peramelemorphia; family Peramelidae; genus Macrotis; species Macrotis lagotis. Next base: position 58,619,447 of record NC_133662.1, read on the forward strand.
ATGGCTCACTTTCAGAATCATGATAGTGCAGCATATTATACAGGAAATGTTAATCCCCTTTTCTCTGCATGTACTATAAAAGTGTACATAAGCATACACATAGACAAAATCCAAGGAGCTTGCAAATTTTAGACAAGATAAGCTCATTCACTGTAATAATAATCATCTTTATAGTTGCAATTTGTTAGTTGTTCAATGGTTTATAAAATTGTTACAGCTAACGGCACAAAATAACAAATTCAAGCAATGTTGAATATGTATAAGTGTATCCTGGGATGAATAAATTTTAAAGAATTACAATGAATTGCCATCAAAAGTATTGCTTTTGGCTTCCTGATGACAAATATTATTAATGTACTGAACAGGCAAATTGCAGTTAAAAAAAAACTTCCAGGGGCAAAGGAGATAGTGTGTAGATGTGCACCTGAATATATGACCATTTGGTTAATAGACTTTTTTGTTTGCTTACATATTTAGTCTTTCAATAGATCTGCAATCTCTTCCCTATGGGTTCTTTCTTCATCAGTGTTGATCACAACCCATCCATATCCTCTATATAGTTCTTATTCACTTCTTCCCACAAGTTCTTCATAATACGTCTATTCAATGTGTTGGTACCTTTGGTGATTTGTAACCATTTGTGTATGTGTGTGTGTATGCTGAAACCCTTTGGCATGCTGATGAAGCCTATGGTTGGTTCCTCACCAAAAATAAATAAATAAATAAAATAATTCAAGAAAATACTAAATTTTAGTTAGAGGCAAGTAAAAATAATGCATTTGTCCCATCTAAAAGTTCATGAACTCCTTGAACCCTATCCATTTATCCTTTGGGATTCCATGGATTCGAAGTTAAGATCACATACTTTATGTCTTTTCATATTGCATGAAACCAAGGAGGAATCCTATATAAACATCTTTTACTCCTCATTCTTATCGCAGGTGTGGTCTATTTCCTTTCTTTATCATATATTCCTCTTTGAAGATCCTTTATCCTGGTACTTTGGCATAGTTCCCTGATGGTGCTATGCTATAGTTATTTTTCACTCACCATGTTTCTCTCCGTTGTCAAAAGAATAATTTGTAGCTTTGATTCTGTGCAAAATGTGACATTGCATTATTGAAGGAATGAAGCAAATTGATGCTAAAAGGAATCTATTTTTAAGGGAGAAACTTCTGCAAATTTTCCTAAAGGCTATTCATCTCATACTTCTCTTTTGATTCAATAGTGTACTCAATTCACTGTTCATCAAAAATTTCTTACCAAAATCTATGTATTGCTCTATGAGCTTTCTATCCATTCACATATCATACTTTGCACAATGAGCATTCTCTGCCCACATTGATCAAATTCTTGTAAACAATTATAGATTTCACTTAAAAAGCTTTGCAATGTAATAGAACTTGGTGTAATGAGCACATACACATTTTGCCAGCATTGGCATTTGGAGGACAATTTAACTTGGATGATTTTCTGGCATGCTACTTAGATTTTTTATCTCCTTTTCAGTTGCAACAAATATTGGCATATGAACTGCATTTGTCTTCTTGGGGAACTTCTTGCTAACAATGTCATGAGCACCACAATGACCAAGTGTCTGTTAAAATGTTTCTCATTGCCTTTGCATGTATGACAAAATTCTATTGCCAACTGTTTTACATATTTCTCCAAGAATAACTTTGTGTATTCATATTATTTAACTACAACTTACTTTTAGATTCTAGTTTCATTTATATGGAGAATTTTAAGATTGATATTATTCTTTTTCTCTAGTTGTACATCTATTCATTCAGCACTAGATGAACTTCTCATCTTTATAAAAACTAAAATCTAAGTTAATGTCTACAAATGGGCTAAGTACTGACAAGGGGGCTACCTTGGACTGAAATCCATTTTGTATGTTTTGTTTCTTAGGTTATCATTTCAAAAACAATTCAGCCTGTGATCAGTCCATTCAAAAATAAATTGTTAGCTAAACTGGTCTTTGGAGGATCAGCATGGTCTATGTCCAGAAGCCATACTTTAAACTTTCCTAACAAGAAAGAGCCTACCTGAGCTTCTGCTCTATTAGTAGTGCTTTCTGGAACCCAGGGTCAATCATCTCTATACCATTGGAGGAGGATTTGAAAAATATTAAATAATATTGAAATGGAGTCCCATTGGCAAGCACAGTAAATACTTTAGTTGCTTCCCAAAGTTTAATGTCTAAATACTGTCTTTAAAAGTGCCATGCTAGAACCAGAAGAACATTGTACACCCTAACAGCAACATGGGAGTGATTATCAACCTTAATGAACTTGTTCATTCCATCAGTGCAACAATCAGGCACAATTTTGGGGTATTTGTGCTAGAGAATACCATCTGTATCCAGAGAAAGAATTGTGGAGTTTGAATAAAGACCAAAGACTATTACACTTTAATTTAAAAAAATATGTTATCTTACTATGTAATTTTGCTCTCTTATACTTTATTTTTCTTCCTTAAGGATATGATTTCTCTCTCATCACATTCAATTCAGATCAATGTATATACCATGGAAACAATATAAAGATTAACAGATTGCCTTCTGTGGGGGTGGGGGGAGGAAAGCAGGATTAGATAATAGCTAATTCTCCATCATTATCAGGTATATATTTGTGTGTTTGATGGTGGGGTATGCTTGCTTAGCAAAAACCCCAAGATAGTGAAATGAAAGTACAGATGAATTTATATATAACATGTAAAAGATGTCAGTATAAATTAGAAGGCAAGACAGGATGTATTTTGCAATTTTTTGAGTTGACATGGGCAAAAATCATTTCTATAGCCATACAATTTTGTAGCTACTCCTGCAATTACTACCTTGGTCGAAGATTTGTAGACACTCTTTTTGTTGTTCTTTATAGACTAAAAGTGTAATCATTTTACTAGGATCTGACTGAACTGAGACTAAAATCAACAGTGGAATGTGCTAAATTTAAATTTCATCTCTTCAGCCATCCTAACTGTCCTGTGGTGAAGAGATTAAGTGGTAGTGAATTGGTTTGAGCTGGAGTAAGCGGGAGGAGCAAGTCATAAAATGTTATAACAGGGTTCATATACATGGAATTCCTTCTTGAATGTTATGCTTTTGAATAATTTTCTTCCATTCCTCTCCTATTTTTATTCTAATGGGGACCAGAGTTTCTGGGGTGAATGGGGAGGGAGGCTGGCTTGAGATAAGAGTGAAATCTTATGAACAGCTTTTATTCCTGTAACCTTCATTGATCTTTGAGATTTGTACCTCTGTGTTTACTTGGTTGCTCTTCAGTTTTCTCTGACAAGAAAAAAAAATCTTTTGCTTTTTCAAGGAACGTGTGTGTGTGTGTATGTGTGTGAAGAAGTAAGAGAAAAGAACTAATTATATGCCAAACATTGGTATTGCTAGTAGTTGATGGTCATAGGGAACAAAATGACATCACTATGTTAGAGTCAAGGTGTGTCCTATTGTGGCTGAACAAAGGAAAACAAGGTTGGAAGACTTTACCATAGACCCACCAAGAAGAGTTCAAATGAACATCTGGAGTGACGATGTCTCTGAATTTGTACATCTCACCTTTCTTTTGAGCTACTGCAATTCTGCAGCTCCTTCTCTGGTGTGGAAGTGCCATGCAAGGTAGTACTTGCCAGTGTCTCCCTTGTCTCAGAATAGATTCCAAAATTCTAAAGAGGGACCTTGAAAATAGGATTTTCATATCATCTCTATATTGATAAGAAATATGAGCAAAGAAATGACAATATGAGATTTGTGAAAGAAGGGAAGACATTCTTAAAAAGGTAGAAAACAATCTTAAGAAGGAGAATCTTCCATCAAGATGTCCCAAGCACAGAAAGTACTTTTAACTCAATAAACTATTCATTTGCAACAAAATATTATTTGAAAGTAAATTTAACCATCATCTCTCAAGGGTTGTAGAAGGGTTGTAGAAGAGAAATGGAAGTTGGTTGCAAATTATTTTTGATGCAGTTGGAGAGGAGGTGGATTCCCAAATCCAGTTGGAGAGAGAGAGAAAGAGAACAAAAGAGAAGGAGGGAGGGAGAGAGAATAGGCAAGAAATAAATTAAAAGGATAAAATCTGTATAATGCAATTGCTATTATCGGAATAAGGAAGAATATGGACCACACTCTGCTGAGATTAAAACAAAGACATTGATTCAGAGGTAAAAAGGACTTTAGAAGTAATCCAATTATATCGCTCATTTTACAGATAGGGCAACTCAGTCACTGGAAGATTAAAAGTCACGCAGAACTATTTGGTATCTACAGTAGAATTTGAACCTAGGTCTTTGTGATATTATGTATGGTGTGCTATGATGCCATGTTATAGTGAGATTAAGGAGGTAAAGGAAGAGAAATCGTGATATATTCATAGGATTATTTCCACTTCCATTTTGTCTTACAGTCTTCATTATCATCTTCAACATGAACAATTTATTCTTTAACATCACTTCCCTCTGTAAATGTCTGAGAAAAAAAATTGAATTAGGAAGCTCAATACTGGAGACATTATGCTAAGTGTATCGTGCTAAGCACACTACTAATAATGACTATTTAGTGGCTACAATGAAAAAATCTAAAGTGCTGACATTTGAATGATTTGAATTATTGATACTGGAGGATTTGTAAATCATGACCCAGAACAGTCGCATATTTACATACTATACTAAAATGTGACATCTTTTAATTTTTAAACTCACTTTTCAAAGATGTTGAGCATTTTTCTTATTAAGATTGCTTCTTAATACATATTTAAAGTTATTGTGAATAGCAGAGGAGAAATTTTTTTTATAAATTCTTGATTCTCTTGTCATATATCCTAATTTTTTTTTAATTTAGGTAATATGATCCTTCTTTGTTTTGCCAGAGAACTTAATATAGGCTCATGGTTTTTCTTTTTAAAGTCCAGAGCAATTGATCTCATGCGCTCACTTTTGTCTTTTCTTGCCATTTTGGGAGCTAGTTATGCTGAATATTCATGGAATTCAATAACATCAGAAATTCTCAGACTAAGGAAAATCATTTTTCCCTTCCCTAGACATTGAGCAGAAACCACTCTCTATTCCAAAGTGAATGCAGGAAAAAGAATTTCCACCAGTCACTGAATTACTCTTCTTACCCATTTCTCTATTGCAAACACTCCCTATGACTGTAATAAAAGTCAATTTATATTAATTTAGAGACAGAATGCATTATAAAAGTATAAACCATGTTTTAAAAGAGTATAAAATGCCAAAAAAGATAAGCAGCATGGATTCACTAGAAATCCATTGAGGGGAGTGGAAAGGTGAGAAAAGAGTGAGAGAAGTAAGAAGATACATTTCCCAAGACCCCGATTGCTGTTTAAGATAAACAGTAAGTTCTATCCAGGAAGATCACTCCTTAAATAGATAATGAACTAAACAACTGCACTTAATCTACATGCCTTATATGTAGGTATATGTATATTTATGTACATATCTTTTATTTCAATATAATTGGTTCCTTTGCAAATCTATATATTTTAAATATCTAATTTGAGAAAAGGTCTATAGGCTTCATCAGCCTGCTGAAGGGGTACTTGACAAGAAATGAGTAACATCCTTTCAGCTAGGAAACCTATACTTTCCAACAGCCCCTGTTCATAAAGAACTAAAATAGAATTATAGAACTTAGCTGTTGAAAGGAAATTTAGAGAACATCAATTCAAATATCTTCATTTTATAGGAAAGGAAATGGAGGTACAAGGCCATTAAGTAACTTCTCGGATTCAAATAATTTTTACTATCAGAATTCAGTCTTTTCTTCTTAGCCTCCCATTATACCAGTCCTGTTAAGTGACTCTGAGTTCTTAATATCTTTTCATTAGTAGTTAGAATTCCCCCCACCATGAAAATTAATGAATAATCCCATCAAATTTATTTAATTAAGTATATCATTGTGATCTTATCTATGTGAATATGCTCTACATTGATACTGATGACAACTTAACTATCTCTTTTCATTAAGGGTAGTGGGGGGAATAAAAATAATAACTACTGAATATCTACAAAGAGAATAAGAATTAAGATGCCACATAAACTTAGATGTATATACTATAAACTTGATAAATTAATATGAAGTAAAGGACAGGATGAGATAATTAAAGGTGGATTTAAAAGCAATAGTAGTGGAAACAGGAAGAATATGGGCAATTGAAATATACTAATGAAAAGATAGAAGAATTTTGGATCTCAATGTGAAGTCTCAGAAACTAGATGTCATCTTCAGGTCATTTCCCAACTTTTTGGCTCTCTGAGCTGATATTTGCAATTGCTATTTTATTCATTAATTTGCAACACTTCTTCATAACAGCAGACTCTAATATTTCCACCCAATGGTGGCTTAATCTTTTCTCTCCATCTCAGAAATAGAAAGCATCTACTATTTGTCATTAAAAGGTGCTAACATTGGCGATAAAAAGGGTCATGGAGTACCTCCTGGGAACTATTTGCTTGATGTAGGGTGTTTAAATGTTTTTAACCACAGGGCATTTTCAAACACAGTTCTTCTAATTTATGTAAGGCATTTATTTGCATAGAACCCTTAGCAGGAATAAAGCAGAATCCAAGTCTAACTAAACAGCAGGACCACAAGACTTGACCCTATCCAACCCAAGATCAGATTATAATAGCATGACTTGGTAAAAGTATCATTTTAAGTTAGATGATCAGGTAATCCCTAATAAGACTTCAGAGTATTAAGACTTTTAGGTATACCTCAGAAAAAGTTCCAGGGAAGTTTATACTTTGTGCAAAGCACAGAAAGATACACTTATTTTCTCACCTTTTCTTAACTTGTGCTCTTAAAATTGAATTTTCTTTTTAAAAAAAATAATTCTTCCCAAGGATAAAATCATCAGTTAGTTGACCTTAGAGTCTTCTAGCCTAGACAGATGAGAAAACAGTTGCAAAGCTGAAATTTGGGCTCTAATCTTCTGAGTTAGGATCAATTTTCTTCCTGCTGTTCCATAATGAATAGTATTTCCAAATTTTTTTTCACAACTACATGTCTAAATCTTGTGAGGTATTTTGACCTATTTATGCATGGCAAGCTCCTATAAAATAAAATTTCATTGAAAAACATGAGGCCTGTTACCATAAGTAGGAGAAGATGATCTTTGAAAAATTCATATTCTCATAAAATCATGAAGAAGAAAAAGGGGGAGAATCAAGTGAATAATAAATAATATTGAGCTCTTATTATATTAAACTTGTGTCAGAATACTGCTATCTTCTTTGAAGAATTCCTAAAACTTGAAAGGAAATAGAGAGGGTGAAAGGAGAAAGAATAGGTACGTCAAGTTTGTTGGATGAATGAATTAATAAATAAATGAATCTAGATTCTCTCTTTAACAAAATTGTGTAGCTTGACTATAAAATTATACAAATGGTTTTATTGTGTGACTTTTGAAAATTAATCTCATCCTATTATAATTACTCCATAAAATAATATGGAAAAAGTGAAATGGGGTGTCACTAACTGTATTAAGGCTAAATGCCTCCTAAATATACCCTTAACCTAATGTTTTAAGCCTTAATTTACCTATTATTATTTGCTAGATAACTTCATGTTCCCTGAGAATAGACAGCATAATTTATTTTAGAATTGGAGAAAATAGGATCATAGGATTAAAGTTAGAAGGGACTAGGGGCCACATCTGACTGTCATTTTACAGTCTCAGAGAATTATGTAATTAGTGATTGAGAGAGAGAATTTGAATCCTGATCCTTCTGAGTTCACATCCAGACCCTTAACTGATAAAGGACACTGCCTATATCCCTTTTTTTTAAGACTAATAATCTAGCTGTGAGTGAATGATATCAGCAAAAGGATGGAATATCTTGAAGATTAATAAGAAACTTCATGATTATTTGTACGTGGAAACGGGTATGGCTCAGATGTCTTGCTCCTCAAAGTTGAAATTGGTTCTTGTTCTTCATTATTGAAAAAGGCCAAATCTACATCTTTATGTTTGACAAATGCTCACAATGCTCTGCCACAGGTTGGGCACAGATAGTCCATGTGATCACCTGGGTTGGGTACTCTACCTTCTTCATAGAGTGTAGCACTCTCATTTTAATGAGGGTACATTATGGTGTGCAATCCTGTCAATGTCTCCCATGCTGTACAATCAATTCTGTACAACACAGACTTCTTCAATGAGACCTTCAGGGTGTCTTGATATTGCTTCTTCTAACCCTCTCGTGAGTGCTTACCCTCACAAGAGAAAGGTGAAAATTAATATGGGTCAGTCTTACTCTTCAAAGTTGAAATTTTTGCACCTGGAAACAGGGTACATCCAACCAGTAGGGAATTATTCCTCACATTCACAGTATTATGTGTGTGTGTGTGTATTTATATGAAACTATACATTACTTATTCCTTATTCCTACTATAGGACAGGTGGGTGGCTTGGAATCAGGAAGACTAATCTGAACTCATGAATTTTAATCTGGTTTCAGTTACTTACTAGCAATGTTACAGTAGTCAAGTCACTTAATCTTGTTTGCCTCAATTTCCTCACCTATAAAATGAGCTGGAGAAGGAAATGACAAACCACTCCAGCATTTTGCCAAGAAAACCCCAAATATAGTCACAAAGTATTGGACTCTCCTGAAATGGCTAAACAACAAATTCTTACCAACTGACCAGCCTATCCCACTTTATTCTCTGCTCATGCAGTTTTCAGTTTACTATAATGGTGAAGATACTCATGACAACAACTTCAACTCCAAGTTATATAATGTTTTAAGATTTACAAATAATTTTTAAAAATTGCAAATTAGTTTCTACAACCCTGAAAATGAGCTATTATAAGTATCCATTTTAAAGCAAAGCAACTGAAGTTCAAGAAGGTTAGAAATGACTTGCTCACTCATTTAGTGAGTATCAGAGACTGGAAATTGAGCAATCTCTCTAACACTAGAAGTCATTTATTATTTGATAAAATTTTCATTTTTCATGAAAAGACATGTTCAACTGAAGTTGTCCAAGAATTTAGACATTAGAAATTTTTTCCCTCCTCAATTATGCTTGAAGATTTGAAAATACATATTCCCTTTTCCACCCCTTCTAAACCAATGCTGTGTATGGTGGCAGCAATTTCAATGTTGAAGAGCACTGGTTGTATATTGCTTCATTATTAAATATCTTTAGAAGATCATAAGATACAGAAAAGCTCACATTTTATGTTTACCTGGTCATTTAAATAAAAATCTTGTGTTCATCTGGCAAGGGAGTACTTGAATTTGTGCCTAGAGAACTTCCCGCCTCCTCAAGACTGTGACAAGTCTCCCCCCCACCCATGTTACCTCTTAATTCTGTGCTGAAGATTTGCAATGTGGGAGTTGAGGGGTGAGCAGCAGAAAATTTGTGCTTGGTGAAAATAGAGCTAGAATTAAACTCTGAAGGTTACCAGGTTGCCCTACACCAACCTGCCCCAACTTTACCTCCTGTATTCCTTTTTATTGATTTTTGGGACTCAAAGCTGTAGTTTTTGACTATAGAATATAGATCTTTGTATACATTCAAAGAGATTTTAAGATGTGGCTCTCAACAGAAAATGCTAGAGAAGAAAATGGAACAAATTAACACTGAGCATAGGTTGGTATGAATCACATTTTGTCAGCTTTCAAGTATTACAATTATCTAACTAAAAATATTCTCCTGTCCTCAGTCACCTGATCTAGTGACTGTTTTACCCTTGTTTGCCACTTTCAGATCTACTGGCACTTTGATATATTTGTTTTGGAATTAGAGGGTTACTAGTCTTCAATATTTTCCACTTAACAATTATCTCTTAATTACCATATGTTTTTTTTCTTTTAAAACAAATACAATAGAATCACCCTAATTTATACTAATTATGGGTGGGTGGGTTGTAGTCTAAAATTTAAGGATACTTAAATGTCAAGAGGGTGGAAAGGGTGTCTGGGAATTCTGATACTTTCTGTTCAGTATAATAGTTGGAAAGAAAATTATACATTGGCCTTTGTCCTGATCCTCTGGTAGGTCATTCCTTTTACTTGTCTCATATTTAACTTTAAAACTATATATTATTATCAATGCCTTTAAAAAAAATCTGACTATTTCTCCATTGCCATCCCCACAATATCCCTCCCCTAGCACCTTCTCTAAAAATGAAGAAATGCAGTCAACAATGTATATATATATATATATATATATATATATATATATATATATATATATATATATATACATGCCTCATTCCTCACCTCCAGTCTATGGCCTATCCAAAGAGGGGAGGAAAGCATCAATTCCCATTTATCAAAACTGCCACTGCATTGATCTAATATTCAATGTATTTGAATGTCATTTTCCCCTTTAGATTAAAGTGGTCATTGTATAAATGATTTTTACACATTCTCTTCCAAGTATACTTCGTACTTTATTTTTTCTTTTTTTAATGAACTTAACAAGCATGAACATTATAATAGACAAAGAGGAACAAAAAAAAGGATTGCAAAGGAAACTGGGAACTTCTGTTGCAAAGCTTTTTTAAGGACATTAAATTTATCATGGAAACAAAACTGCCCTACTTTTTGTGCCCTTTATGAATTTCCTTTTGCTCACTTCTATGTAGTTTTAAAAATATTTCATTGATGTTGTTTCCTTTCTTTTTCTTCTTTTTCATTTCTATCACTACCTCCCACCTGCCATCATTCTTTATATTAGTCATTTCTTACAGAGCAAAAATATCCAATTACATTCAGTTTCCAGTATGTTCAGACATTTTTAGGGGTAACTTTCGAGATGCACTCAACTGCTTCTGTATAATATTAAATCCCTTTACAATTGTCAGGCCCTTTACATAGCACCCAGACAGATATAGACTGGTACCTGTCACATTATTGGTGCTCCAGAAAGGTTTAAATTCATAGATGCATGCATAATCCAAGCATTGAGACATCTTAAAAAGAAGGGGTCCCTCGTTTATGGAGATGTCTTCATTTCCCAGCTCTCCAAGAGGAAGGGGGCCTTTCTGACAGTTTTGCCTAGAGGCTCAGAATTACAACACTATAAAATTAAATTGTATTATTAAAATTGACAGCCATGATAAAGTAGTCATACGAGGAAAGGGAAAGCATGTATAAATAAGGTTGTACTGAAAAGAAAAAAATACTTAAGGAAACTTGGCAATGAGCCAGATGGAAAAATTCATAGAGAATGGGGGGGGGGGGAGTTAAAGAGGCATAGTATTTGGAGTTTGCTCCTTTCACTCCCTTTTTTCTGAGGAAAGGATTTTTAGATGATTTAGTGAAAAGGCAAACCTAGTCTATTCTTTGTATCACTACTTGGATAAGTTCATTGCTGCAATAAAAATCTGTAGCATTCAAACCAAAGTGGTAAGTTGATGTTGCATTCAGATTCAATTCCCATTCTACAAATGAGGAAAGAGACACCCCTTTCCTTGGCTATCTATAGGATATTTCATATCACTTTATAGAATATTTTTACCCATTGATTTAAGTAGAGACCCCCTAATTTTATTTGATTTCAACTAAGTAGGAAAAAACTCACATATCCACTCAGATTGATAGAGCTCCCCTTTAGTTGAGGAAAATATGAGTCTAAGTTGCACGTCTGAAACATAATGGATTTAGGGTCTTGGACAATTCACTTAACCTCTCAGTGCTCTAAGGAATATTTCAAGACTCTAAGTTGCTAATAAAGTGTTTGTCTTCTTTGCAAGAGCTACTTTAGAAGCTACCTACACCAGCGAATTCACAAGTCTGGTGGGGAAAAAAATGTATCTTCACAAGTCATTTCTATAAAGATTCCACTGTCTATGCTTTTTTTCAGGAAAAAAAGGAAAGAAAAGCTCTTTGCATCTTTTTCATCCTCATTGTTTTTCTTTTAGACAGTAAAATACTGCAGCCAAAAGAGGATCCTCTAAGTGAAAGGATTTTGTTCTTTCTAGGACAAGCATGCATTCAGTTTAAGGACTAGATAGATGCCTGTCACTGTCCAAAAACTGCAGGGCTCATTTTTCCATCTTGGCTCACTTGTCTTTTGCACTCTCCCTTTCCTATAACTCTATCTCCCAATTACCCTTTAATAGGATTATAGGACACAGGAATCTAGTTTAATTAAAGTCTAAATTCAACTCTTAAAGGAAGCAAAAGTTTGGGATAAGAACTGCAGTGATTCACTTATTTTTCCAAGACAAAGCTCCATAACTAAAATATTAAAGAAAATTCTAATATCATCAAATCCTTTGCAAATTTTCTCTCTCATTTTCAGAAACAGTCTGTTTTATATAAACAAGTTATTCAAAGCTAAGTGTCAAAAATGGCTAATGAAAGGGGGGGATATTGTAAGGCATAGATTTCAGTTAATTTTGTCACTATTTACTATTTAACTATGACTGTTACTGTTTAGGTAAATCAGAAACAGGGAGGGAAAATAATGAATATTAATAAAGTTTAATGGGGATGAAGATGGATTGTTACTCTCATCTTGATTTGAAATGAAAATATTAAAAGAAAAGGAAATTATGCAAGTGAATCAAGTCTATTGTGAGTAATAGAAGGATTATAAATTTACAGCTGAAAGAAATCTAAAAAATTTAAAAATCTACACTGTCTAATATCTTGATTTTGCAAAGGAAATTAGATTAAATGTTTTGCCAAAGGTCAAACAGGTGGTAAGTATCAGAGGCAGGTTTTAAGCCAAGTTCTTATAACTCCAGAATAGGTACTCTTTCCACTATACCATATTGCCTTAGATTTAATGACTGTTTTTGTATTCCTAAATTTGGCTAATTGGATCATATATATTTAAAACTGAAAAGTTAGTTAGAGATAATATAGGCCAATTTTTTAAGTAAGGAAACTGAGGCCCAGAAGGTGAATTGATTGGAATCACACAACTAGCAATTAGCTGAGGCAGTCATTGAATATAGTCTTCTTAACTCTAATTAAAGCACTCTATAAATACTATATAGTATTACACACCAGATATCAACAGATATATCAAAAGCTATGACTTAAATGAGTATCAGGTGCTTTATTGTGGGCAGCATGTTATACAGAACCTCCATTGGCACATGTAATCTTCTAAATTTGAATCATATGTTCTACCATGCCCTGATATGATAAGTTCAGGTTTCACAAGTAAAGACACTCAAAGTGATTTTTATCTTAGAATTTATCGTTTTGGTTCATCTGACAACTACCTCAATACCCTTGGATGTTTAAACAACTTCTTTCTATTTTCTTCAGGTCTTCAGAACTTTTCATACATATCTCCTTTATTCATTCATTTATCTATAATTATAGAGTTTTGCCACATATCCTGCTACTATTTAATTCTTAAGTGTTTACTATATATAAGACATTGAGAGAGGCATTGCTTATACAAAGGCAGAAATGAAACCAGCTTATAGTCTATGAACACTTTCTTTGTGTACTCTCTAATAGACTACAATTTAGAGGCAGGCATGGGAGAATAGAGCCTAGTGAATTTCTCTTCTGTCTCCAATCATAAAATAAGTTGAAGTTATAGAACCTAGGATAAAGGCCACTGAGAAAGATCTCTTTGCTTTGTACACAGAATGAGATTCATTATTTTGTCTTGTCATTTCTACATGAGTAAACTGGGTTATATATGTTTACACACAGACACAGACACAGACACACATTTCTTTGTATATGACTTTAATTTTTTTGTTTATGGTTGAATGGATGAGCAGGTGTAAACCAGCTATCAGACATAAATCTCTTCAACTCACATGTGGCAAAATTTATATGTATGCATATATGTGTGGGTAAGTTTATACACATATATATGACATGATCTCATTGGTGTGTCATTTTCAATAGTCTAGATCTTTTCCAATATATTATCAAAGATCATCCTCTTTATCTGTGGCCAAAATCAATCTTGTTACTATAATCAGTATTACACTAGTATACATGGAATATTTTAAAAACAAATAATAACAGCAAAAGTCATTGAAGTAATCCTCATATACTGGAAGAGTCCAGATATAAGGCAGGCTGAAAAAATGGAAATGGGCCTATACATTTGGAGGGAGTATTTACATTGATTATGTCATAGATTTCTTGAAATATTGAAGACAGTAGGATAGAGTGGAGAAATCACTGTACCTGGAATCAGAGAACCTGGTCTCAAGTCCTGGTCATGTAGGTCACGTGTGCTCTCTTAGTTAGCTCATCTGGGGGCTGGGATGCCAAAATGAGGTTGCAAAAGCATAGCTTTGACCATATTGCTCCCCCTCCACCTCAAGAAATGTCATTGGCTTTCTATTGCTTCTAGGACAAAATATGAATCCCTCTGTTTGGCATTTAAAGTCTTTCACAATCTGTCTCCAGCCTAGCTTTCCAGGATGATTATCTTCACACATTCTATCTTTATGTTCCAGTAAAATTGGCCTCTTGCCTGTTCTTAGTTCAGAACATTCCAACTCCCATCACCATGCCTTTGCACAGGCTGTCCCCTAAACCTAGAATTTTCTTTCTTCTCACCTCTGACTCTTCAAATTTTTCAAGATTTAGACCAAGTTTAATCTTCTTCAAGAGACTCGGATTCCTCAATTATTAACACCCCATTCCCACTCTCTACCAAACAGCTTTGTATTTAATTTTAAAATGTTAACTCTATGACTTATTGATTTGTGAATATGCAATGTCCTTTCAGAAGACTCTAAACTCCTTGAAGGTAGCAATATCCCACTCTTCTTTTTGTATCCATAGTTCATAACACAGCTCCAGACATATAGCAGTATTTAATAAATTTTTCCTTATTGATTGATCAGATGATCACTATAATCCTTTCCAGTTTCAAATCAATCATTTTATTCCTAAGGCAACATTAAGAAATATAATAGTAAAATATTGAGTCATCTTTTTTTTTTACTTTTTCCTAGAAGAGTCATAAAAGTATTACAGATCAGCTAGTCCATTTTATAAAGAAGTGGAAAGGAAGTTGGAAAATCATATTGAACTATACAAGATCTTATAGCTAGTTACTGGTAAAGCTAAGCTTAGAACCTCTTAGCTACTATTCTTTCACCAAAAATTATGCTTTCCCAATTGCAATTTCTATCATGATTAAATTCCAAATAATATTAGATGAGTTCTTGAAATTTTTATATCAAATTAGACAGAGAGATTTATTTCTTTATGAGCCTTTACATATTCTTTGCTATACCTGAAATATGCTCTTTGACTGAAGACATTCCTTCTTTTACCTATATTTCAGTGTAAATTGTGTTACTCATGTGAGCTACAGCTTTCCTCCTGTCACAATATCACACTGTTTTCTTTCTGTTTTATTGCCTTTATTTATTTGCATAATACACTCAATCTGAGAACTATAACCAAATCCTCCCTGTGATTTACTGAAAGAACTATGGAAGGCTGTAACTGATAAAACTGTCATATTTCTGAAATTCTCTGTCTTCCTCCTCTCCTCTTTTTCTTTTGTCATTTCACTCCCTCTGAATTCCCTGCCTGTTGGTAGGGCAGAAAAACATATTTTATTTCTTAGTAGATTTAATTACTGTAGTTCACAACGTAAAATGAATAGGGAAATTCTTTCCATTATGCAACTTTTGGGGTTCTTCTGTAATGAATACCATGGACATGTGCATGAGCTAAATATAGTAAATAACAGCTTTTTTTAATCAAGTTGGTCTTTGTATCAAAACAAGAGTATTTTTATCTTTATGAATTATCCCCAGTGATACACTATATAATCCAAGGACCTAGATTCAAATCCTGTTCCCTTTCTTTTTTTGCTTTTATTTAAATAACCTTGACCAAGTCATTTAAACTCCCTTGGACCTCTCTTTGCTCATATGAAATATAAGAAAACTGGACTAGATAGTCTTTGTTGTCCCTTCTTTCTCTAGACCTAAAATACTGTGGATCTTTATATGAACCGAATTATCACAAGATTAAAGTAGTCTTACTGAAAGAATGTAATGCTAGGATCCTCTGCTTTGATGTACTATGATATTCTATGACAATCAATTGATCAACAAGCATTTATTAAGCTCCCACTCTATGCTAGGCATTTTGCTGGACACTGGGGAAAATTTTTTTAAATGAAATAATTATTACTTGAAAGGGCTCCTATTGTAATGGAAGAGACAAATATGAACTTATGCATGTAATATACATATATAGACATAGATATATATATTCATATATAGATATATGCCCATGTGTATATACATACACATATATATATAAAACATCAATATAAAATGAATAAATTTGAATTAGAAATAATTTAAATATATAGCAGTTTGAGAGGATCACAAAAGGCATGTAGAAGATGGCATGTGTGAATAAATTATATTATTGCACTAGAGGGCCCCCCCTTGCCTTTTCATATGTACC
The DNA here is from genome assembly GCF_037893015.1 of Macrotis lagotis. Taxonomy (NCBI): domain Eukaryota; kingdom Metazoa; phylum Chordata; class Mammalia; order Peramelemorphia; family Peramelidae; genus Macrotis; species Macrotis lagotis. The sequence goes on from NC_133662.1 coordinate 58,635,875, forward strand.
ATCAGAGAATCCAAAGCCTGGATTCTTCAATCATTATCAGTGTCACTAAAGGTGAGAAGACAATATGACATAGTGGAAAAGTGTTGAGTCAGGAATTGAAAAACCTGAATTCAAATCCTGAGTAAAATATGAACTACCTGAAGGACTCCAGGAAAATAATTTCCACTGACTGGGTTTTAGTTTCCTTATTAGTTAAATGGATATTAGAATAGATGACCTCTAAGGACCACTCCAGTTCTAAACTGGGTGATCTTATTAGTTTCAAACTATGTATCTACAAAAAACTCATATAAGACTGGGAGAAGATTCTCCATTATTGTTACAATCCATGTTATTTTGACTGCAAATAGTTGGTGGAAGAAAGTTTAGTATCTTTCCATTAGACTGACAAGGATTTTGTTTTGCCTCTTCTTGCAACCCTATCTTAGCAGGTTATCTGGATTTTTGCTGATGGATTGATTGATTGATTTGATAGGTATGCAGTGCTCTGAACCTGTGCCCAAAGAAGTATAATGAAATATGCCTGAATGATATTTGCTAATCTGGGACACTACAGTAGTGCAGAAAAAAAAAGAAATTTTGGAAGGGGGTGGGGGAGTTGTACAAGGTGGGAAGATATGGATGATAGATATCTCCCTACTAGCAGAGACTACTAATATATGCTTTGGAAGAAATCTAGGGCCACCATTATACATGTTTCATCTTGCCTCCTCTGCACACTATTGTTCTGTTTTCCACTGAGACCAGTATTGGGTAAGCCTGCTATTCTGTTTGATTATTTTAGTTGAGGGAAGCACCAGCATATGGATGAGGATGAACAGAAGACCCTTGATTTCCTCAAGATTACTGCCTTCATTTGCTGTTCCCCTCCCTTCCATAGTCCCAATAGTTACACTATTCTACCTATGCCACTAGCACTGTTAGGAGAAAAACCCAAAATCTGTATTGCTTTTACTAATCATTAAATTTGTGGAGTTTACTGGGAAAAGCATTAGATATCAGGAGATTTGAATTTGAATTCTACTTCTATGTCTTACAATTATTTACCACAATAATTTTGGATAATTCACTTAACTTCTATGGGTCACAGATATCTTTCTCTAAAGTCAAGGAACTGAGCTGGATTATCTCCAAGAATTCTTCCACCCTTAGAGAAAATCATATATTTCAAGCTGTAGGGAGTTCAGAAATCTAGTCCAGGCATACTAAGATGGTACAGTGGATAGAGAGCCCCAGGCCTGAAGTCAGGAAAACCTCAATCAAAATCTAGCCTCAGGTACCCTGGGTAAATCATTTTGTCTATTTGCCTCAGTTTCCTCATTGGTAAAATGGGGATAATAATAGTACCCACTTCCCAGGGTGATTGAGAGGATCAGATGAAATAATAATTGTAAATTATATCGCTAAATTTTGGACATATAACCAGTACTATATTATAATGTTAGTTATTATTACTTAGCTATTACTAGTCCAAATTCCTCCATCCCAGCCTATGCTCAGATGGGATTATAGAGTACTTTTCCATAATTTAAATGATAAGGAGTTTAAGTGAAGTTTAACTACTGTCAAGATAGCAGTAACCATATGCATGCTTTCAGAAAAACTATCTGGTTGTCTTGGGAATTATTTTGTGCTTTTTTTTCTCTCAAATATTTTGTTTTCTTTCTTTTTCCATTTCAATTTGGTTCTTCTTTCACAACATGATTAATATGGATCTATGTTTAGCATAGTTATACATATATAGCACATATTAGATTGCTTTTTTGTCAGGAGGAAGGGGAGGGAAAAAGAAAAATATAAAACTCAAGACCTTGCCAAAATAATGATTATTGAAAACTATTGCTGTGTGTAGTTGGAAAAATAAATAAAATATTTTTTAAAAAGCATGCTACCTGCCTAAAGAACAAACATAATATACTTCTCCTACTTCAATATCTATTCATGATCTAGCCAATATATTATGTGTAATTTAGACATTAAGAACATGGTAGAGACAGCTAAGTAGTATAGTGGATAGAATACTGGTCCTGGAGTCAGGAGGACATGAGTCCAAATCTGACCTCAGTCATTTACTCATTTACTAGCTGTGTGACTTGGGGCAAGTCACTTAACCCCTCCAGAAAGGGGCTATCTCCAAAATTGCCTCCAAAAAGAACACATATATAGCCTAAACCAAGTTCGTTTTGTTTATTCTTTTTATTATGTCATTTCTGTGATTTGTTACAGCTATCCACCTCCTGATAAAGGGATAAAGGTTTGGAGATTAACTGTGTCCTTTGCATTTCTGATGTCTATAGCCAGTTGTGCCAGATGTGTTCCAGATTGGGAGTAGGAATATTATAAATCAGAAATAACTTGTTCCATCTTTGAATTGAAGTGAGCCCATTGCTTTGATTATTGCTTATTTAGACTTTTTATTCTGACAGAGACAGAGTGAAAGAAGGTGGTAGTATTATCTCCTACACAACACACTCCAGTCAGCTAGAATCTAATGAAATATGATGGCTAATTACAATGTATGCTACGACTGACAGGGAATAGGAAATAGGCAGGACTAGAAGTAGCACAGACAGAATCACTCAAGGTGTATGATTGATGCCTGTGTTATGCCCCATAAAATAAAGGTGACTGTTTACTTTGGATGTTTTGATCCAGTACTTAAAGAGAACAGAAAATACAGATATATCTTGGATTAAACTGGCCTGTTTTTGCTTCTGAATGAGACTTTGATGAGAATTGGATATGAAGTTGAGAGAATGTTGCGGTGAGAGTTGTTGATAAGAAACTGGTTGAAGCTAGAAGGAATAGTTTAGATATATTACCTGCATTGACTTGTCCTGGATACTCTTTTGTTGTACTACTGCTGTAATGTTTGTTACTGTTCCTGAGGACTTGTACCAGCTTATGATGCTTCATAGCCCCCCACACAATATATGCAATTGTCAAAGCAAGTATTATTGGAAGTTGTGCTCAGATTCAGGCAAGCACTTCATATTTGAAAAAGCTACCTTCTCATGTTTTATCATTAGTGAAGTATCATGGAAAATAAGCACCAGAATTATTCAACATTGAACAAGAGGTAGAAAGAATTTTTAGAGATAATCTGGAGATCACCCCTTCATTTTTACAGAAAAAGAAACTGAGATCCACAAAGGTTATCTATTCCAGAAAGTCACAAATCTAATAAAGAACAGAGCTTGTATTTAAAATTGCATGCCCAGATCCTCTTGATGCAAATTCAGAATTTTCCCCTTTGTAATATATTATGTCTTTCATACTTCTTTCACATTTCACATTGAAATGTATCAGTTTGTAAGATTCTAATAATCCATACACTTGAAGAATGTTTCTTATTGGTTCTGCAGGCATACAAAGACGATATATAAGGAAATTGTCATTGGAAACTGAGAAAATTATAGAATTTATAGAATTTTTTCTGAGAAATCCTTCAAGATGAGCAATAAAGTTAAAGAGGAATTTCTACAAATTGGTTTGATATGAATGTCTCTTGAACACTAGATGAATACTGGTTGCTATGATAGCTCTTGGTAACTTGAGGTAAATTATTTGAACTCCATCTGTGTTCCATCTGTGGTTGCCAAACTTTGCTTTGGGTAAGCTTATTAAGTAGAAGTTTGATTTTTATGATCTTTCCTCATCTATTTATAGGATATTTTCCCCTAAAATTTATGTGCTTTTTTCTACCATTCTTTGATTAATCATGGTCTTTCAATAGGGCATATAGTATCTGAATCTTTCTTGACTGCCTTAATGTTCACTTGATATTTTACTTACATATCCATCTTAGGTCCTATTTTTTTGGGATCATCTGAAATGACAACTAGTAAGCTTTGATCACCTATTTATGATAATTCATAGTGAAACCAAAAGAATATTGAATTTGGAGTGAGAATAACTGGGTTTGAATCTTGTCTCTAGTTTTTACTATTATTTGTGGGACCTAATTTAAACACTTAACCTCTCTATACTTCAGATAACCTGCATGTAAAATCTGGAGCTTGGATTAAGTGACCTTTAAATTTCCTTCTAGCTCAAATCCTATAAAACCCAAATCAATAAATCAACAAACATGCATTCAGTATTTCTATGAAAGGACATAATGGGAATGGGGCATTATAGCCTATTTGAATGCCTATAAGCAATAGGTATCCACAGAATTTTAACTTAGAAAAGATATACCTCTTGGGGGACCAGTCAGTTTGGCCAGAAGATACACACACACACACACACACACACACACACACACACACATATACATATATATATATATATATATATATATATATAATAGAGAGAGAGAGAGAGTACATCTTCATCATCATCATCATCACCATTGTATTTATACTGTAATAATAGCTAGCATTTATATACATGTACATAAGTAGTGGGATTCAAAGAAAGACAAAGAAAGAGGAAATTGACCTTTATGTGTATTATATTTATATCAACTGTTTTTGAAAAGACAAAAAAATGATAATTAAACAGATGCCCATAAATTGGAGACTGGTTGAACAAATTAGGCATATGAATGTAATTGAATAATAATACTATGTAGAAAGAAATTATTTCAGAGAATTTTGGATAATCTCAACTGACTCAGAGTGAAGTAAGCAAATCAATTTATAGAATAAGACAATGGACTTTGAAAGACATAAAATCTCTGATCTTGATTCCAGAGGAGTGGTGATGAAGCATTTATATGTACCTCCTATCAAAGAGGTGAGGGATTCAGTTGGATGCAGAATAAGATGCATTTTTGAACATGGAAAATGTTTTGTTTTACTTAAGATTTTTAGCATTGATTTTGTTTTCATTGTCCTCCTCAGCCCCCCCCCCCAGAATGGGAAGGGGCAATAGAGAGAGGAGAAAATGTTTCATAATGTTTAACTTAAATTTTAAAAAAATAGCTGACATTTATATAGTACCAACTGTGAGCCAGGAATTATACTAAACATCTTTGATGCTCACACTACTCCTAGGATGAAAGTACTATTATTACCCTCATTTTATAACTGGGAAAACTGAGGCAAATGGAAGTTACTAATCATACAACTAGTAAATGTTTGAAGTCATATTTGAACTCAGGTCTTCCTGACTCCAGACCCAGTGCTCTATCTACCACCTAGATGCCTGTATATTTTAAAGAGTATTTTATATAATTCTGAAAAGATAGGTTTGAACCTAAACATGAAAGATTTTGAATGCCAGGGTAAAGAATTTAGACTTCATTAACTAGTTAATTAGGTGATTAATTGGACCACTGAAGCTTTCTAAGCAAAGGAATGATGCAAGTGAAGGTACTGATGTGTCAACATATTACTCTTTGGTGATATACATATTACCAGTATAAATATATTGGTTATATTTAAGAATTTGAATTCAATTTATCAATGTCAGAAATATGTCTAGGGCTAGTTTAGAGTGAGTAGTTACTGAGCTACAATGTGGAGTTTTGTCAAGCAAGAGATTTAGGGAGGAGAACAATGTCTGCTGTTGATGGTTATTAGATTGGCCATTATTGTAGCTTGGGAAGAATGAATTTGATCAGATAGGGCTTTTACACCTGGCAGGGGTGTGATTATATTTTTTGGCATCCCATGTAACTTCCCAAATATGGGCATATTTATCTTCCATTCTTGTGGCACTTATCCAGTAAGGTATGGTACAGTCTGTGGTTTCCCTCTCCTCAGGACTTGTTACCTACCTGAAGACTGAAGATAAGCCTTCCAATTCAAATGAGCTTGAGATGAACAGGTCTTTCTGAAATAACTTGGGTGCAGATCTGATAGCAACTTTTTCTTCTCCCCTCAACCTTGAAGCATATTTTAGATATCTATAGATAAAACCAAAGGTGCAGTTTGAAAAGTTGGATTTTTTGTTCCTTAGAGAAGGTTGGTAGGTGGTAGGCAGGTGGTCTCTTGGATCTCCTCAACTATATTAATTCATACATCACTTGTGTGTCAAGTGGCCTTGCTAGGTAAAGAATAATTTAATTCAAACAGTGCTGAATTTAAGAGTCACAGGGCCTGGATTTAAATTCTGTTTCTGTCACTTACTATCTATTTGAACTTGGGAAAAATCACATAAGATTTCTGGCCTTCAGGTTCTTCACCTATAAAATGTGAGATGGGGAGGATTGACTGGATGATCTCCGAGTTCTCTTAAAGTTTTAGCTCTGTGATTTTGATGGCACAAGGTGATGAGGTTTACTCAGGTTTTCCAGAGGAAATTCAAATCATCCTGTATTTGACTACATCCAGGATAGCTTATTCATTGAGTTGAACCTGAGCTCATAAGTCTTAATGTAAACCTTTTTAATATTTATCATCTATCTATCCATCTCTCTATCTATATCAAAACTAGTTCTATTTCTCCACTTACTTATCTGCACATTAATTATAAAATATAAATAAACTTTATATATATGTAAATTGAAATATTTAATAAATGTACCCCTTTTCTTGAATAGAGTCTGGTAGGTGATTAATGTAAATTTAAAATTGATCTTAACCCAAGACTGATCAAAAGAATTTCTTTCTGAATAATTGCAAAGCCATTTAACATTGGCCTTTTGTAATGAGTTCTACATTTACTCTTGCTTAAATGAAAATTTCAAGCTCTATAAAATCTACATATTAGTTCAAGTAATTAGAGATTTTATTCGGACTCTGAAATATTCAAACTTTAATTAGCATGGTTAAGTACTTTGAGCTTTTTTTCCTGTGTAAATTTCAAAGAAAAGTCTTGGTAAGTAATCATGTTGGATTACTGTCTAGTTACAGTGCTATGCTAGCATCATCACCTAGAGAAGCCATCAACAAAGCTGGACTTTGTGAACTAATTTTTAAATTAACTAATTAGTTCTTGTGCTCCTTTTTAAAATGTATAGGATGGGATTCTTAACCTGGGTGATTTGTGGATAGAATTCGGGGCGGGGGGGGGGTTAATGAATTTGGAAGGGAAAATATTTCATCTTTATTTCAATATAGTTGATTTCCTTTGCAATCTCATGGTGTTTTGCTCTGTGAACTTAAAAAAAACATTCTGAGAAGAGTTCCATAGTCTTCATTTGACTGTCAAAAGGGTCTGTGACGCATGAGAAGGTTAAAGACCCCTGGTCTACTTGTAATTGGAGAATATGTGACATTTTGACAGGAAACATCAAAAAGGATGAAACTATGTCATATAATACCAGATCAGGACTTAATATCAAGTTGTGAAAAGTAGAGGCTTTAAAACAAATTATAAATCCTTTTTTTTTACTCTTTTTGAATGTCACTGGTTATTCATGCATAATTTAGCCAAGTAAGATAATACTAATTTTCAAAGACTTTTGTCAAACAATGAATCCATTCAATAAGCAAACATTTAATTATTTTTAAACATCTAAGTATTAGGATTTAGCAGAGTACACTTAACAAGGTAGGAAGAGAGACATCAAGTGAGATATGAATGCATTTAAATGCAAATAATACGTTTAAAAAGGTTTGTATGTTCAGAAATCAAGAGACTGTATAGATTAATGATTCTTGTTTTTAACATACTCTACTTGTTGTTAAAATATTAATGCCTTTCAAATCTGTATGAAAAGAAATTCGACTTACCTACCACTGAGTTTGAAATCATTAGTTTTTCCTCACAGCTAGAGTGTTCAGAGGTGACTTTTCATGTTGAAGTCTGAACTTTAAAATTTGAATTCCATTTTCATTACAGAGGGAAAAAGGGGACCTTTTGAAAGCTATTTGCTATTTCCTAGCTGCTGATAGTAATTTTGAAACTTGTGGCACTTTTACCCTTCAATACTAATTTCAAACTTTATTAATCATTTGCATGAAAACAATAGTACTTATTCTGTACTTAGCAATATAAACATTAATGTTGGAACAATCCCACCAAGCTGATTTTTTTTTAGGGTTTAGTAGCAAGCATGTCTCATTCAGGTACCACGTGACAAGATTCCATTTCTTCCCAGTCAAAGGTATGTGTCTCCTTCCCAGTGGTTGCTTGGCAACTCGGGAAATCTCAATCAGCACTGTACTCCAGTGAACATGGCTAAACTTGAGTTTCCAGTGCATATGCCTTGGTCACTACCCAAGGTCAAACAGAAAGTTAAAGTTTTCAGGTATGCTTCTTAAAGTTCTGGCTGTGGATATTGACTGGACACATCTATATTTTGATCTGAAAGTCAATACCATTTTATTTACCAATTTGATTGATAAATAAATCAACACAAAATTGTGATTCAATGTAAAATAAAGTCATTTGTGTGAAGGCAACAAACATCCTCACTATACAAGAAAGGATTTTTTTTCAAGAAGTCCCCTTCCAATAGTCCTCAAAAATAGTTTTGGACCCTAGACTTTCTTCTAGGTTTTGAGACCTATATTAAAGGCACATTCGCCAAAACAGGTATTGTTTGTCCTTCATTCTCAAAGAGGATCATTACCTCAGGGAGATGATGCCATAATATGCTTGGATAGATTGTAATTAAGTGCAGTCACCAGCCTTATTTTCTCCTCAGGTGTCATCTGGGTCAAACATAGATCAGGATGATTGGAAATGGCCCTGGTTGCATTGGGAGATCTTGGCCTTTTTAAGCAAAGGTTTTTAACAGCTCTCAGTTGGACTGGGGCAACACCACAAATAAGAAAGAAATGAAACTAAAAATGGTTTCTTTTGCATAGTGGGAAAAAAAAATTGTTGACTTTGTGGTACAGTCAGTCATTATTCTTCTACCCTTAACAATTAAAGTTTTCTTAAAGTGAATTAGCCTTAAAAAAACATTGAAGTACTTAATCAAGTACAAATTGCACTAGATCAGAAAGAAGCACCAGACTTCCTCCCACACCCCCCCCCCCCCAGAACTTGGATTGTTAAGCAACATAAAGGTCTTTCCTGTCTCTCTCTCCCCACTTCAGAGACAATCAATTTTACAACCAGAACACAGTGATCAATCTAGGATCACCAAGCTAGAAACTCTGCCTCTCCTTAGATTTCAGTTTTCAGTTGCTAGCTGCAGATAGAGGGAAGCTAGGTAGTGCAGTGGATAGAGGGCCAGATTTGAAATCAGTGAGATCTAAGTTCAAATACATCCTTAGACACTTGTTAATTGCATGATTCTGAGCAAAGCAACTAACCCTGTTTGCCTCAGTTTCTTGATCTGTAAAATGAGTTGAGAAGGAAATGGCAAGCTACTAGAATATATCTATGCCAAAAAATTTTCAAATGTGGTCACAGAGATTCAGACATGACTGAAATATCTGAATAACAAAAATCTGCAGATAGATGAATTGGGAAGACTGTATGTCCAATATTAAGGTAGCAGATGCTGTCCTTCCTTTCCTAAATCTCAATTGTCTTGTCTCCCTGACTATTATGACTTTTTCTTAATTCAGGACTTCATCCATTGTGTACTTTTCTTTTTTTAACAGGTAGAGATAAAACAAGTACATCTCCTTGTTGACAGAGATATTTGTTTAACTTGAAGACTTTCCACCAAATAATTAGTCAAGAATTTGATAATTAGGAAACACACTTTCATATGAATAGTATACATTCTTGCTAGGATTCTGATTGCTCAGAAAGATTGGTTTCATCTGTCAGCATCCCTGATGAACAAACTTACTTCAGAGAACTTTTCTCAGCATGAACATGCATTTTATAATTCTAGAAATTCTTGCCTTCTTCTTAAGTGATCTGAATTAGCCAAGTATATTTAGAGTGAGAATAACTGGGTTCGAATCTTACCTCTAGTTTTTACTATTGTTTGTGGGACATAGCCAAGTATTATCTACTTTCTTTTAATGGACATTACACCTTCAATCTCCTCTTCTTTAGTTGATCCTTATTGAGAGATATTTGTTCTTCTCTTGTCTCATGGCTTTGTTATCGACTCACAAAATGAAAGAAAAAAATGGAAAGACTTCCTTGGTGAAACTAATGGGAACTTTTGAGTAGATGATGGAATTATCAGAGGATCTTTTTAATGCTTCTTTTAAGTCAATTTTCAATTCAGCTACGGTCTTTTTTATTAGGAATGCTTGAAAGTCCTCTATTTCCTTACATATTCATTTTTCACCTTGGAGGATTATTCTCAGTTTTGCTGGATAGGCATTCTTGGTTGTAATCCTAAATCCTTTAACCTTCCAGAATATCACATGTCATGCCCTACTCTTTTAATATGGTTGCTATTAAGTCTTTGATCTTGACTGTGTCTCCAGGATGTTTGAATGATGTTGTTCTTAATGTCTGAAGTATTTCCTCTTTCACCTGGAAGCTCTAGAATTTGGCTATAATACTCCAGGGAGTTTTCTTTTGTGGATATAATTCTTCAAATTAGTGGAGGTAATTAGTGAATTCTTTTAATTTCTATTTTATTTTCAGGTTCTGGAATATCAGAACAATATTGCTTGATGATTTCTTGACATATTTTTTCTTTGATAATGACTTTTAAGAAATGTAATAATTCTTGTTATTTCTCCTTGATATATTTTTCAGGTTAGTTGTTTTTCCAATGGAAATGTTTAGTATTTTCTTCATATTTTCTTTTTTTTTGGACTTTTATGTTGTCTAAGTGCTTTTTTACTATCTCATGAAGTCATTGGTTTCCACTTTCCTGATTCTAATTTTTAAAGATTTATTTTCTTCAGTGCGCTTTTGTATTTCCTTTTCCATCTGTCCAATTCTGCTTTTTAAGGAGTTATTTTCTTCAGTGAATATTTGTACTTCTTTTTCTATTTTGCCAATTCTGTTTTTTAAGATGTTATTTTCTTTAGGATTTTTTTGTGCCTCTTTTACCAAGCTGTTCATTGTCTTTTCATAATTTTCTCCTTTAGATTTTGTTTCTATATCTAACTTTTCCTCTTCCACTGTTATTTAATTTTCAAATCACTTTTAGCTCTTCCTAGGCTTATATAAAATTCACATTTTTTTTTGCTTTGGGGCTTTGTTTATGGATTTATTTGACTTGCAACTTCATTGTCTTTTTTCTGACTTTGTGTCTTGATCTTCCTTAGTCACCATAGTAGCCTTTATGCTCATTATTTTTGCGATTGTTGTTTGCTCATTTTTCTACTCTATTTCTTATTTGGAAATTTATGTTAATGTTAGACACTCTTCCCAGTATGAGGGAGGAAGGGTTCTGTCTCAGGCTTCATACTTTTGCATAGTGCTGCTTTGAGAGCAAGTTCTGGAGTTCTGGAAGTTTTCAGTGCTTTTAAGGTAATGTGATCTGAGAAGTGATGTGGTCACTGCTTTTTTGTTCTTCACTCTGGTCCTTATTGAGGAAGCACCTTATGGAACTTAGAACAATCTAAATGCTTCTGGAAACAATGATATTTTATTCACCTAAATTTTAAGGGAACTCAGCTTTTCTGTTTGAGCTGAAGGCATTCCCCTCCCTACTTCCTTACCCCAAGCTCAGCATCATCAATGAAGTGGGTGTTTACCTCTGATATAACATAGTATATCATGGGGGATTGGGAGCCATTCAGTCTTTGGAAAAAGTAATATCCTCCTCCTTAGATTTAAAAGCTTTAATTACTTGTAGGCAAAATTAGTAGCGCCTTCATAATTGGTAATCTTAAAGAGCAAAGCAATTGTGTACATAAAAGACCCAACTGTTAATTTTGACACAGTAGATTGCAAACTAATTATTTAAGACCATTTTAGTGTGTTTAGCTAGGACCACAGACAAGGAAAAAGGAGCAATTCTTTTTTTAAAAAGTCATCCTTCATTTCAACAAATGTCAAAAATAAGAACTACTGTCATCTTTTAAAATGGTCAAAGAGAATGAATTAACAAATAAAAGAATTTTTAAATTTATTTTGGAAAGGCAATTGGCTTAAGTAACTTGCCCAAGGTCACATGACTAAGTAAGGTCAAATTTAAACTCAGGATTTCCTAGATTAACATTATCTATATTCCTCTATATTTATTATTTAATATTTATGATATTAACTATATTTATCTATAAATATATATTTAGGTAATTATTCGCATACATTTACATATATGTATATTTCTGTATGTGTATATATTATATGTGCGTGTGTATGTATACACAGGTATATGCATGTATATACACATACATATATTACCTCATACATATATGCATATATATATTCAAACATATTCCTCAATTGTACTTTAATTTGTGTTGGTCTCATTTGGGAATATTGTTGGCCACATGTCTCAGGACAGTTGCTTACCAGCTCTGCTCTAGTCAATTTGATGATAATAAGATTCAGAGACAATGTGTGAGTTTCCTTATTTGGAAGGCTCTATATGCACAAATTTATAGGGTTAGTCCCAAAATGTAGAACACAGATATGTTCACCACTTTTGATGTCTAAAACACAAAGCAATGGTACCATGGTTGAGTATTTTCAATAATCTAAGTAATGGGAATAGGTTAGTAATGTATTTACCATTTTGGTGAGCTGTTTGCGTATCTGGAAGTAAATTCTGACTAAATTGTGTTTAAAGCAGGAATCAATTTTTCTTACTTTTAATGTTGATAATTTTCTTGTGTCCCTTTCAGACTTTAAGTCGTCATGTACTTATAAAATTTAAGTGACCAGAGCTCATGTCTAACTACATGGGAGGTGCCCCAAACCAGCAAATAAAGAGTATCTCTAATCACTCTTGTTAATGGATTTATGGTCTCATTACTGTGCAACTTCTTTTACTCGTATAGATTGTAGACCCATTGTGCCCACAAATTCTTCTAAAGAGTATCTAACCTGTGCCCTGAAGGCTTGCTTCCTCTAGTTCTTTTTGAAATTTGAGAGTTAATGGAGCACCTGGGATATCCATCTATTGCTGCTAATTCTTGCAACATAAGGCAACGTCATTTTATACTCAGAAATATCCTCAATGATATCTCTTATGCCACCTCTCAAGCATAAATCACCATTGCTAATTTGCTGCAGTCTCCTCAAATCTGGTACATGTCTATCATTTTATTGTCCTTTGGGTAATGTATAATTTTAATACCTTCTTAATCCTTGTTTTTTTTTTCAATTATCAAGCATTTTTGTTTTTCTCTTCCACCTTACCCATTGAAAAAAAAACAAAAAAGGAAGGGAGGAAGAAAGGAAGGAATAAAAACAAACAAAAGAAAGAAAAAGGAGAGAGAAACCATTACATTATATAAATATAGTCAAGCAGAATAAATCCTTATGTTGGTCATATCCAAAAATGTTTCTCATTTGTCATATTAGTCTATCATCTCTCTGCAATGAGGTGGATAAAACACTTCTACATCAATCCCCTGAAAGACTGGATATTGGTTGAATTCCATTCATTTTGTACCAATGGGATAACATTGTGTCAGTGCAAATATGATGATTTTCTTTGTAGTAAGCCACTTAAGATCACTGGAAATTCCACAGATTCCCAAATCCAATTCAGGACAATTTCCTCTTATTCATATCTGGACCCTGATCATTGCTTAGGTACAATATGTGTCCAACTAATTCAATGATCCATCTATCTAGCTCCACATTACACTGCTATCTGGTAGATAGAAATTCTTATTTTATCTTGAGCTGAATAGATGATTAAAAGCTTTCCTTTCATATTTCACAAAGATTTCACTGGATTTTTACATTAATTATATTATTATATTATATTATTATATAATTATATTAACATAAAAAACAAATGAATAATCTTTTAAGTCTGATTTTAAATTATATGAATTTCTAGGAAAATTAAGCAAAATCTAACGAATGAAAATATTTCCTGATTGCTTATTGCCTCCTTGTACTTCAGGTGGCCAGGATTTGGAAAACATTTTAGTTTTCTACTGGCTCAAAGGGTGTGAACTTTTATTCAGTGGCAAATGGAATTCCAGGAAATAAAATATCAAGCAAAGTCTGATCTGAGAATATAAAGGATAACAATAAATAGAGATAGGACAGAATTTATTGAAGGATAGGAAGGCATCGCTGAAGCTGGAAAAAACAGGTACATGAACCAAGTTAAATCTGAGGATCACAAAGATCAAGGAGTGAGAAAGATGGAAACTAAGGTCAAGAGAGAATGCCAGAGAGTGGAATTACAAACTAAATAAATCCCAAAGGCATCAAGGACAATAGTAGGTGGAGTGAGACGGGAACTGTGGCCAGATTCAGAATATATAGATTGTAGTGATGCTCACCTTTGAGGGTCAGATGATTGCTGGACTTGCTGGCTCCAAAATTAGATATAGCTTTTCCACTGATACTGGCCCCATTCCCCTTTTCCTCCTGTACAGGCGCCTCATGAGCCAGCAGGGTTAGATGTATAATATATGACAGTAAAATAATGAAGTTTTATGCACTAATCCTGCATAAAAACCATCTAATTATTTTATAATGATCTCAACAGTGTATATTTGTAGCACAAATGTACAATTCCATAATTATACATATCGTAAATCTTTGAAATATTGATGGATATATTATTTTATATTTATTATTATAAAGAGAAAGTTAATATCAAATAAGCAGCTTTCTAATTCATCTTATTGAAATATATAGAATATTTACCAAATATTAAAATTTAGCTATTATTATATTAGGTAATCAATATATGATAGATAAAGATTGATGATAGTAGTTAGTTGATAGATAATGAAATATAATTTCCATGACACTCAGTTGTGCGCCGCCTAGACCAGAGTTGTGTACACTGGACCCATAAAATCTATGACTTAAGTCTTTGAGAAAATTAGTCTAATTTACTTTGGATTGTGAGAGATATGTGTGTGTTTATAATATATTTATTTACAGATATATTATATATATGTATATATTTGTGTTTGTGAATATAAATTAATTTAGTTCTCTATCTCTAGTTGGTCATAGATAAGACTATACTTAAAATCTGATCCAGTCATTCTCCCTAGACTATCTTTTTAATCTGTCCTTCCACCATATACAACCCCCTATCAGCTCACTTTTTACTCCTAGCCTTTGGCATAGTAAGTCATAAGTACCATTACCTTTGGCATAATAAGTCAGAAGTATCATTACTTTTGGAAATGGTTTATAACTTGTCTTCTCTGTGAATAAATTCATCATCCCTGTGAATCTCTAGACCATTCATGTAAAACTCAAAGAGAAACAGGAGTCACTAACTGAAACATGATTTTGCCTGTGGAAGGCATAATTGACTTCATTTTTAAAAATTATTTATTATTATAAATGTTTTATTGTGTTTTTATTTATTTTATCAAATATTTCCCACTTACATTTTATCTTGTTTGGGTTATATTCAGGATGTTGTGACCCACATGGCTGCGGGTTGAGTGTTTGACATCTCTGCTCTAGATTAAAAGTTCCTTCCCTGACCATCGTTCTCCTGTATATTTTCTCCTGTAGCGTATAACAATGTGAGGGACTGTTTCACTTTTGTTTCTGCATTATTAGTACTTAATGTTTAAATTACTGTATTCTTTAGGGGCGGTTAGGTGGCTCAGTGAATAGAGCACTGGACTTGGAGTCAGGAGTACCTGGGTTCAAATCCGACCTCAGACACTTAATAATTAGCTAGCCGTATGGCCTTGGGCAAGCCTCTTAAACCCATTGCCTTGAAAAATCTTTAAAAAAAACATAGATAGATAGATAGATAGATAGATAGATAGATAGATAGATAGATAGATATTTTTATATATAAAATTATTATAATATATAATTTAATTGATATAATAGATTATTGTTTTTCAAGAGATTCATATTTTGCTAAATTTAATTTGAAGAAAACAAAAATTCTTTGATTGGCATTCTATATTCTATAATACTTCCTCTTTGAAATCTCAAAATCTTGAAGAGTTCTTTTTAAATCATGTTCAAACATATATTTAACAGAGACAAAATGATATAAAAGAAAGAGGATTCCGAAACATCTGGCGCAAATCTACCTCAAATAATTGAAATATCTGACCTTGAGAAAGTCACTTTACTTTTTCCACTTGTAAAATAAAAATGTTGGAAAGATCAAAAGAAATGATGTCACGGGCAGAGTAACAGCAAGCATCATGCAAATATGAGCTGTTTTAACATTAAGTTTTTGTTTCTAAAATGTTGACAGAAATTCTTTTTGTGAGGATTGAGAGCACTATGTAACTTGGCCTGAAAGTCAAAGAAATCCACACAGGCTAAATTAACATGGGAATGGAGTTGAACTGACAGAGTTGGGACACCCTGGGGATATGAAGTAATTCTGGGATGCTGACCTAGCCTAAGTATATCCCTTTACATTTTATTCTTATACATTAAAGAGTACCTTAGTCTACTCATCAGGGCTATAAATAGTGTGGGCATGAATTCATTTTCTCAGAACAGCAAAGAACAAAGCTGGTGCAAAAGACAATTACTAGTGCCCTTAGGACCACTGTACCTAAGACCAACTTGTCCCCAGTGAGGAGCACATTTTCAATCTATATTTATTTATTTTGTAAATATAAAGTTTTCCATATATGAGAGATGAATTAAGCATTAAAGTAAAATGGTCAGTAAAAAATACTAACCCTTGGGGAAGGAAGGAGTGATAAAGACCTGATTTATTACCTGATTTCTTTTTTACCTGTCAGACTTTTAAGTGGCCTGTTGAACTTTACTTAAGGTCTAAGTTCCTGTATGCAAATTACCTTCAACCATCAGTAAAGTCATGTAAAATTGGTCAAATATCTTTTCACTTCCATAAGTCAGATAGATCTAGCTATGAAAAGGCAAGGGCAATTCAAATTCAGATTACAGAACTTCATTAGAAATCTATAGAAATATAGTATACCTCAGAGGGAGAGAGGGAAAGCTCAGATTACTGAGCATCATCAGAGAGCCATAGCTTTTGATAGTAAAGATCTAGATGATCAAATGACTTTTAAAGGTTTTAGCACAGTGCCTGGAACAAGAGGTAGGTGTTCCACAATGTTAGATTTTAGTAGTAGTAGTAGTAGTTGTATGCAATATAGATATGTGTGGATATAGCTACAGATATAAATATCTGACTTTTAGCACAGTTCCTGGAACATGAGGTAGGTGTTCCACAATGTTAGATTTTATTATTATTATTATTAGTAGTAGTAGTAGTAGTAGTAGTATACAATATAGATATAATATGCGGATATAGCTACAGATATAAATATCTGACTTTTACATCAACTATGACATCATGTCTTTACTGTTCTCTTCAGCTTGGTTTTTGTTGTTTCAGACATCTTGATGTACTCTTTTCTCTGTCTATATCTGTGTCTTTATATATATATATATATATACATATATATATATATATATATATATATCTGCTTCTTCTGTGTGTCTCTGTATATTTCTATGCATCTTTGTCTCTGCCTCTGTTTCTGTCACTCTATCTCTGAATTTCTTTGAATTTCTCTGGTTCTGTATCTCTCTCCTTTTCTGTCTCTGTGAAACTCTGTGTCTCTGTGTCTTTGCCTGTCTCTCATTCTCCCTCATTCTCCCTCTAATTCTCTCTCATTCTCTCTCTGTCTCTCTCTCTCTGTCTCTATCTCTCTTTCTCTCTGTCCCCCCACCTCCCTCCCAATATGAATTACAACTATTATTTATTTGTATAGGAAACCCCCAGTTAGACAACCCCCTATATCAATTCAATTCAGTACCTTCTTTGGAATACATTATCCCAGATATTTCCCAGAAAATAAAGAAGTGAAGTGACTTGCCTTACATACCCAGGGACATACATTCCCAGGACTCTAATCCAGGTCTTGACATTGAGACTGGATCACTACTTATTATAGGACACTGAATCTAGTATGCCCATTTGATACATAAGCATATATAAAGACATATACATATATGTATATGTGCATCTATCTATCTATCGATCTTTTATCTATCTATACAAAATTGGGGAGAATACTTAGGGTGTAATGAAAAGAGAACTGCCCTTGGCCATAGACTTGGACAGACCTACTTTCAAATTAAGTTTTGAGAATCAGAGTAAGTAATTTACCTTCTCAGTACCTTGGGCAAATTTCTAAGGTTATAAATTGCAGATGTATCTTACCTGCCTTGGTTGAGGGAGTTAACTCACATAAAACTATGTCAATGGGTCCATAGATCTACCTTTACCCATCTCATGTGATATTTACTTGTGAATCATCTATCTATTTTGTTTAGGGCAGATAATGGAAATCTGATTCTTTAACATGAATTTATAAATTCCATAATTCATCAAAAGTGATCCATTGTATCATCAAGGAAGCCCTGGATATAGGTGGATTTCTGTGTCCATTTTTCCCCTTTGGAGGCTCTAGAGAAAAATAAATAATAACAAAACCTTATGTTTGAATAGCAGAGAGAGAGGGAGAGAGAGAGAGAGAGAGAGAGAGAGAGAGAGAGAGAGAGAGAGATGGAAAGGTCCTGGATAGTCAAATATACTCATCTATGCATATCACTTGACTTCACCATAATGCTTTCCAACAAACTGAAGATGCAAATTACCTGGAAACCTGTCTCCTATAAAGATACCATCAGTCAGACTGTCAATGTCATGTCTTTAAAAGGTTCTTCCAGCTCTCTATTTATGGATGGCATGTTTTTTTATGGCTGAAAAATAACCTTGTTGGAAAAATATCAAAACTTGTTAATGAAATCATTCTGTGCCAAAGTTCAGCACATATTCATTCACAGATATTTACTTTTACTCCTAGGTATCTTTATTTTGAATCAATTACTTTAAGGATTTTCCAGGCATGGGTCAGCCCTTTATTATCCAGAGCAATAAAGTAGTAGAATTTTCATGTTAAAATAGGGGATCAGAAGGAAGACAATCCTTCCTTCAGCCTGCCAAAACATGGAGTCTGTATTTTTATTTCCTTTGAACATTGGTTTGCACATTTGAAAGCGCACTATAAATGAGGTGGTGCAGTGGATAGAGCACTGGCTTTGGAATCAGGAGAAGAGTTTGAATACAATCTCTGACACTTGACACTTACTAGCTGTATGTCCTTGAGCAAGTCATTTAACCTCAATTACCTCACATCCAGGGAAATATTCAGTCATCACAATTCATATCTAGCTGTTGGATCCAGATGATTCTGGAGGAGAAAGTGAGGCTGGTTACTTATCAAAGTGACCTTCCCCAGCCCCCCCACTCAAATACAATCCTTGTGCTTGTCATGACATCACCTCCCAGATGTCACGGTCTTCTTCAGGAATGAAGGACAAATATCATTATCATCCTCATCATCATCATCATCATAGATGCTTTAAAAGGAAGTCTGTTATCTAAGATTAATATTCTGAAGGAAAATTCCCTTTGCAAGTGTCCCTAAAATTCTAAGCCTCCCCACTCAGCATGGCCCCCCAAAAAATAAAATTAGAAGCTACTAGTATACTGTGTTAAAGCACAGAAATGAATATAGATGAATATTAGGAAGGTTTTGGAAGGATTTACCTTCCTGATTTGAGACAAATTATTAGTTCCCATTCTTTGTCTCAAGTGAAATTAAAAGTTAAAACCTGTGGGTGGAGCCAGGATGGTGGAATGAAAACAAACTTTCCCAGTAGCTCTCTTCCAAAATATTTCAAAAATCTTAAAATTATGACTCTAACTAAATTGTGAAGAGACAGAACCTACAGAAAGATCCAATGAAGCAATTCTCCAGCCCAAGGTGACTGGAAGATTGTTGGAAAACTCTGTTCCATGGGGTTGCAGGAGGCAGCAGCACATCCAGGATCACAGGATGGGAGCAAAGGAGCTTCAGCTGTTTGGAAGCAGCCCATGGGGCACCTGAGTCCCTGGGAGCACTGACTCCTGGCAGTCGAAACCATTTCCTGACTTGCCAACCTTGGGATCACCAAGCACAACTTGGAAAATCAGTGGGGAAACCTCTACCAGACTGACTGGGGAGGCAACTTGGCCCTTGACATGGTCCAGGTCCCAGGAAAGAGAAGCAGGTCCATAGAGCCACACAGCAGGATGCTGCCAGGCAGCTGCTCCCAGAGCACTCAGCCCACAGAAGGTGAGGGGGGACTTTTGAGGTCTCTCCTCTGTCCCTGGGACAGGACTCTGGTACCTTGTCCTATTTAGACCCTAGTCTGGGCCCCCATACGACCATAGCAGAGCAGGGACCCTCTTCACAGCTCCAGGGCAGAGAGGAAGGCTTGTGGTCATCCACATACCAGAGCACAGGCAGGAGAGCAGTTAGAGCCTTTCAGAAGACCTTGATGGAACTGAGGGCCTTGCAGGAGAGTCCCAATAACACTCAAAAGGTCAGGAAGTTACCCAAAACCATGGTATAGACTGGGAAAATGAGTAAACAGAACAAAGAAACCTGACCATAAACAATTACTTTGGTCTCACGGAGGATCAAAACACACAGAAGAGGACCAAGTCCAAGCTTCTTTATCCAAAGCTTCCTAGAAAAATAGGAGTTGGGCTCAGGCTATGGCGGAGCTTGAAAAAAGATTTTGAAAGTTAAGTAACAGAGGTAGAGGAAAAATTGGGAAGAGAAAAATGAGAAAGATGCAGGAAAAGCATGAAAATCAAGTCAGCAGTTTAGTCAAAGAGATTCAAAAAATGCCAAAGAAAACAACTTCTTAAAAACCAGTTTAGGTCAAATGGAAAAAGCATTCCCAAAGGTGAATGAGAAGAATACCTTAAAAAGCAGAATTGGCCAGATTGAAAAGGAGATAAGAAAGCTCTCAGCAAAAACAATGCTTTCAAATATAGGATGGAGCTAAAGGAACCTGATGACTTTGCAAGTAATCAAGAAACAATAAAACAATATTAAAAGAAAGAAAAACTAGAGGAAAATGTGAGATATCTCATTGGAAAAACAGCTGACATGGAAAACAGATTCAAAGAGACAATTTAAAAATTATTTGGCTACCTGAAAGTCATGATCAGAAAAAAATCTTTGACTTCATTTTTAAAGAATTTCTACAGAAAAATTACTTTGATATCTTGGAAACAGAGGGCAAAAGAGAAATTGAGGGAATCTGGTGATCTCCTCCTGAAAGAGATCCAAAAAATAACCCACCAGGAATATTATAGCCAAGTTCCAGAACTCCCAAGTCAAAGAGAAAATATTACAAGCAGCCATAATAAAACAACTCAAATATCATGGAGCTACAGTCAGGATTATACAGGATTTAGCAGCATCCACATTAAGGTCTTGTAGGGCTTGGAGTATAATATTCTGGAAGGCAAAAGAGCTTGGAAAGCAACCAAGAATCAACTACCCAGCAAAAGTGAACATCTTCTTCCAGGGGAAAAGATGGACTTTTTTTTTTAGGTTTTTTTGCAAGGCAATGGGGTTAAGTGGCTTGCCCAAGGTCACACAGCTAGGTAATTATTAAGTGTCTGAGGCCAGATTTGAACTCAGGTACTCCTGACTCCAAGGCCAGTACTCTATCCACTGTGCCATCTAGCTGCCTTGAAAAGATGGACTTCAATGAAACAGGGAAATTTCAAATGTTCCTGTTGAAACAGCCAGAGCTGAACAGAAAGTTTGATCTTCAAGAACAGAAATCAGGTGAAGCGTAGAGAGGGTGAACAAGAAGGGTAAATTATGAGGGATTTAATGATATAGAACTGCATCTATTCCTCATGGGAAGATGATACAGATAATACTTATATGAACCTTCTCATCTATTAGCAGTTAGAAGGAGCATATTTAGTCAAGGCATAAGAGGGAGCTGAATTTGAAGGTATAATATATTGTAAAAAATGGAGTCAATGGGTGAAAAGGGAATATAGTGGGAGAAAGGGAAAGGGGAGGTAGAATGGGCTAAGATATTTTATGTAAAAGAGTCAAGAAAAAGCTTTTGCAATGGAGTGGATGGGGGAAGGTGAGGGGAAATGAGGGAGCCTTCGTTATTATCAAAAATGGCTCAGAGAGGAAACAACATACATACTTAATAGGGAATAGAAATCTAGAGGAAAAGGAAGAGAAAGGGGACAGGGGGAAGGGAAAGGGGATGTAGGTGATAGAGGACAGGGTAGATCATGGGAGATGAAAGTCAGATACAACACATTTGTTTTTACTTTTTGCAAGGTGGTGGGATTGGATGGCCTGTCAGGAACCATGGGGCTGGGTCTCTGGGGTAGGATGTAGGCTTGGGGCCTCCAGGCTCCAGGGACAATGCTCTGTTTGCTGTGACACTTGGCTGCCCCATAGCACACTTTTGAAGAAGGACAGAGTGAAAAGAGAGAGAAAATAGGATAAAGGATAGTGGGGAGGAATGGATGTATAGAATTACAATCAGTAACAGCAACTGTGGAAAAATATTATGATAAAGAATGTGATCTATTCCAGAGGTACAGATGAGATATCTGAACACAGACTGAAGCACATTTTTTTCTCTTTCTTTCACTTTATTCCTCATGAAGTTTTCTATTTTTGTGGAGGGAGGGGGATTACATTTGCTCTTACAAGACTATTTTAGTAATGTGTAAATAAATAAAAATGTAAATTAAAATTAAAAGATTTGTGATGGAAAATACCATTCATATCCAGAGCAGGAACTGAGGTGTTTAAATGCAGACCAAAGCTTACCATCTTCATTTTTTAAAAGTTGTCATATATTATAGGTTTTGATGTGATTTGATTCTTCTTTCACAACATGATTAATTTGAATCTACGTTTAGCCTGTTTATACATGTATAGCCTATATTAGATTGCTATCAGTCCCGGGGGAAGGGAGGGAGGGAGAAAACTCAAAACCTTGCAAAAAAGTGATTGTTGAGAACTACCATTGCATGGATTTGGAAAAAATAAAATATTTAAATATAAAAAATTAAAACCTTGGTATTATTCCCATAGAGCAACCAGGTGGCACAAAAAGTATTGACAGACTTAAGTTCAAATCTGGTCTCAGACCCTACCAGCTGTTTGACCATGGGTGAGAGGGTCAGACAGAGAGTGAGACAGACAGAGACAGAGACAGGGTGGTGGTAATGCAAATCATTCTATGACCCTTTTCCCACTATTTCACATATTGCTTGGGGGGGGGTACTACCTTCTATTTCTTAAGGAAACATTGATTTAATAATTTATTGAAAGAACTTTTAAATAACTGCTAGAAAAAGATAATAAAGTTTTCCTAGAAAAAATTACTATAATGATTTCTTAGAAAATAAATGTCATGTAAACAATTTATATACAATTTTTCTCTCTTTAGTGAGCAAGGTCAATTTTCAGCTGCTTTGTGAAGTAATAATGACTATATTGATAACTCTAAGCCACTCAAATTCAATGTTGGGTTCAGATCTCACCAGATAGAACTTAAACAGAATTTCATTAGGAGGAAAAAAGTCAACTTCTCCCAAAATATCAAAACTAGCACTTACCTAACCATGAACTGTAATACTTCAGGTGATGTTATGTGTGAAATGGTCATTTTTCCAATACCCAGTGTGACTCTCCACCTTTTCATTTTTTCCAATTATAGAATCTTGCTTTGTGGTCATCAAGAAATAGAAAATTGGTGCCTTTCTCCTAGATTCATTCTAAAAGGATTTTATTTAAAGTGTTTGTGGTTGGAAATTTGTATGTTATAATTTAATTGGGATAAAATATTTTATTCCTAATAGTACAATGACTTCCAGCTTTAAACTCTATTTAACTTTAATGAAACTTGATCTAAGCTACACAGATCGGGTAGTGTAAGAAATTATTATCTTGGAAAAATATATTAACTCTTTCATGCTTCTAGACTAATTTATATAGTGCTTTTCCTTTCAATGAATTGAATTGAACTCTGATGAAATGAAAGTGCCTGTAATCCCTGAAACTTGGCGGGGGGGGGGTTGTAGCTAATCCAGTGTTTGTATCAAGTTCACTGTGTGAACTCCTTGGAAAGGGGTTCCTGGGCTGCCTAAGAAGGAGTGACTTGACCCAAGTCAGAAATGGAGCAGGTTGAAATTTCCATGCTGATCTGTAATAGTTTAGATCTGTGAGTGATAAAGGTGGGAGAAGGAAAAGAAAAGAAAGGAGAGGTCACTTTTCAAATGCAAATAACTTGATCCTTTGTTGGGTATCTCAAGCACATTATACTTTAATTTTTAATTTTATTTTTATTCATTTGGTACAGAACAGAATCTACTTTCTTTTCTGTGTTTTGGGTTCACTAAATGATTTTATCAGTATAGCGAACTTCAGGTATATAAACTACCTCTGTCCATGTAGATTAGCAATTGTTTTGTGAATCATAGTCTTAGATAGTTACCTAGGTACACTGAAAAGTTAAATTACCTGTCTGTGATAACATAAATCAGTGGCAGAACTTAATCCCAAATATTCCTGATTACAAAGAAATGCCTGCTCCACTTTCCAACCATCTCCTCATTAAACTTCTATATTCTGAATAGTATCCACTATGACACATTACTTGACTCTTTCTAAATGTTAAAAGATAATATGGTGAATAAAAAGAACTAAAATCATGAGTGAGCTTAAAAGAATCTAAACAAAATATATATATTTTTTTAAAAATGCAGACATTTATTCAGAATGTAATAAATGTTTTATATCTTCTTATTTAAAAGTGACATATCCTTGAAAGTTTTCATTATGGGGGTGGCTAGGTGGTACAGTGGATAGAGAAGCAGCCCTGGAATCAGGAGTACATGAGTTCAAATTTGACCTCAGACACTTAATAATTACCTAGCTGTGTGGCCTTGGGCAAACCACTTAACCCCATTGTCTTGCCAAAAAAAAAACCCCCAAAAAACCTAAGAAAAAGTTTTCATTATGTATATAAATTTTTGTTTGTTTTGCTGTTAACCAGGACTGTGACTTCATCAGGATAGTGAGTTTTCCATTATGAACTTCCTCTACCAATACATTTAAGTACCATCTCTTTAGTTCAATCTTTGGTAGTTGCCTGGGACATTTAAGTGTTGCCCAGGGTGACATAGTTAGCATTGGTAAGATGCAGAACTTGAAATCTTTCTGACTCCAAGGCATATACTCTATCTACTATGCTATTATCTCTAATGTAAACAGATATAAATTGTGTATAATGAACATATCTAAGTACATATATATATATATATATATATATATACACTGATCTCTATATATATACATACATATAGATGTAAATAATATTTTATATACTCATGTATAGATGTAAATAAAGCTTCCATTGCCATATCAGTTTACAGCTGTAAAATTGATCCCTTTGTCTCTTTGATCCTTACAACAGTTTTATGTGGTACTTCTTTAAAATGTTTTTGATTGGTTGGTTCTTGTCTTTTGTTATCAAAGAAGGCCAAAATGATCACTATGTTTTAGACAAATCACAGTGCCCTACTGTGGCTGACTGGAGCAATATAAACTCTGAATACCCCACCACAAATAGTTGTGTCAGCACCTGGAGTGGGTTCTCCAAACTTATGTATGTCACATTTCCTTTGAGTTGCTTCAATTCTGCCTTCCTCATAGAGTGTAGCACTTGTACTGATGAAGGCATGCCATGCTGGGTGTTTCTGTGTCAATGTTACCCATGCTGTACAATCCATTCTAAAGTTCTTCAATGAGAGCTTCAGGGAGTCTTGGTATCACCTCTTCTGAGCCCTTTGTGAGTGCTTGCCCTATGTGAGTTGAGCTGTCCACATTTTTTTTAGCAAGCGTACATCTGGCATTCTAACAACATGTCCAGCCCATCATAGTTGCACTCTCTGTGGTAAGTTGGAATTCTAGGCATTTTAGTTTGAGAAAGGACCTTAATGTCATGTATTTTCTCCTGTTGGGTGATCTTCAGAATCCTCCCAAGACAATTTAAATGGAAATGATTCAGTTCCCTGACCTGATGCTGGTAGACTGTCCAGGTTTCATAGGCATATAGTAATGAGGTCAGCACAACAGCTCTGCAGACCTTCAATTTGTGAGTCAGTCTAGCACCTCTTGTATCCCACACTTTCTTTCGGAGTTTCCCAAATACTGAGCCAGCTCAGGCAATTTGAGGGTCACCCTCATTGTCAATGTGTACCTTTTTGGAAAAGACAATGCCAAGGTAAGTGAACTTGTCCATAGTACTCAAAAGTTCACCATTTTTGTAATTGATGGCTCCACATATGGCTGATGGAGCACTTGATATTAATTGTTAGACCAAAATTAGCATAAGCAGTAGAGAATGGATCCATACTTGTTGCTTCCCAGCTTCAGTGGCTGCATTGAGGGTACAATCATCTGCAAACAGAAGATCATGCACCAACACTTCCTCTACTTTGGTCTTGACTTGTAGCCTTTTCAAGTTGAAGAATTTGCCATCAGTACAGTAGCTAACCTTGGGACCGTGTGCATCCTCAGTGAAGGAGTTTAATAAAATGGATGAAAACATCATAGTAAAACATTTGGGAGCAAGGACATATCCTTTTGGGAGCAAGGACACATCCTTTTGCTCCATTGGTGACTGGGAGATATGGAAAGCATCATCCACTATCCAGAACCCAGGCATGCATGTCATAATGAAGCCACTGACCACTAACCCCATGTTGAAGTCATTCAGTCCCCACCTGAAGAAGAGTGTTTGAATGCCATTAGACTCCTTTCAATTAGCAAAGCAACAGGTGTTGATTTCTATTCCAAATGAGATATACAATGTGGGGGGGGGGGGGTCCATTGCTCATCTAACAACTGACTGAAATTTTCCAGTTATATGGCATGAAGAGGTTATCCCCCGAGAATTCAAGGATGGCCCCAATGTCCGTCTGTATAAAGGTAAAGGGAATAGATAGTCCTGTGTCAATCACAGAGGTATTTCTCTTTTAGTCATTGCTGGTAAGATTCTTGCCAAAGTCTTTCTCAGTAGATTGATTCTTCACCTGGAAAGATGGTCACTTCTGTGAGAGACAATGTGGTTCCAAAAGGGTCAAGGAATAATTGCTATGTTATTTTCTGCCCATCATCTCCAAGACAAATACTAGGAACAGAACAAAGGTCTGTATCCATCATTTGTATATCTGACCAAGAATTTTTATACCATGAGTCACAAAGTTTATGGAAAGTTATGTCAAAATTTGGTTGCCCAGAGAAGTTCATCAGTATTGTTGAAGTGTTTTTACCACCATTTCACAGGGAGGAAACTGAGGAAGAAAGAAATTAAATGATTTACCCAAGAATAGTGGCAATGCCAATAATACTAGAAGTTGAATTGACTCTGTTCTTTCTAGAAAATATTTTGAGCAGAAGAACAGGGATCATTTGACCTGAAATCTGTATTACCTATTGTATGATCTGGAGAAAAATATCTAAATCTAATAATATATTATTAAGTGTCTCCATCAAGTCAAAGGGAAATTGAAATTCTTTATGAAAATAATTAAGAAAAAATAAAAATAAATAAATGGAAATCAGCATTCACAGTTTACCTGCAGAATTTTACCAGTAGAATATAAAGAAGGAAGTTACTTTGTTTTTTAAAGAAAACCACCTTGTCAAAAAATAGATAAGGTTGAGGCAGCTAGGTGGCACAATGGATAGAGCACTGGCCTTGGAGTCAGGAGTACCTGAGTTCAAATCTGGCCTCAGGCACTTAATAATTACCTAGCTGTGTGGCCTTGGGCAAGCCACTTAACCCCATTTGCCTTGCAAAATGCTAAAAAAATAAAAAAAAGTAGATAAGGACTAAGTGAATGATCTCTTAAATAGTAACCTCTATTCCCTGAAACTTAAAGTGCTAAGCACTTTATATTATCTCATTTTATATTCACAAGAACCCTGTTATCCCCATTACAGCTACATCAGAGGAAACTTAACAACTCAATTATGAAGGGAAAATTGAACTCAGGTCTTTAAAACTGCAGATCTATCACTCTATCCATGGTACCTCCTATACAACTTGATTTTTCAGTTATTCTGGACTGTTTGTGACCCCATTTTGTGTTTTCTTAGTGAAGAATTAGTTCGTTATTTTTTCCCTAGTAAAATCAACATATTGTTGAGTCGTTTCAGTCTTGTTCAACTCTTCATGATTCCATTTAAGGTTTCCTGAGAAAGATACTGCAGAGGTTTGTCATTTCCTTCTCCAGCTCATTTTACAGATGAGGAAATTGAGGCAAATAGGGTCAAGTGACTTACATACAACTACTAAGTATCAGAGGCTGCATTTGAACTCAGTATGATAAAAGTCCTGTTGTCTTCAGCCCCAGTACTCTATCCATACCTGCATCAAAGATGATAAATAATTTTTTTGGATTTGATCTTTTAAAGATAAATACATGCTGGTTTTGTGAAATAATAACACCATAGAAATGCTTTTTTTCTAATACACTAAACAAAACACTAGCATGAATTTCGACTTGTCTCTTACAAAAGTTGTGACCTGAATGACACACTTCAAAAACTTTTTGACAGATTTTTAAGAGAATGTTAAAATGCTTTGTATAAAAATCCCTATATTTGTACAAAACTATATGATTTTTCCCCTGTCCCTTTTGTGGATTATCCAAAATTTAACAAATCATTCGTACTTAATATTAACATTCCATTTAGAATATATGAATGTAATAATATATATATATATACCTTTTTTAATAAACTTATTTTATGACTTAAAGTTGTAACTTCATTAAAGTTCTATGTTGTTATTTTTTTTAAATAAAGTGAGACTTCTACTTGTATTAGAGAGAAATAGAAAGGTTCTTGGGATTAAAGATAGCCAGTCTACAAATAGAAAAAATTTCCTCCACAAGTCTACATATTCTACTCAGCTATTTCCAGTGAGGTAGAATATGTCTCACTGGGGAAATGTGAACTGAACATTGCTTTCTCTGCTTTGGAAACATGTATAATTCTCATGGGCATTGATAGGTCTCCAGTGACACTTCCTATTTGTTTAGGTTATAATTTCCATACTCTAGTAAGTTGTCTTATGAAAAGAAGGGTAAGAGATATATATATATTAGTATACTTTTAATTAGAAATTGCAGAATTATCCTTTTACTCACAAGTAACTTTGATGTCTTAAGCATTATTTGGAGTGTCATATTCTTTTTAACCAGATGGTGCAGTGGATAGAATGATGACCCTGGAGACATCTTTCTGTTTAAATCTGGTCTTAGACACATACTAGTTATGTGACCCTTGAAGCTAGGTAACACAATGAATTGAGTACCAAATCTGAAAGGTGGCCCAATAATAGAGTGCCAGACCCCAAATCAGAAAGAGTTCAAATCTGACCTGACCTCAGATAATTACAAGTTGTGTGACCCTGTTTGCCTCAGTTCCTGTGAAATGAGGTAGAAAAGGTATTGCTCCAAAGGGGGGGGGGCGCTCTGAAAGAATCACACACAACAAAGAAAAATTTTAAAATAGCAAAAAAATATGGCTCATTTTTAACAATTGCCAATCTTTTCAGATGTGAGATTTTATTTTATTTAATAATTTTATTGTTGCTATCATTGGTAATCAAGAAGCAGAGTGTATCTCAGTTTGGGGGTGGGGGGTGGGAAATGCTCTCTGAGAAGAATCCTATCATTGAACATTCCCATGTAAATCAAAAGAGATGTTGCTTTACTCAAGTATTATTTAGTGGTTTTAAGAAACATACTGACACACCAAAATGCCATTAGATTGCCAAAGTTTCTGGAGAGGACTAAGAGAAGAAATATAGTTATCTTCCAATATTTTCAGGGATATTGAGTACAAATGATTTTAGACTTATTATGTTGTACTCTAAAGGACAAGATGAAAATTAATTGGTGGAAAGTTTAAGGACTGATTCCTACTCAACATATGAAAGAACATAGATATTAAAGGTATTTCAAAGTGGAGAGTTGTAAGTGCCTCATCATCTGAGATAGGAAATAGTATGATGATCTACTCCAGTTTTTGTTAGAAAAGTTCTTTAGTTGAAAAGAAATTTGGACAACTTTCAAAAACTTTTACTAATCTCAGATTCTATGGTTCTACAGATGTGAATTATATCAACATTTTTAAGGCAGTGGTAACATATGACATATCCCTTCAGAACTTCTTATTCAATCCTTAAAACAAAAATAAAGAAAATGGAATAGCAAAAAAATATGACTGTAGAGTCAGAATTCAAATAAAACCTCTGGCACTCATGACCTATATGACTGAATATTCTTAGAGCTTTTGGGCAGCTAGGTGACATAATAGATAAAGTTTGCCAGGCCTGGAATCAGGAAGACCTGAGTTCCAATCTGACAGCTGTGGTCCTGTGCTAGTTACTTAAACTAGTTTGCCTCAATTTTCCTCATCTGTAAAATAAGCTGGAAAAAGAAATGGCAAACCATTCCAGTATCTTTGTTAAGAAAAAATCTAAATGGGGTCACAAAGCATCTGAATAACAATTGAATGAGAATAAAAAATTCAAAGACTGCAGTTTCTTTATCTGGATAAAGGAAGTTGGGCTAGATGACTTCTGAGGTTCTTTCCAGATCTATCTATATCTATGATCATAATGTAGATTATAATTTTCAATCATAGGCAAAATAGAAGTATCCTTGAAGTAAGAAAAACCAGATTCCACATCCAATAGCTGACCCTGAATAAAATCACTTACCTTCTCAGGGTCCCAGATACCTTTCTAATACTGTAAGTTGTAAAGAAGTTCCTTATACCAATGGGATCATAACTTCATACCTTATTCTTATCTCTGTAGATTTTATATATACATATATATATGCTGAGATGTAAAGAAGTATTATTTCATTATTGACATGAATTCTAAATTGTTTCCCTTATTTCTCACTGTGAATTTTGAAATATTCATTTTCTTATTTCTCTGCCTAGATTTGCTTACTATTCCCAATTAAATATTTTAAGCAAAACCAGATTAATTTCCCTAATGTTCTGCTCAGATCATAGAAACAACATTTAGCTGTTCAGAAACTTTAGCTGTTCTCATTTGTCTATCAAATTACAGTCCATATTCTTTAATATGACATTTGAGGTCCTCTAACATATGTCTCTAACTTAATTTTCTAATATTATTTCACACCAAATGTGAAGAGCACTAAATTTGAAACCAGATGTCCTGGGTTCGAATGTTGCCTCTACCACTTACTATGTAACATAGAATTTAATGTAGTCCCTCAAATTGAACCTATGGGGTCAATGTTTTTGCTTATTACAGAGATTAGCAAATGTGTGCTGACTATGGTTAAGCAATTGATTTATGAAAGCTACTGAAAGTCTTGCTGCTTTCCCAAACACACCCCCATTCAATGCCAAGGATCATAAATGTATTGTCACGACATCATGCTTGGGTTTAGATCTGGGGAGGTTAACTTCTAGGTTATAGTATTTAAAGACATAATTACAGAGTAATTTAATCATTTTCTTAATAATATCATTTTAATAAAAAATGATAATTTGACTGTCTCTTAGACCAAAGACCATCATAGTGGTAGGCTCACAGTTACATGCCCTTTGCTATATGATATAATACAATACAATACAATATAATTATATAATAATGTCACCTTATGTTGGATATATTCGTCCTTTGTTCTTGAATACCATGACATCAGAGAGGTGAGCTATGGCAAGCAAGTGAATTAGATTTGAATGAGGGGATGCTGCACTAAGTCACCAACTTTACTTTCTCCTCTGTAGCCATCTGGGTCCAAAGGCCAGACTTGAATCAAGAGAACTGGAGACAACTCTAGATGGCAGGGTTTAGTGACTTGTCCCAGGTCCCACAGCTAGTCTGAAGTCAGATTTTAACTTAGTCCTGACTCCAGGCTAGTAGTGATCTATGGGCTATACCATCTGGCTGTCAGAAGTAATTTACTTCTTAAGTTAACCCCATCCTTAGGCAATCTATTCAAAGAATTTATGCCTAAGTATGAGCAGAATACCATGGCTACCCTAAAAGGGAAGGATCTGAATAAGAAAGTTAGCATAAGTCCATGTTCTACAAGAGATAACTTTCAAGTTAAACATTTTAGAAAAAAAAAGAGGGAAACTTGGGATCTCCCTAAATCATTATCAAAAATCATTTTTTTTAATCTATTTTGTCAGCATTCCATATAAATGTTTATTTTTGTCCATTGATATTGGTGGCTATTTTCCTCAGACTCAATTATTTACCTTCAATTTTATATTCTAAAGCACCTACAGCATGGTCTTTCTCAAACTTGCCAGTAAAAGACATGTGAGATTTGAACTGATAAGACTCTTTTAGCCTCAGGAGCCCAATCAACAGACTAAAAGTCACTAAATCCAGCCAAAAATCCAGAGAAATGATATGGCTTTCTACATTTAAATAATAGCATGGGGGCGGCTAGGTGGCATAGTGGATAAAGCACCAACCCTGGAGTCAGGAGTACCTGGGTTCAAGTCTCAGACACTTAATAATTACCTAGCTGTGTCGCCTTGGGCAAGCCACTTAACCCCGTTTGCCTTGAAAAAAAACCCTAAAAAAATAATAGCATGAATTTTGAACAATTAATTTTTTGACAATCAAATAACTTTAGGTAGCAACAGAAAAACAAATATATAATAAGCAAGGGCTGCATTCTAGAAGAGAACATTTTTAAAATAATTTTTTGAGGCAAAATGATGTTTAATAGTAAAGACCGTGTGCATCTCAGTGATAATGGTGAAATGCTCCTAGGGAAAGGGGCAACTAGAAAATCAGGTTACTTGGGTTGAAAAACCGTTTTGACTCAGGAGGGTAAGAAAGACTAAGATTTTAATTCTTAGGTTGCATAAAGGTTTGCAATTTGCCTCAAAGTGTTCACAAGTTACTAAAAGTTCGCAAAGTCTCATAGCAAAGACATTAAAGAACGGGAAAAGAAGAAAGGGAAAGAGAACAGACACAGATGTGACTGGGTTTAGACCCATGTGTATCCAGCATGGAGGAGACCTAGACTCATTTATATCTTTCATTTATCAAATTTAAATTCTACAGGCCATTGAATATGGCTAAGAATATTTCCCCTTTAGATTCTATTGGTGTGATAATTTCCAACCAACAGGAAAACTTCCTAACAATTCAAACCTTCAAACAATTCACAAATATGTATTATGTACCTACTGTTTACCAGGTACAGTGCTAGATGCTGAGAATATAAAGACAAAAATGAAGCAACCCATTCTCTCTAAGGACCTGGGTTTAAATTCTGTCCCTATCACTTACTAAGTAAGTCCCTCAGATTGGACCTGTGGAGTTAATGTCTTGCATATGGTATTTTGCATATTATAGAGATTAGTAAATGGATAATTTAATCATTTTAGCAATAAAATCATTGTTTTTACAATGTAAAGACTTGGACTGCCTTCTGTGGGGGTGGGGGAGGGAAGCAAGATTAGGGGAATTGTAAAATTAAAAAAAAATTTTTAAACCATCATTTAAAAAAATCATCTGGTTGTCTCTTAGACCAAAGACCATGCATATATTTATAAAGATATACAAGAGGTGTGCAAAACAGATACAAAATATTCAGGAGGAGAAACTCCTAGCAATTATCAAAGAGATTAGGAAAATATCTCATGTAAAAGCCCTCAAGCAAGATTTTTAAGAAAATACAGTATCTTACAAAGGTGAATACAAGGAGAAAGGGATTTCAAAATTGATGGTTAGCCAGGGCAAAGGTATGGAGATGGGAAATAGAGTGTTGTTTATGAGAAAGGGAAAAAAAGGTCCATTTATTTGGACCATAAAGTAAAGCAAAGTGAGTGATAGCCTGGAAAGATCAACTGGGACCAAGTTGTGAAGAATTTTTAAATGTCAAAAAGAACTTTAATTTTAGAGAAAATAGAGAACCACTGGAATTTACTGATTTAGGGTTGTGATATGATCAGATTTGTGCTTTAGGAAAATTCCTTTGTGAATAGAGGAGGTCGGTTAGAAGAATGAATAACAATTCAGATAGATAAGCATTTATTAAGTACCTACTGTATACCAGATACCATGCTAAGCACTGAGATATAAAACAGCCCTTGCTCTCAAGACACAGTAAAGTTGGGAAGCTAACATACAAATATAGGGAAGATAACAAACAAGACATGTGAAGGATAAATTAAAGATAGTCTCAGAAGGAAAACACAAAAATTAAAGAAAATTGATAAAGGCTCTTTATTAAATATGGGAAATTAAATGAGACCTGAAAGAAGACAGGGAAACCAAGAGATGGAAATGAAGAGGTAATGTATTCCAGGTTTGGAAATCAGCAGTTAAAAACTCTTGAAGTTGGAAGATGGAGTGTCTTGTGCTGAGGAACATCATTGAGCCAGTTACAGTTACTACAGAGTACTTGGCAATGAAAGTTATGAAAACTTGAGGAAAGGTTATGAATGATTTTAAAAGCCAAAAAAAGATTTTTTAAAAAAAAATTTATCTTAGAGATAATAGGAAACCATTGAAGATTATTTAGTATAGTTGTGATTGTCAGAACTGACCTTTAGAAAGATCAGTTTTATATCTGAATGGAGGAGGATGCACTGGGATAGGAAAGACTAGAGGTTAGGAAATAGCAGGCTGTTGTAATAGTCCAGGCATAAATTGGTGGTGGGGACATAAGAGGAGAGAAGGGTGCAGTTATTATAAAGGTAGAAATAATGGGATATATTATAAAGGTAGAAATGACAGTACATAACTTCGTGGATTTAGAAAGAGTTGAGAGTTAGGTGAAGAGTCAAGGACTATACCTTGGTTGTGAGCCTGGGTAACTAAAAGGATACTAGTCCCTCCACAATAATAAGGAAGCGGGAAGAGGAAGCAGTTTGGGGGGAAATATAATGAGTTAAATTAGGAAGCTATTTCAATTGCCTCGCAACAAGTGATATTGTAGGTGAAGCATTTAAAAAGTTTGAGAGACATAATTTCTGGGTAATTAGTTATTTTATTAATATTGCTAACATTATAATAAAAGAACATCTGTGGCATTCTTGAATGCCAAAGACAATCATGGTGGCAGATTCATGGCTTAAATGCCTTTGAAAGAGGGATGTTCCTAAGGGTGGCAATAAAATCTGATTGGTTAACAATTAATGAGAGAATGCATATTAGAAAGACTGAACCTATTCTAATGGACTCTGAATGCACCATTTACTTCCAACTTACTCCAGTTTTGGGCTATCTATTCAATGAATTTATTCCCCATCCAAACCAGAAGAGAGTTTTACCATAGATTAAAAGTCTGATGTAGCTGGGTGGAGAGTGATTGAATTAGGAAATAAGGAAATTAAAAAAGATAAAAAAGCTTGGATCTCCCCAATTTTAATAATTAGTTATTAATATGATTATTTCCCTCTCTTGCATTTTCTATCTCTGGGGATATCCAATTGGAAACTTGTTGCAGAAGTATTCTTAATCAGCATAATTTGGACTAGATGGTGGGTGTTTGAGGACCTTTCCAATTCACATTCTGTGATAGTTTCTAATTTATAATAAGTGAGTAGCCCCAACCCAGGGAGAGCCTGATTCTATAACTTTAAATATGTATCCACTGTGTGAACTACTAAAATGTCTGTCAGTTATATAAGGTAAGATAAAAGGTCAGCTTATATAGATTCTGTGAAAAACTGGATCACATTTGAGAAATAAGCATAGCATTTTCAGTGATACTAAGCTGGTGTCTACTGCTAGAGAACATCTTTTTAAATACCAGTATTTTTCTGGTGATGTGTTTTGGTGACAAATCCTAGAGAATTATAATCTCAAAGAATCAGATTTGAAGGTGATCTAAAGGGCAGGTGAAAGTGTTGGCTGCAGAACCTTACCAAGGATGTCTTGCACAAAGAGAACATTAAAAACACCATTAACAGACATGCTTGACTAGAAAATGGAATAGGGAAAGTTACATTGCAAGAACGAGGCAACAGATGAACTGCCCCTCAGTTGCTTTGTTGTCCAGGCTATTCAGCAAACCCCAAATGAAGGTTTCCAGTGCTTGGAGTAACTCTTTTCTTTGGAGTATTTGTGTCATATCCTGCAGCAAAACTTTCACAAAACAAGATTCATGATCTCCTCCAGCATGGAGAAAGAACCCACATTGGAGAGGTCATAGATTGAAAAAAAAAAGGATGAAAAGTGCTTTCAAATACTATAAATTCATTCTTTGTTTGGAGATGCAGTGAATTTAACGATCAAGTAATTGCAAAGTATAGAGAGGTTTAAGGACCAACTTTCAGTGATAAAAATGAGATATCAGAAGTAATAAATTTTGAAAGTGACCACTTAAAAAAAAACTGACTAAACAAAACTCTGTGACAAATACTTACCAAATAAATTAGGAGTCCCCCCTTCATCAACTCCTTTTTTTATAAAATAAACAGTCTATGTAGTTAAATGTTATGTTATATATTTAGAACTATAAAAGACCTTAGAATTTCCTCACCATTTTTAATGAGAAAAAGAAAAGCAAATGACTATCCAAAGGGTTCATTGTGATTTGAATATGAGTCACTTCACTTAATAAGGCCTTTCCTGAATTCACCAGTACTTAACTTACCCTGTCCCCAATCAATCTGTATTGAATTTAAGGGCAGTTTAGTGGCACAGTGGATAGAGCACTGGTCTTGGAGTCAGGAGAACAGCAGTTCTAATAGACCTCAGATACTTGACACCTACTTAACTGTGTGACCTTGGGTAAGTCACTTAATCCTGAGTGCCTCACATCCAGGGACATCTCCAATCATCCTGATTCATATCTGGTCACTGGACCCAGATGACTCTGGAGGAGATCATGAGGCTGGAGAATTAGCAGAGCACCCCCTCAGTCAAATCCAATTCATGTGCTTGTCATGGCACCACCTGCCCTGATGTCTTGGTCTTTTATCTCTCTTCTATCCTTATTTATTGTGAACATTTTAAAACCTCCCAATAGATTTTAAGCTCCTTGAGGGCAGAGACAATCAAACTTCTGTATTTGTATTATCAGGACCTTTTGGACTTGCATTTTGTAATTTATATTTTCAGTACCTATTAGAACAATTTCTAGAACATAATGAGAATTTAACATATGCTCATTGTTGTCCAATTAAATTCAACTTTAAGTTACTGACATGGTAAGTTAGTGTACAAATTAAACACTTCATGATCTATTTTTTATGTTTTTCAGTGAATACACAAGGAACATAAAAAGACCACCTGGTGTTAAGGATCTTGAGATTAATTAGAATTCTTAATGTCCTATAAAAAAACGTTCAGAGAAAAGTTGCTGTCTCAAAGCATAAAAGTTTAATGCTAGCACCTGCTGGGTCCATCAGATTTTCTGCTACAGGTCTGTCATTGAGAGATAGCCTTGGGTTTTGCAAAAGGGAATAGAGCTGGAGGCTCAAAATTCCAGTGTGTGAAAATAAAGACTTGATGTTGTCACATGATTTCATTCACTTCATTTGGTAACATGCTTCCCAAAACAACAAAGCAAAGCAAACCAAGATCTCTTAGAAGGAATCTAAATAGAAGATATAAAATGCTAATACTTTGACCCTCCAAAATAGCAACATCAAAAGTTTAAGCTATAACATTCTTTAGCTCTAGCTACCTATCCATTATCATGGAATATAAAGGAAACCTATACCCTTCTCCTAATTCCCAAGGAGAGTATGGGTAGAGAGACTGTGGGCTTTCTTTAAAACAATAATAAAAAGTACCGTTATCAATCAAAACATGTACACATGTACATACACACATAAAATTTTATGTTTATATTGTATATAGAATATATTCTATTTATAGATAAATGCATGTATGTATTTATGTTTTCCTCCAAGCAAAAACTGAATATACATGTCATAGATTTCTGGGCAACTTTATCTCAGATAACTTTATATTATATATGTGTGTTTATAAAATGTATATAAAATATAATTCTCAGTAAGGAAACTTTTTCTACTAATTCTATTAATCTTTTATTAATCGCAGCAGTTATTGGGAAATTTTGTCTAAGAGATTAACTGTGAAACTAGAGGTTAAGTAACTTGCCCACATGACAAAGATGTGTCAGAGTTGAGACTTTAACTAAGGTCTTTCTAATCAAAGGATTGTCTCTCTCTATCTCTCTGTTGGTCTCTATCGGTTTCTCTTCCTGTCTCTCTCTCTCTCTCTCTCTCTCCCTCTCTCTCTCTCTCTCTCTCTCCACCACCCCTCTTAACTTATAGATGTATGTTTGAGTCTGATATCAGCTTTCAACTCAATTGCCATTATTGTTTTATTGTTCAACAAACATTTGTTAAACACCTGCTATGAGCAGAGAATGATGTTAAATACTGACATACAAAGAGAAGTACAAACAATCTCTGCCCTTACTAAGATGATATTCTACTGGGAGACAGGATACAGTATGTATACAGATGAATATGTCAAGACACTTTGAATAGGGAAGGCATGCTGAAACTAGAAGGCAGGTGAATGATTCACGAACTGCGATTCTAAGGGGATTTGTAGATTAAAATCAGAAAGATAGCCCTAAATACACGAAATCAAATACTACTCTTATGTTCTGGTTTTTTTAATGATAATCTATTCTCATTATCTGTGTTAATGGAATCACCATTTTGGGTTCTAGTGTCTCAGTACTGGTTCACTAAATGAGTAAGTAATAATGGGTGGGAGGGAGGCAGAGCAGTCTGGGTTAAGTGATTTGCCCAGGGTCACACAACCAGTAAATATCATGTCGGAGGTTGATTTTGAACTCCAGTCCTCTACACTCCAGGGCCAATATTCTATCCACCATTCAACCTAGCTATCACTTGATAATTACTCACCCGTATGTTTGCTTCTTCATTTCTATAACATTTTATGATAACATGCCTAACTATGCATTCTTAGCTAGGTGAAAACTTGAGACATGTCATGTAACCCTGTTTGTCTCTAATTTTTTATCTGAAAAATGAGCCAGAGAAGGAAATTGCAACTCCAGTATCTTTGCCAAGAATATTCCAAATGGGGTCGCAAAGAGTTGGACACAATTAAAAATAACTGAATGATAACAAAACTTGAAAACAGAATGACCTTTGTAATTGATTTTCCAAAGTTGCCCATATTTTAGCTGCCTGGATAATATTCTGAATTTAATATTTTGATGACTGATTTTTAAAAAAAAACATTTGACTCAGTTGATCAAAATGCAACCTTGTTTACTAGTCTCCAACAAGGAATGTCCAGCAAGTATGAAAATTGCCTAAGCCTCCCTGTTAACAGTGACTTTGGAGATAAATATGTTCAGTGATACACTGATTATTGAATACAAAGTAAAACATATGTCCACTTAAAGATATTTGACAGGGTTATAGTGGATATTATATCTAATGTCTAAAGAAAATAAAGAAATATCTACTGACAGGAAAGATCTCTGAAAAGTTCCATTAATGGATAACAATCTCCTTGTTTTATAACAGACCCTACTTCTCATAGTAACCCACAACAGTTAAAAGGGACTGATTTAACCATTTAATGCTGGAAGAAGGATGTATTGAAATTTATATTGACCAGACTAGCTCATTGGAAATCCATTGACTTAATTCTTTTTCTTTCTTTCCTTCCTTCTTTCTTTCTTTCTGTCTGTCTGTCTTTCCTTCCTTCTTTCTTTCTTTCTTTCTTTCCTTTATTCTTTTTCTTACTTTCCTTTTTCTGTCTTCCTTTCTCTCTCTTTATCTCTCTCTCTTTCTTCTTTCCTTCCTGAACCCAGAGTACTTAACTTTTGAAAAACATGTCCTTCAACTTGTCAAGTTTTACCCCAATTATTTGTCTCTTTATCTTGAATAAACTCATAAGTTTTCTTCAAATCAATGATCTCTCCTCTATTTACTTTACACATCCATCCTTCACAATCCATAGGTTTTATCAGTCCATCATGAGAAGACATCATACCATCTAAGCATATACAGTTCTTGAGGAAATGACTGATAAATCGCAGTCAGAAATACAAAGGCAATACTTATGTCATAACACATTCCCACATATCATGGTCCATGTAGTAAACTCATCTCCTATAGAGCCACTTGCACCCATCTACAATATACTATATAATGTGTAACATACTTTTTCCTGTAATATTTGAGCACAAGGTTTATTTCTCATTTAATTTTGATTAACATTCATTAAGTATTTATTATGTAAAAGGTAAAAACCAAATGGTGAACCAGGTGTTAGTCTTGGCATGAGGAAGCCCTGGGCTCAAAATACATCTCTGAACTGTGTAGTCCCTCAATGACTATATATCTCAATCCATGGCCTCAGATTTAAAGTGTTGCAGTCTGATTGCCATTCTGATTTGCTGGAGAGCATTCCTTATATTGACAAAACATAGATCCTTGGCAAATGTGGCATAGTAGATAAGTACTGGACCTTTAATCAATAAAATCTACATTCAATCCAGTAGCAGACAAATATTTACTAACTGTGTGATCTTTCACAAGTCACTTAACTTCCATCTACCTTAATTTCCTCATCTTCCAAAATGGGTGTGATATTAGCACCTACCTTTCAGATTTGTTAGGATAAAATAAAACACTTAAAAAGTATTTTGCAAACTTTAAAACATTGCATAACTGTTAGCTATGTTTGAAATATTCTCTTGGTGTGAATAACTGCTAGGGCAGCACCCTATATCTAACGGGCTTTTAATAAGCTTTCTGAATCCACATCAATATCCTGAAGAGGACTGAAGTGTAATAACCCTTTAGAGGACAGGTTAGAAGGACTTTTAATGACGGAGGAATTAATATTTGACCCCCATATAGGGTAACTAATAAAATTTATAAAAGTGGAGACTATCCACCAAGAGTCAGACATTGTTTTTAGGAATAGCACTTTCCTAATTGTGCAGAGAATGGAGCTGAAAAGAATAGGACCTGAGACAGAGGAAAGGATCATAATGCAAGGAGGAGTGGTGTGAGTCTGAATATGCTTTTAGTAACAAAAAAGTAATTACCGTCAGGTGAGTTTGGTAAACCTTATTGTGGGTTTACTAAATGTGAGCTGGATTTAAAAAGTGGTATACAATTTTTTAAAAAATCACAAGATGTTCACTCTGATAGCTTTATTGATCAGTGTGGTCTAAATTAGACCCAATGGAAATGAATAGACAGAATTAATATAAGACATTTAAAAGGAAACAAAATCATAACATAGAGACAGCCTGAGATGGGGTAAAGAATGATTGAAGAAAAGGAAAATGGTGTAACCCCTAAATGACTCTAATTCTATTCATTAGGGAAATGAGATGGTTTTGAACTTGCCATTGATGGGAATGTTACTACTTTTGGAGAGAAATATTACAAATCAAGAGAAAGTTTGATTTTGCTAGTACTTGAGCCAGAGTCTGGCACATAGTAGATGTTTATTACATTCTGATTGATTGATTGATTGATTAGCTGAAGTACTGACTTGGGAAGAGGGAGTGAGGAATGAGAGTAAGATTGAACTTTTAATTTTTAACTTTCAAAGTTTTAGGTGCTCTGGTTTACTTTAGAAATAGATTTAAGGGGCGGCCAGGTGGCGTAGTGGATAAAGCACTGGCCCTGGACTCAGGAGTACCTGAGTTCAAATCCGGTCTCAGATGTTTACTAATTACCTAGCTGTGTGGCCTTGGGCAAGCCACTTAACCCCGTTTGCCTTGAAAAAAAACCTAAATAAAAAAAAAAGTAGATTTAAAAACATGAGAGATTTGAGAGATTAGAATTCTAGATGTCTATTGGAAATTATAGGTAATCCTTAAAAAGAAAGTACAGTAGATTCAATTAGGGGAAAAAGGGGGGGAAGGGAAAAAAAGTTTCTTTAAAATTACCTGATAACTTTACAACTTCTATTATGTCTTCATGATTACATGATCTTAATTTCTTTGTACATGTTTATATTTATCATAGAAAGAACAGAGAGTCATCCTGGAGAGCTTATTTCTTTCATTTTATTTATATCTGCAAAGTAATGGTTATCATTGAAGATGGAGTCATTCCATCTTAGTTTTCATCTAGTATATATATTGTATGTGTGTTGGGGGTGAATGTGAGAGGAGAGATCTGGAATGGCATAGGGAATTTCTATTAAGATAATAGTCTATATCAAGGCATATTAGCATCTTTATCAGCTTTTTGGGGCCACTGAGAACCTAAATGACTGTAGCTTGGTGGTTCAGTGGATAAAGTGGAGAGAGGGAAGAGAGTGAACCTGAAGTCAGGAAAGTTCATCTTCCTGAGTTCAAATCTGCCCTCAGATACCTACTAGCTCTGTAGCCCTGGGCATTTGTGAACTGGAGAAAGAAATGACAAACAACTCCAAGGTCTTTACCAAGGAAAGCCCAAATAGAGTCAAGAAGAGTAGTGCATGACTGAAACAACAGCAAACAACAATGATCAGAGGCAAGCCTTGAATTTTTCTTTTAATCCCAAGAGTAGCTCTTTATCCATTGTCTTATTGCATTTTGTGACCTTAAATTATTTAGATGTATTAAGCTTCATTTTTGTCATGTTCTGAACTACAGAATCCATTATGATGAAATAATATTGAATCTATATCATTAAATCATATATTGTAGAAAAATATATTAACAATAGGTATTAATAACATGAATAATTTATGTTTCACTTGGATGTCAATTATTGATAATTTTTCCAGTAGTATCTATTTTTCTATCTGATTGACTTCCTATTCTAGCATTCTAGGTAGGGGATTGTACTGATGTAGGTTTGGCATTGCCTAAAAGTTTTGTTTATAAGAATTAGCCTTTAAGATTTAGTTTATGAAATTGTCTGAAAAACTTTTAAATCTCCTTAAGGAATATAATGGCATTTATATGTTATAACTGATAGTAGAAGAATAGTTAGTAGTAGAAGATAGAAGAATTCTTTAAATGAGAAAAATGTTCAAAAATAACAAGAACACACATGTATTTGTCACTCAGAGGTCTTTGGCTCTGGGTTTTGAAGATTTATGATTTCCTTTATGTAGGAGCTCTTGTCAATAAGGCAGAAATCAAAGATCTTACAATTTAGGAAATAAGTCCTAAATGGAGTTGTTAAAGCTAGGGGGACTTTGATTGTAAATCATACTGCTAGTTGGAAGAGACCCCAAAGACCATTTTGTTCAAATTCTTAATTTTAAAGATGTGGAAAATAAGATTCAAGAATTTAAGTGAAATATTTTAAAATATTCAAAAAATTTTATAGACACAAATAGCAGTTGTTTTAAAAGCATGTTAAATTTGTTGTTGTTCAGTTATTTTCTGTTGTACCTAACTTTGTGAACCCATTTGGAGTTTTCTTGGTGGGTAAACTGAAGTAGTTTTCCATTTCTCTTTCTAGTTCATTTTATAGATGAGGAAACTGAGGCAAACAGGATTAAGTGTCTGAGACCAGATTTGATCTGAGGATGAGGCTTTCAGACTCTATCTACTATACCAACCAGCTCCTCTATGTTAAATTTAATATACATATAAAAATAAATTATATAAAATTATATCAAAATAAATTTTGCATATATATAAATATAAAACAAGTTTATGGTTTTATATCTAAACTTTGTTATTATATTTGTTAAATAATCTTGGTCTGTTAAGTGAATAATATAAAAAAATTTTAATGTGTTGAATAAAAGCTCTAATAATCATCTCTCATATACCTAAAAGTAAGCATCAAAAACCTTGCAAACTTGGATTAAACCAAAGCAATATATGACACAGCTTCCATTTGATTGAGAGTGAGGTACATGCTAGTATTGAAATACTTACAAGTAGCTATTGTTGGCAG
This sequence comes from Macrotis lagotis, assembly GCF_037893015.1. Classification (NCBI taxonomy): domain Eukaryota; kingdom Metazoa; phylum Chordata; class Mammalia; order Peramelemorphia; family Peramelidae; genus Macrotis; species Macrotis lagotis. Next base: position 58,679,542 of record NC_133662.1, read on the forward strand.
ATTTTGCTGAAAATTGAGTAAAAATTTAATGTTTGGCCCTGATCAAACTGAATGTTCCCACAGGTTTGACTTTTAGTGGTAGTTTTTATTCTTACAAATTATACTACCAAAGGGAAAACTATGTTTTTCATAAGTATATTTGCAGCTTGGGTTGATATAATGAGCTCTTGGGCGAGGGGAGCAGAATTCATTCTGTTTAATGTACTTTACATACTGATAGCATTGCACTAATGCATATTGCCTAGTCATACTCAGCTTGTGGTCTACTATGATTGCCACATAATTTTTTTGACAACCTTGTGACTAGCCAGTCTTTCCCTATTCTAAGGTCCTGGGGTTTGTTTTCCTGTCTAAAAAATACAGCTGTGCTTATCTATTATATATTTCAAATTGAATATTAAGTGTTCTCTGCTTTGGATGTGGTATATAGTAGGATTAGATTTTAAAATGAGGATTTAGGTTTAAATACCATTTATAACATTTATTTCCAACATAAATTTGGTCAAGTTAGTTCCCTATGTGATCTTTTAATGTATAAAATTAAAGATCATATTAGAACTCTAGACATACTTTCTAACTCCCTAATGATAAGCCTATTTGGTTTTTGTCCTTGTTCAGTCATTTTTCAGTCATGTCTGTTTCTTTGTGATCCCATTTGGGATTTTCCTGGGGAGATAATGGAGAGGTTTGCCATTTTCTTCTCCAGCTCATTTTATGGAAGAAGAAATTGAAGTAAACAGGGTTAAGTGACTTGCCCAGAGCCACATAGCTAGTAAGTGTCTTGAGGCCATATTTAGACTAAGGTACTCCATCTACTGCATGACCTACTTGCTAAGAAATATCATTTATGTTGTGCCTACCATGAACCAGGTCCTGTACTAAGAATTTTATAATGTTTACCTCATTTTCTTGTCACAGAAACCCTATTTTACAAATGAGGAAACTGACAGAAACAGAGGTTAAATAATTTGTTCAGAGTCTCACAGATAGTAAATCACTAAGGCTGAATTTGAACTTAGATCTTCCTGATTATAGACCCAGAACTCTATCTACTCCACCATATAGGTCTAAATATATAGCAATTCTCCAATTAGAAAGTTCTTTATTTCGACCCTCATATCTTTGAAGGTGTTCATACCCTTATTCAATTTGATTGTCTGAATGAATATAACTCATTTTTATTATATAAGTCATAAATTAACTAATAATTTGTACTTTGCCCTGAGATGAATGAACAAAATTTATATAACTTTTCAGTCTTTGAACGTGAGGATGGGAATTGTCTTGGGTTGTGACTCTCTAACTAGTACAAGACCACTTAGTACATTGTATTATGTAGAATATATTTTTCACTTGGTGATGACACTATCATGTGGCAAGAATGAAAGGTATTGCTGATGACCTTAGAAAAATATGGATCAATTTGTACAAAATAAGGAAGAGTGAAATGAACATAACCAAGAGAACATTGCATACAGTAGCAACATTATTGTTTTAAGAACCACTCAGACTAAGTCTTTTTGACAATTAAAAATATCCAAATTAGCTACAAAAGACTAATAAAGGAAGACACTATCTGCATCCATAAAAAGAACTAATATATAGTATAAGTTTGCATATATATCTATATTTCTGTATATATATATATATATATGTACATGTATACACACACATATATGGTGTGTGTTTGTGAAAATATTTGTGTCCAATGATAGTCATCAGGGGGGCATTTATTTTTATTTAAAAGGAATAGCAAGTTGTACCTGAAAGATTTAGTTTCATGTGCATTTTTTCTGTTCTATTATGTTATGAAAAGGCTTGTTTTATCTTTTAAGTTCAGAATAAAATAAATGAAATTTGAAAAACTTGAAAAAATATTGAAGAACAGTTCAGTTTTATTTGTTGAAAAACTTTTATAGGAGTGGCTAGGTGGCACAGTGGATAGAGCACCGGCCCTGGAGTCAGGAGTACCTGAGTTCAAATCCAATCTTAGACATTTAATAATTACCTAGCTGTGTGGCCTTGGGCAAGCCATTTAACCCCATTTGCCTTGCAAATCCCTAAAAAAAACTTTTATTGATATGATCAGTCTCTCCAACTGAAGAAATTTACATGATGTGACAGGTTTTGCCTTTCTGAAATTAATATTTTTATTCTACATTACATTGTACTCAGATCTTATCTTAGTCAAAATATTAAAGTAGTAAAAAATTCACAACATTTTCATTTACACATTTTCACCTTCCTTTCCATGCTCTTCTATCACACTTACTGTTCCCTTGCTTTGCATGCCCAGTGCCTTCATTTTATTCTCTGCCCTTCCTTAAATGTCCAGTACTACTACTAATAATCTCGAGCATTTATATACAACTTAAGATATAACATCTCATTTGATCCTTAACATCTCTGAAAGGTGCTATTTTATAGATTTTCATAATACAGATGAGGAAACTGAGGTACAGATAATTTAAGTGATTTGAACACCTAGCTATTGTGTCTGAGGTCAGAATTTAATTCAAGTCCAACACTCTACATTTTAATGCCTAGTTGCCTTACCAAAAAAAAATACTACTAAATTGCCTCCCTCTTATTTTTTTCTCTTTTCTCCTCCATCAATAAAAGCTATCATAGCACTAGATCTGATGTGAGCTAGTCATGAGGATGAAACTTCAAGTATTTCAAAACATCATTTCAAAAACGTTTCAAGCTGAATAAAGATAATAGATTTGTTCTTGGTTCTTAAGGGCAGGACTTAAAACCATGGGTGAAAGTTGGTGGGGGGGAGTTCATTTATGCTTGTAAGTAAAAATTTCCTAACAGAGCTATCTCCTATGATTTAGACTTCTCACGGTTCCCCTTGATTGGAGAGCTTCTGCTAATGGCTGGAAGACTATTGTTAAAACTTTTTGAAACAGGTTCAGTTTGGAATAGATGACCTTTGAGGTCATTTCTATTTCTGAAATTCTGTGATTCTATACATGAAAGAATAATGCCTGCAAAGGTATGAGTGTGTTTAACTTTTTTCCAAAGTATCTACATTTTAAGTGAGTTTACAAAGTTGTCCACCCAACTGAATTCTAACTAAAGAAATTTTCGACACTGAAAAAGGAAGAATTTCAGACAATGAGAAGAGAAATAACACTAGCAAATAAATAACTGCTCATGGGATCTGCAGCCCAGTTTCATAGGGGAATGTGAATTGATTTGGAGGGAGAATTTCTTGCAATATATTCCAAAGTGGTGAAGTGAAAGTAACCACCAGATAAACTTGGGACATATCCATAATTTGATTGTCTCCATAAGGAGTAGAACAAAGAAAAACCTGACAGGCTTAGTCAGTTTCTCCTCTTTGGGGCTATTAAATTAGAGAATGAGAGACTTGGCCAAGAAGAGGCAGTAATTTCATCTCCTCAAGGTGGTTCCTGCAGTTTGAAATTCATAAAACAATTTTTAAAGTACTGCAAGGTGAAGACCATGTAGTTGAGCTGGTTTCTGGCTTGTTTTTCCATCTAAAAAATCAAGAAAAGTTTCTACTATGGAGGATATAGCAAGTGATTCACAGGCAAAGACACAGGGACCACCATTTTTGACAAACCATAAATTATTCTCAGCTAATGGTAAATCTGGATAAAGTGGAGGAGAAAATAGAAGGGCATACAGATTTTGTAGACACTATCTCCTTCCCCAAATGGTAGGAGTTTAACAAGGGAAATTCCTAACAGGTCCAAGAATTTCTGATTTCTGTATCATTCATCCTTCTCTTCTTCAGGGAAAAATACAACAGATGACCCAAGTGGAATAAGTTGAACAGCTTTAAAAAATAAGAAAGAACCAGAACAAAAAGAAATGTGCAATAAGACAAAATGAAAGGAGAGGATAAAAAGACCCAATAAAACTGAATGGGATAAGTAGAGATGAATTTAAAAAATAAATAAAATAAAACATATGAAGACAGTCTAAAGAGTGACAAAAAAGGAAGTTTTGGTAAGACACCCAGAAATAATGGAACTAAAATGATAATATTGGAAAAGAGGAGAGGAAGACAGTAGATAGGACCAACGAAAAGCTGGTAAATGTTTGAAAAAGAACGTGGTTAGACAACATGAATCAAGTTAAAGGACTCAAATATATCTTACATTTATGTCCTTTCCTATTATAATGAATTTTTACATCCATTTTATCTTTTAATTATGACAATTACTCTGTGAATTAGGTAGTGCCTATACCATTGTCCTTTTTTCCCCCATGTTAAAATTATGGCTGAGAGTGCCTAATAGTAGCTAAAAATTTGCTTAGAATCATATAGAACTAAGTCTTGAATCTAAGAGTCCCTAAGATCAAGTCTAATTCCCTCTCATTAATAATGAAATAACTGCAAGCTATATAGACATCTGGATGGCTCAATGAATAGAATGTTGGACCTGTAGTCAAAAAGACTCATCTTCCTGAGTTCAAATCTGTCCTCCAATACTTATTAGCTTTGTGATCCTGGGAAGACATTTAACCCTGTGTGCTTCAATTACCTCAACTGTAAAATGAACTGAAAAAGGAAATGGCAAACAACTGCAGTGTCTTTGCCAAGAAAACTCCAAATGAAGCCATGAAGAGTTGGACATGACTGAAATGACTCAAAAGCAGCAACATATCAATTTTACTAGGAAGTCAATAATGAATTAATTCTGTTATCATCCTAGGGACATTTCTAGTGCCATGGATAATGGACATTGCTGTTGAGTTACCCTAAAATGCAAAACCATTCATCAATTCTTAGAGTATGTGCATAATTAATATAATCCTAATATTAGAACCCAACTTTTCCACCTGACTTTTGTGACATTTTGTTCTGAGAAATTTCTGAAATCCTGACTGTTGCTTCCAAAAAATAGATTCTTAATTTTTTTTCTTTTCTATCTCTAAATTATTCCAGAAGCAGCATCAGCATGGCTCATTGAAAGAGTTCATTGAGAATTTGAAATCAAAGGGCCTAATTTCAAATCTAAGTTCTGCCACTTAGTGTGTGACCTCAGGCAAAATCACTTACCTCCTTTGGCACCAGTCTCCTCCTTGGTCATATGTTGGATTAAATGGCCTCCAATGTGTCTTCCTGGCCTAAATCTGATAGAATTGTCATTTCCAGCTCCTCCTCACTTTCATGACTTCTGTTTCTTTACCCATGACTTCTTAAACATAAAAATAGCTCTGAGTTGACCTTGGATTCCTTGTAGAGTACAAGAAACACTGTATTTATGCTTGTTTAGAAGATCCTAAGGTAGGATCTTTACTTTGCTACTTATTACCTTTGGGATTTGGGGCAGGTCACCCCCTCTCTCTGGGCCATGAATTCCTCATTTACAAAATGAGGAGACTGAACTAAAGTTATCTCTTCTACATTGCAACTTTCCCTGTTATGGTTTCTATATATGTATGTATGGCAAGTCAGAATAAAGAATCAAATGGTAATTTGGGGAAAACCTTGCAGAAGTCTCAGATGAAACACAAAGGACAGCAGAAGACACAGGGCCTGTGATCAAATACTTAAGCTAAATTTTACAATATGATACTATAAACATCCCATAAAAGAAAAAGAAATCATTCAGACTTCTTCTCTGGTATGAAGGAATGACCAAAAAATTTTATGTTGGGTTTTTTTTTAGATTGGAGCCACTTTCCTAACCTCTGGATGTGGAAGGGATAACAATATCATCTAGTCACTTTTATCTCTTTTTCCTCTAGCTTCTCAAGTCCTGAGCTAGGTTTCCACAGGTCTTGTTAAGAAGGGAATAATAAGGTCCATCTTTAAACCTACATTTGCCCTCATATAATTATAGAATTTTACCTTCTCATTGAAAGTGATATTTGCTGCTCTTATCTGATTAATATTGAAATTTTAAAATCCTCTATTGTATTTGTGTGTGTGTGTGTGTGTGTGTGTGTGTGTGTGTGTGTGTGTAAAGGAAAGAAAAACTATAAACATACATAAAAAGGAAAATATAAAGGAAAAAATATGTTAAAAAAGATAAGATGTGGCAATGTGTTATCAGAGAAGGAAGACTAAACATTGTAAGAACAACCTTTTCACAGAGGATAAAACACCTCTGCCTTTAATAGTCATCTGTTTTCTTTTTTTTTAAGGTTTTTAAAAGGCAACTGGGTTAAGTGACTTACCCAAGGTCACACAGATAGGTAATTATTAAGTGTTAGAACTCAGGTCCTCCTCACTCCAGGGCCAGTACTCTATTCACTGCTTCACCTAGCTGGCCCCATAGTCATATGTTTTCAACTTTTCCTCCCTTTCTATATGGGAGGGGAAGGTAAGGTAGCATTTTTGAAGTTCTTGATCTTTTATAAAATTTATTTTTCTTTTGCAAACTCATATACTTTTGAAATTCTTCAGTAAATCTAGGTCCTACAGCTACACCTTTTCTTGAACTCCCAATGACCTGGCTTCATTTTTTATATGATATTTCTATTTCTTCTGAAGGTAATAATACAGTTCAATGTGAGCATGTTTGCTATCTCTGCTATCTTCCCTCCTTACATTTTGTTTCCATTGAAATAATCGGCACTCATTTGAGATCACTAATTGATTATTGTTGTTATTATTATTATTATTATTATTATTAAGAATGCTTTTTTCTCTGAGATTCATTGACCCCTTTTTTAGTCCTTAGAGAAAGCTAAGTAGAACATTGAATAGTGCCCTGAACCTGAAGACAAGAAGAACTGAATTCTAAACTGATCTCAGATCCCAAAGGAATCATTCTATTTCTGTTTGCCTATATTTCCTAACTGCAAAATAAGATAATAATAATAATACCTATCTCCCAGTAGTGTGTGAAATAATATTTGTAAGACCTTTAGTACAGTCCTTCATTTAGCACACTTAGGGGCAACCTGTGGATACAGTGCTAAGCCTGCAGTTCCAATCAGATCTCAGACACCTGATTGCTGTGTGAGCCTGGGCAAGTCACTTAACTCTGCTTCATTTTCCTCAACTGTAAAATGAACTGGAGAAGGAAATGACAAGTCACTCCAGTATCTTTTCCAAGGAAATCCAAATTTGGGGTCATGAAGAATTGAATATGACTTAAAATGACTGAACAACAGCAACATAGTACAGTGGCTGGCACATAGTGATTATTTAATAATTTTTTTTCCTTAATTTCATTTCTCTAAGGATATTGAAAACTGCCTACCTCAAGGCTATTTTCCATTTAGTTGCCAACATTTTGTGTTTGGTTCATTTCATCAGTTTAAAAATAATAGTCTACATTTAATTAGTGCATTAGAGTTTAAAAAGCTTTTCTCCCAATTCTGTAAAGGAGATATTCAAGTATCATTGCATATAGGTAAAAGGACAGAATATGTGTTCCATCCCAAAAGGGATAAGAGAACATAGCCAGCTTCAAGGTATATGTTGCAATGCCCCCTCCACCATGTTAAAATGTTCATTTTTCAGGTAAAGAAAGCTATGCTCAGAGATGACTTCCCCAAGGTCAACAGTAACCTTGTAATGACTTCAACCCAGGTCTTTTGACTATTAATCTAACATTTCTCCATCCATATCTCATTTCCTTTTTTTCTTCAGTATTCTTTGCTGTTAAGACCCAAGTCAATGAAGTTATCACTCCAGTTGATTTTCTGCCTCTTTTTAAAAAAAAAGGAATCGCTCACCTTCCTTTTGAAGCAGACAATAAATGTTTATTTCCTCCCTTCCTTCTCTCCTTCTATTCTTCCCTCCTTTCATCCTTCCTTCCTTTTTTTGAATACTTGAAATTTTATTTCATTTTTCCAATATAAGTTTTAGTAGTTTTTCAACATTCATCCATTTGCAGATTTTTGAGTTACATACTTTTTTTAATATTCTCTGCTTTCCTCCCTCCCCGTGGTGATGTACAGTTTGGTAAAAGTTGTATATGTACATTTTTGTTAAACATATTTACATATTAGTCATTTTGTGTGAGAGGAATTAGAACCAAAGGGAAAGAAAGAAAACCATGAGAAAGGGAGGAAACACATAAGAAAAGTTTTTTAAAAATAAGCATAATATGCGTTCAGAATTCTTGTTTTTTCCCCTCTGGATGTGGATGGCATTGTCTACAGCAGGTCTCTCAGGATTGTCCTTGATTTCCAAATTGCTGAAAGGAGCTGAAAGGATCATCACACAATATTGTTGTTAATGTGTGTTCTGCTCCCTTCACTCAACATCAATACATGTAATTTTTTAAAAAAATGTTATTGACATTTTATTTTTCCAAATACTTGTTAATGAAAGGTTTTCAATATTCATCCACATGCATATGTATATTTTTAAATTACAAAATTTCCTTCCACCCTCCCTTCCCACATCCTCCCCTCAGCAGCGAACAGTCAGTTTAATACTATACCTACACAATTGTGTTAAACATGTTTACTGATTAGTCATTTTCAGTAGGAGGAATTAGGATAAAGGGAAAGAAATGCAGATTTTTTTTAAGTGAATGTAGTGTTCATCAGATTCTGAAGAGTTTTTGGCTTTGTTTCATTTTTCTTCTTTGGATGGGGTTAGCATATCTAATCTATTCTAATCTGGTTGTCCTTGCTCTCTGAACTGCTGAGAGCAGATGCATCTATCAGGGTTGCTCATCTCACAATGTTGTTAGTGTGTACATTGTTCTCTTGGTTCTGCTCCCTTTGCTCAGCATCAGATCCTGTAAGTCATTCCATGCTTCTCTAGAGTCTGACCATTTATGATTTCTTATAGAACAATAAGACTCCATAATATTCATATACCATACCTTATTTGACCATTCCCCAATTGATGGGCATTCCTTCAATTTCCAATTCTTTGCCACTACAAAAAGAGCTGCTATAATTATTTTTGAACATGTGAGACTTTTCTCCATTTTTTATTTCTTTTGGATATAGGCCTAGTATTAGTATTGCTGAGTCAAATGGTATGATTAGTTTTCTTGCTTTTTGAGTATAGTTCCAGATTTTCTCTAGAACCAGTTTTGGATCCAATTCACAACTCCACCAACAATACATTAATGTCTCAAATTTCCCACATCCTCTCTAATACTGTTTATTTTCATTTTTTGTCATCATAGCTAATCTGATAGGTATAGAAGTCACGTAATTTCAACCATGATTTAATTAATACTAAACTAAAATATAGTCCTCACCATTATTATCATCATCAGCATAATACCACTGAAGCATACCTGGAATCAAGCCCTTGTGGACGGAAAGAGTAAGAAAGTTAAGGGGTGGCTAGGTGTTGCAGTAGATAAACCACTGTCCCTGGAGTCAAGAGTACCTGGGTTCAAATCCGGTCTCAGACGCTTAATAATTGCTTTGGGCAAGCCACTTAACCCTGTTTGCCTTGCAAAAAAAAAGAGTAAGAAAGTTAAAATGAGCCTGCCAAATATTTTCTGGGGAAAAAGTCCTTTTCTTGTTTTGAAAATAGAACACCTAAGTAAATTTGGAAATAAAATGGGAATGTTTCCATCTTAAAATGCATACAGTATCTCGACCATTTGCAAATATTATATAAAAATGGTATAAATGTAAAAATCTGTTCTTAATCATTTTATTATCACCTTATATTTGCTCTATTTGCAATGAGATATAACTCTTTGATAGCTTATCATCAACAATAAACAATTTAGTAGACTTATGTTTTTATTATTTCTGTTCTTTAATTAATTGTTTAATTTTTTACTGTATTTTGGGGGCTCTTAGAACATCAAAAATATTTCAATAAATACAATTAGAGTCAGGGAATAGGGTTTATATTAGAACAATTTATCATTTTCCTAATTTCAACAGACCCAGGCCTAATTTGATCTCAGCCGCCAAGGAAGACATTTTTCCATTCATTCATTCATACATTCATTCATTCAGCAATATTTAGTAACATCTACATGCAGAACATTTGCTAAATGAAAGGTAAGTTATAAAATTAGATGCGATAGCACCTGCCTCATGAAAATTATTAATAAAAAGTTTTGTTTTTATTATTGTTTAGTGTTTCAGTCAAGTCTGGCACATGACCCCTTTTTGAGATTTTCTTGGCAAATAAAATGTTACTGGTTTGTCATTTCCTTCTTCAGCTCATTTTACAGAGAAGGAAACTGAGGCAAAATGGTTTGCCCAAGATTATGCAGCTAGTAAGTACCTAAGGCCACTGTGGCATAGCTGTCCATTTAGTAAAATATTACAGACCATTATGAAATAATTATTAAAAATTAGAAGCTCTAGGCATTATCTAATCAAACCTGCTATTTTTGATAAGTAAAGGAACAAAATCCCAGGGAAGGGAATGTTCTGTACAAGGTCACGCATGAGAAGATATTCTTTAGTTTTCAAACTTGAAAATGCTTTCATGAGACCAAAAGTATCAATAGAGATACAGTATAATATTTTACAAGTTATGACTAATATCAGAAATTAACTTTTGTAGGTTTAAATGATAACCCTAATGAAAGTAATCAATAAAGTATCAATAGAAATGCAGTCTAATGTTTTGCAAGTTATGACTAATAGCTGAAATTAATTATGGCAGCTTAAATAATGATCCCAAACTGGAGTAATATCATTGAATGTATTTGAGCATTCTTTTTTTTTCCTACTTTTGCTTTTGATAGAAAGAGATTGCATGCTTTTACATAGAAACTTGAAAAGGGAGAAAGTAATTAGGTAAATTGTGGATTTTGCAGACATTTTGAATATCTAATTACCATAGCCTAAGTATCTCAGAAGCAAATTTAGTTCCTGTTTTGAGAGATAAAAGCCTTATCATAGATTCATCTGCAGGCATGGAACTGCTAGTTTCTCTAGTGTGTGTACAGGGAGGAGTAGAAGTGGTTGAGTGGGCAGTTGGCAGTCATTCATTGTCATTGATTGCAGTCATTCATAAAAACAGCATTGCTCAGAGGTGGAGTCAGAAGGAGCAGCCCCCTGAGAGGCTTTCAGAAGATCGCATTTACATAAATCTTGACTGATGCTGGAGGATGCTTACTTATAGCAGGAAAATGGGAAGGAGATGTCTGATCAATCTGGGTGCAATTTGAAGAGGTGGTAAAGAAGTCAAATGCTTTCATTCCTTAGTCACTGATCTGTGGGGGTAGCAATTGTGACAATTTGTTGGTTTCTAGATGTCTGGTTGAAAGGAGTAAATCAACTTGAAAGACACATTTCAGAAGAGAAGCAAATGACATCATCATGGTTTGTTTTCTGAAGACAGGGGTGCTTCATATTATAGTGAGGGTAATATATAATCGATAATGGAAAATTACTCCAGATAAAGCATTTCCATGCATTAAGACTCAAAACCTGTAAAGGCATATACATTCAGGCTGTGCTCATTCAGACACAACCCTGCAGGTATATTGGGCCAAAGAGGATGACAAAGAAGCTTCTTAAGTTTCTTTCCCTCCAATAGATCTTGGTCTTCCTCCCCATGCCATCATATAGCTGTTTACTATGTAACTTGTGGATTAAGCTATTGTGATATATATATATATATATATGTATATATATATATATATATATATACACACATATATATATATATATATATATATATACATATATATCAAGGATAAACTTTTTTTCCTTTGATAAGCAAAGGAAAAAAATCTGTAAAAGGAAAATCAAGTTAGAACAATTAAAGAAGTTATAATATTGGGGCTAAAATATCCTGCCCAAACTGGATGATTGATGAAATATATGAAATGACCTTTCTTCTTCTTCTTCAGACTTTATATTACAAAAAAGTAGACTTTTCACACTTTTCTAGTACATAGAATAAAAGAAATATTGATAAATGAACGAGATGAAGCATTTTTATTAAAAGTTTTTATATATGTGATGTATGAAAAATCCAAGAGACATTTTTCCTGGATTATTAACAATCACTTTATTAATTATGGCTAGCAAATGATTAACAAAAGAATGATCATTTGTTATTTCTGGTGAACAAAGATGATCCTTGCAATTGCTTAATGCTTAAAAAGATTTTGGAAAAGAAGGTATAATTCACCTGAGGTGGAAATCAACTCCTATTGGCTAATATTCATTAAGGGTGTGGACATATTAATGAGGAAATGAGCAAAAGGTCTTCATCTCCTTCTGCAGAGAACATGACCTAATCTTAAAACTCAAATGCTTTTAGAAATCTGGGCAAAGAATCCATCTCTACTCTGACCTCACAGATTGGTTTTTCCCCAGCATATATTGAGCCACCCTGAATCTTAATGGAAAATCCGAGTCAGACAGTTTATTTTCTGTTTCACAGTGCATATACCTTGAGAATCTGACCAATCTCATCTATCAGCAATATCCTTCAGAAACTGATTGAATAACCTACAGGGACTGATTTCTGAATTAGAAAATTGAACAGGGAACTCTTAATCTCAATTAATAACTAGTAATTAGCGTGAAAGAAATAATCATTTCTCTCCTATTCTGTTTTAAATGTTGGGGATGCAAATATAAAAAGAGTTAATCCATGCTCTCAAGGAGCTTACATTTTAATAAATGTGGTCAAAGAGGGCTGTTTTAGACTACTTTGGCATCTATTATGGGGAGGGCAGCCTTAGGACAATTGATTAACACATACTTTCCAGGAATGTTGTGTTGATTTGATTAGTTGTCAGGGTTAAGGGGTAAGAGCACAAGACTGAAACATGATGAATATCTCAACAGACATTTATGTGGCACTTCCAAAGTTTTATATATATGTGTGTGTATATATATATATATATATATATATATATATATAATATTTATATGTATAGATAGATAGATATCATGTGGCATTAGTTATCATGAAAGATATTGTGGCAAACTCAAGATTCTCCTCTGATATTAGCTGCAGAACCCTGGGCAATTAATTAAATCTCTCAATGACCATGCAATTTGCTGACTATAAATGGAAGAACAGGTGAAAATCTATGCTAATATAAATCTCTCTAGATAGATAGATAGATAGATAGATAGATAGATAGATAGATAAAATCTCAAGACTGGTAAAACAATAAAAATGGCACTATAAGATTCATAAAATACAGTACAAAGCAGATTGACTCTAGAGAACAAAGACTTGAGGTCTTAGCTTTGCCATCTTAGCTCTACCACTTACTAAGTATGTGATCTTAGACAAACTCTAGAATTATCTAGACTTCATTTTTCTTATGTGTAAAATGAAGGAGTTAAACTAGATGATCTCAAGGGTCTCTTCTAGTTCCAAGTCTAGATTTTATGAACAAATATCTGTGAAGTAGGATCTACAGATAGGCACACATGCATTTTATCTATGGGGGAGTGACATTTCTTTCATTAATGTAAATAAGCAACTACTTTCAACTAATAGTTGGAGATTCCTGAGTCATGCATGATCAAAATGAATTGCCCATGTTCAGATAACTAGTATATGTCAAAGGTAAGACCTCAAGACAGGTCTTAACAACAATGAGACAGCCTTGTAATCATCACTCCAAGTTGGTTCTTAGCTACAAATATTAATCCCAGTTTATACATGAGGAAAGAGCCTCAAAAAGTCTAAAACCTGGATCAGTCCTTTAGTAAGCATCAGATGCAACATATGGGAAGGTGGTTGTGTTTCAGGACAACATACTTAAGCATAAAAATGTAATATTTATGAATTGGAATTATTTATTTATTTTCCATTCATAGAAGGAAGGAAGGAAGGAAGGAAGGAAGGGAAGGAAGTGTAGGGGAAAGGAAGGAAAGGGGAGGAAAGAAAGGAAGGAAGGAAGAAAAAATGAAGGAGCAAAGGAAAGGAGAAAGAGAAAGGGAAGAAGGAAATTCTGATATATTTTGCATTTAAAAAAACAGAAACTCATGTCATTAACAGTATTGAATTAAGAATCTCACCTTAGACATCAATACCCTTTCATAGAATGTAGCCCATCATTCAGCAATAGACAGTCTCACTTAGAAACACCTCCTTTCTGCTTTGTTGGCATGCCCTGGTTACTGGAAGAGGCATAGCCACACTAGAACATCTTTCAGGAAAAGCCAATTAACGGGCACATTGAAGCTTTACAAATATCTGCAAATTTAGCAGGAAGGAAGGAGAGACCAAGGAAGAAGGAAGCATATGGCTCCATACAGATATAGTTCTTTCAAAAAATTCTCCAAAGTTAGTGATATTTTAGGCATTTTCATAAAGTAGTGCAGACAGATTAAATATGCTGTACTAACTATTTTTAGAGAGGAGAAAGGATCCTTAAAAATTCCTAGTACTGGGCATGATACCTCACTGTGCCCCTGGTGCAGATCAGATCAGAATTTCAAGACTTAGAAGTTCTAATATATTAATTCTTTCCACTAAGATCCTGCCTGAATGTTTTCTTAGTCAGTTCTAATTCTTTAGTTTCACTACTTCATAAAACCAGATAGATGTGTTCAGTTTCTGCTGTGCCTCATGGTTCAGTAACCTACTTTCACTAAAGACATGCTTTCAAGGGGAATCAATCAGCAAATTAGCTTCAGATTCATAGATATTTTGACTGGATTTTTTACTTTATTATCATGATGAACAGCAAATGAGGAAAGAAATCAGTAACTAGTATGTACTGTATAACCTTAGAAAGTTAACTGAGGAGCATCAAAAAGTTAAGTGACAGAGTTGTGAGACTTTAAGATAGGTTTTCCTGGAAAGAAACAAAAGAAGAAAAAGAGAGAAAGAGACTGACAGAGAATCACAAAGTGACAGAGAAAGAGATAGAGGCAGAAAGAGTGAAATAGAAAGAGACAGAAACAAAAACACAGAGAGGTAAACAGATGAGAGAGGTAATTAGATAGATGATGATAAATAGAAGATAGTTAACTGATAGAGAAATAGATGAGAAAAAGATAGATATGTATTATATATATGTAATTTGTGTCTATGTATATATAAATGTCTATAGCATTTTTAATTAGCAAAATATCTCATATATGATATAGCGCATGAGACACAAGATTACATAAATGATAAAGAGCTAGACTTAGCATTATGTATGCATACCTATACTTATGCACCAACATGTACATATACATCTATAAATGCACATACACAGAATCAAAGGATCACATATTTAGAGCTGAAAAAGACCTTTGAAGTCAGTAAGTAAAATTCCCTCCTTTTACAAATAAGGAGATTATATCACAGAGAATGATGTAATTTGTTCAGGGTCACACAGCTCCTAAGTTTCTGTTACAGAATTCTAACTCAGATAATTCTTACTCCAGTTCTGTCACTTTATCCCCAATACCCTTCATGCTATATAATGATAAATAAAGTACTTTTTTACATTGCCAATATTTTTATATTGGAAGTTTGGATTTTTCTACATATACTTTTTTTCAAAATCTCATATTGACATCTATTCATTTTTCCAAGTCAAGAAGACCTGTGTTCCAGTTCTGTCTCTGACAGTCATTTCTTATGTGTTCTTGGGTAAGTTATTGGAATTTCTCCATGCCCCCTTGCAGCTGAGACAATATGTCACAAATTATCTGTGGATACATGTAAATGAATGACATTTCTTCTCTTTGAGTTCTCAATAGTTATTGCCACTGACAAAACAAGTAGATAGATGAGAGTAGGCAGGTGAAATGGGTACACATAGTAGGCTAATGAGTGGCAGGCAGATGAGGTAGATGAATTGATTGATAAATTGACACATAACTAAGTAAAAAATTAATGAATCAATCCTAGGAGGAAAGTGCACTGATATGCTTTAGTTCATCTACTTTAGAACAAATCATATGTATATATTTGTGTGTGTGTGTGTGTATGTTTGTGTGTGTGTGTGTATATCTCTGTGTTCCTGTGAAGTTGTGTATTTTCTTTTCAGAAGTGGAGAATTTTGCCCTGCAGCTTTTCCCATTGGGAAGGCTGGTTTTCAATTGCTGCCTGATCTCAGTTCCACTTCTGAGTGGTTTCAGGATGTTGGTGATGAGGCTCTCTGTGAAGCCAACCAGAAAGCAATCCTGACTCATCCCACCTAAAACCTTCTAAAAAGACCATTAAAAGCCTGGAAACCTATGGCCAGGTTTGGTTGAGAAAAAAAAACTCTAGCCTAGGGGAGTCTTAATTCTATTATTGTATCCTCTTTTAAACTTAGAGCCTCATGGAAGAAAAATAACAAAGAAACAAGCACGTTTTTTCCATCCAAAATAAAAATTATCTCAAGGGCCAATAAAGTGATAGGTTGAAACTTCTTTTCTCCTCTATGATCAGAAACACATATGGACATATGATCAATAAACATGTATTAAGAACCTACTTGTGCCAAGCTCCGTGTGAGAAACTAGGAATATCAAAAACTCAACACAAGCAGACACACAAGTATAACAAAGTCCCTGCTCTCAAATTGCTTACATTCTATTAGATATAGAGAAAACAACTTGGCTCAATTTGTTAGTGGAGTCCTCATCAAAGTATGACTTCCATAGTGACTCAAATACTATCAAGATCCTTGTGACATTTTTCTTTTCTTGTCACAGTCTCCCTTCTTTTTTGCCCTTCTTTTTTTCTTTATTTCTTTTTTTTTTTTTGACCAGGTATTCAATATATTGGAAATATTGCTCATCACTGCATTTGATTAGTGGTGATGAAGGGAAAAAAAGAACTATGCCATTTTATTTTTTCTCATAGATAGTTTGGGGTTTTACTACTAAGTACCATTGTTTTAAAGTTAGTATTCTAAGATATGAAAAATTCCCACCCAGCTCTTCCTGAATTAGCTTGGATGGGATTTTTAATAAAGGAATGGGGTTCAAGTTATTTAATTCTGTTTTTATAAAGAAGTTGCCTCTGAGATGGTATGTGTTTTAGCCTAAATAGACAAAGTTAGATAAAAGCCTGGCCTTTGGTGAAGCATATCAAAGTTGCCATCCTATTTATAAGCATGCATCTTTCTTCTTCTAATGGCTTGAGTTGGCCACAGCTCCTGGTTGCATTTCAGCTATGGAGAAAGCTGCTTGGAACATTTTCATCTCCACTAAGAGGGAAAAAAATTGGATACAGAGAATAGTCTGGGCCTTGCCAAGATAAGGAAGGAGAGCTTGTAAGGCTAAGGGAATGCAGCCTGTATATGGGTAATTTTTCCCAGGTCTGCAGCATTATCATTTAGGGGGACTTTTACAGGCTTTTCCTCTTAGAATCTTTCCCCCAGTGGCCTGTTTGTTAGACTGATCAGATTTCCAGCTGTGTTCTAGGCCTTTGAACATTAATAGTACATTGTGCTATCTATCATGCGCCCCAGGTGTGTTATCAGGGATATGGCGAAACCTGCTGCCCACAAAACACCAAGGAATGCTGAAACCCAGTCCCACCAACCTTCACCGTGAGTATGGCATTGGTTTTATTGACTGAAAATGTACACTCTTACACAGGGCTCTGTTTATGTTGTATGATTGCTAGATGGGTGTATTTAGTTTTAAGAGGGTAATTTTTATAACATGCATTATTATAAAATATGAATTTGAAAGAATCATAGAAGACCTAGACATTTGTTATAGAAAAATAATTGATATTGAATTAGGAATAATTACCTCAGTATTCATTAAATATATTTCTCAAGTGAGGTCTCTATTTCTCTCGATTTTGTATTGAGGCAGACCGAAATGAAATGAAAGACTTTGAATAATGAGAATTCATCTAAAGGGGGCACTTTTTTCAGGACTTGGGAATAGCAACAATTCTCATGTTTTGTCAGCACAAAGTTATATACAGAACTTTGAAGTTTGGAGAAAGGAAGAACTAGATTCAGTCTTTCTGTGACACTTATTGGCTGTGTGATCTTAGCCAAGCTATTGAAATCTGTCACCATGTATTGAAGGTATAGATCAAGGAACTGTATATCAGCACAAATAGGTGGTATTTCCAAACAACAAGAGTTCCTTTCATTAAAGAAATTAGAAGTCTAAACCAAAAAGCATAGATGTGGGGAAATAGGTAAAAGAGAGAAAGACAGACAGGCACTCTCTAACGCACAAGCACACACACGTACACAGGGACAGAGAAGAATGAATGATGAAGATTAGGCACGTAAAGAAACATATATAGAAAGATCAATTAGGTTTCCATTTTAAATATTAATTTGAGAACAGAAATAGGGAAAAAAGAAACAAAATCCATAAAAAATACTCATATCTGATACTAATTGCTGATCTACCATTATTTCATCTAACAGAAGAGAAAAAAATCGATTGCTATGGTTTTCTTTATCTTCTTTATTAAGTAATGACAGGGAAATGCATGCCTTCCAATGAGTATTTTTGAAAAGAAGAAAAATATTTCATATTAGGATTGATTTAAATTCAATTAAAGTAAGGTTATTTAAGAAAAATTATCTAAATAACTGCAACATTTAAATGCCTTCTGGAAAAAAGGTTTTGATTCTAGGAAGAATATTTTTTTCCTTTAAATTTGTCTTAAGCATATTTAACTATTATCTCTAGGTATTTGGTAACATAGCTACCAATTATGAGGAAAATAGCTGATTTCTCTTCAGATTTTATAGCCAACCAGATTCTAGAATTCCATAATCTAGATTCTGAATTTTTGATTCTAAAGGTCTTTAAGTTTCCAAAAAGCAGTAACAATAACAACAAAAGTTTCTAGGTAATGAATAATATTTCTTGTTCAAAATTGAAATTAATGAAATGACATCAAGGACAGCCAGTTTAAGGAAAGAGGTGTGTTATGCATGGCTAGAAATATTTTTGGAAACATAAATGGCTGAGATGTGAAATTTCAATGGGTTCTTAAGGATTATCAATGACATTCAGAATGGATTAAATTTAACCTCTAACTTAAAAATTAAAGTGGGGATTAGTAATATCAAGTTATAGTTTTTCCTGATGAAGAGAAATATGTCAAATAATATAAAAACCTTAATTATAGTGAAAACAAAACATGTTTAAGAATTAAATGGAAATTCTAACTTTTCATGGTGATGTGTATCTTCAGTGCTACTCTGAAAACATTCTCTTCAAATTGTGGCTTTTTTTGGTACTTCCTAGGACACAATGTTCTTTAACATGTATTCCTTTCTTTCCACCTGAATATCTGAACTTTATCTTTGGGTGTGTATTCCTTTTCTGGTATTGATCTGCTTGAAACAGACTCTGGGAAAAATCCATTAAAGGATCATCATTGATGTAAAAAAGATTTTTGATTCCTTGTCAGTCAGGGAAATTCTAAAGTAATGGAGGCCCAATCCATTTTTATCTCTGTTTTAAGACCATCAATATTAGATGTGGCAATTCTCTTCCCTATGGTTCTAAATCCAGGATTTTGTCTATTTGTTTTTGATTACCATATATTTAGAAAGTGTCTAATTTAATATAGTCAATAAGAATTGTGTTGATTTTTATTTCATTGGGTGATGTTTTCCTGGGGGGAGGGAATTTGGGAGACTGGAAAGAAAATTTTCAAAAAAAAAAAAACTTATTTTTTGCATCCCCCCTTCCTTATGTCACTTCAGAGGAAAATGATTTAGAGAAAAAATCTTTTAGCCCCACTTTCCTGAGACTCTCTTCTCTCAGCAGTTTAACCTAGTAACCATGTAAGCAAAAAAAAAAAAAAACCAATCCATCCACATTAGGCAAGTCAGAAAATTTGTTACATCTGATTCACTTCTCTCTACTATGTTCTGATGCCCTTGGGCAGGCATCTCACTTTTTCCGTGACTTCTATTGAAGATTGTTAAGTGAAAAGAGGTTTTTCTTTCTAAAAAAGACTGACACTTGTCTTTGGAGTGCTGTTGTTATACAGAAAAGGCACTGATATGAAGGAGAGGAAGGAAAATGCAATAGTCTGAGTAATAAATATCAAAGAATAATATTTTTAAAAATTGTGTGGATTAAAAAAGGAAGGAATGATTTATTTTTTGACTGAATCAATAAGAGTATTGTAATAGAAATACATGCAGAATCAAGGATATAGGAAGTATGAATAAAAAAAGATGAGTTTATTTAGTGTAAATGAAAAATAACCTAAGGAGTGATTATGTTATCATATTGGTGGTTAAATAAGGTCTTCATAGTATTTTCATCTGTCTGGAGATGAGGGAAGTAAGAAACAAGAAAGTCAAATTGTCAAAAATCATCACAATGCGATTTGATGATGACATACATATATATACATATATAAATATTATATATATCATATATTATTTATATTATATGCATATATTATATATTAATATATATCTTTAGTAGAAAAGGGAATGAAGAGGCAAATGTTAGAGGAGATAGGGACAATAATGGAAAAACAGAATGAAATTAGAAAGGAATAATGTCCTTGCTGTCATAGTCATGACATGATGGAATTTTTCATTTTTAGTTTATTGTTGGGCCATTCTTTCAGTTATGTCCAATTCTCTATGACTCCATTTTTGGGTTTTTTGGCAAAGATAGTGGAATGATTTTCCATTTCCTTTTCCAACTCATTTTACAGAAGAAAACCTAAGCCAAACTGAGGTAAGTGATTTGCCCAGGATCACACAGCTAGTAAATTGTCTAAGGTCAGATTTGAACTCAAGAAGAAGAGTCTTCTTGATTCAACCTATCATTTCTCTTTTCTTGTGTTTCATTGGGTCACAGAGCCTTCTGTTCTATAATCTAGGCACGTTAGAAGAAATATATAAATCACTAAATCAAGACAAATTGAAATTTACATAACTGGTAGAAATCTGTCGTTTTCTTCCATTATAATATTTTTGTTTTGTTTTATACCTCTTTAGCTGGTGATGAATTGATAGAGGTTTTTTAAGCTATTTATTTTCTTTTCTTGGGGGAGCAAAGGTATACCTATGATGAACATAAAAAACACAAAGTGTAACAAATTCTTTTATTCATGTAGATTGGCAGTTCAAATGCAATTCATGCTTTTAGAAGCTGATTTAAGTGACCAGTCAGTAATAATACATATTATGTATCAAAATTAGAACCTGAGTCACAATTCTCATTCTCTGAAGCTTACTGTCTCTTCAGTATGTATCATTACTTCTCAAATGCACAGGTACACATGCAATAATCTGCACACACACACATGTGTATGTGTGTGTTGATGAGCTAAAGAGATCATAATGTTGAGTAGGATGTGATCTCTCTTCACTTATTATTGAAGTGCTACAGTTGTTAAATAAATATTTCTATCATATAAATTTTTATAATGCAATAAAATATAAAAGATGTCAAAATATTGTTGCTGTTATACCTCATTCAAAGAAGTCAATTTCCAGATTTGTAAATGTAATCTACTCTCAATTTTACAAATATATCTACAAGAAAAGCTCATTTTCAATTTCTCAGTAAAATCACCGAATTTTAATTAATTTATAAAAACATTGTTTTTATTCATGCAAAAAAGGATGAGTTTTTTGAAATGCAAATTATTACTAATGTGATTCAGGAAACCAGAAAGAAAATAAGGGCAGTGAAAGCGACACTGAATTTTCTGTTGATACTTTTATTAATCTGAGAAATAATGCTTTCAATTCCCATTATTATTTGAGTCAGGGCAAAATTAAATAAATTTTATATTTTCCATCTTTCTTTTCATTAGGTATTTCTAACAAGTTTTAAGTTTTTGCTTGCAAGTGTATGTGAAATCTCAACACTTCAGTTAAGCCCATCCTTAAATTAAAAGTTATGTGTAATCATTTGGGACCACATTGTTGTTGCTCTCCATCAGTACTAAGAAATGAGAATTGACTATAAATATATGTGTATTTGAACTAACATTAGCATATTAAAATGAAATGAGCATATCCCATCCTGTCTTCTATATATCAAGTATTATAATATCGATGAATTCCTATAATAGAATTTACTTTAAAATTAATTGGGTGCTCTGAATTACCAAGTATTTACTTAGATTTACTCTATTTTTTTTAGGCTTTTGCAAGGCAAATGGGGTTAAGTGGCTTGCCCAAGGCCACACAGCTAGGAATTATTAAGTGTCTAAGGCCACATTTGAATTCAAGTACACCTGACTCCAGGGCTGGCGCTCTATTCACTGTGCCACCTAGCTGCCCCTTATTCCACTATTTCTTTAAATTTAATATTTATCTATAGCACTATATGCAGATCACTGGGCTAGGTGTTGAGCTAATCATAATAAATCATAATAAACAAATCATAATATTGAATAGGATGCAATCCCTGACCTTTGATCCCTTAGGCAAATTCAATTTTGGTTGGAAAATGGGATAACATCATTTAAAGAGGAGAAAAACTTCAAAATCTCACCTAGGTCTATCTTGTGTATCCCTGATAAAAGATGAGAGGCAAGGTCTGAGATTCAATAGTAATATAATGCAGTCTCACCAGGAGATGGAGCAGCCTTCCTTGAAGTCAGACATAAACCCTCAATCCTTTATCTAATGAGGAGAGAAAAGGATGTAGTTGGTAGGGGTCACTACATGGGTGAAGGGAGACCCCCTCCCTAGGTTTGATTATGAAGTGAATGAAGGAGTACTGTCTCATGATATCACCACAGATAACAGCATAGGGCCATGAGATTCTGGAAGAGTGGGCATTTCTGTCACAACATTGACACAACATTTGGATGACCCTAACCTAGATATTGGCCTGAGGGAAAATGAACCATTTACACAGATAATTATAAAAACAAACAGAACTTAATAAATATTTAGAAATGGTATAAAATAGTAGATGATGTGAAAGGAATAAATTTGCATCTTAGGACATTAGAGAAAACTTTTTGGAGGAAACAAATAAGTGTTATGGTAGAACCTCAAGTCAAAAAGATCTGAGTTCTAATGTGATCTAAATGATATGACCCTAAATGATATGATCCAGAACGAGTCAACTTGTCTGCCTCAATTTTTTCATCTGTAAATTAGGGATAATAATGGTACCTTGTTGTAAGGATCAAATGAGATGATATTTACAAAGTGTTTTGCATAATTTAAAACAATATATAATGCAAGTTTTTGTTTTTATTATTAGATTATCAGATATCATTAACTTCAATTTTGAAGAGATAAAATTTTATCCTTTCTAAAAATAATAAACTACTTGAGAACAGATTTTACTGATTTATTTATTGATCTTTGACTAGATGAGGTGGTATTTTTTTTCAAGAGGAGAGGGTGACATATCATGAGGTGAGAAAATATATGTCAAATTCCTTGCCCTCTCACTCTGCCTAGATGTTGTATTCATGTCTGAGTCAGTCTTGAAATCTACAGGAAGACTGCTCTCCAAAGGCTTCTTTTAATAGGCATCCTTTACCAGATCTCAAGGGCACAGCTATATTCAGCAATAGTCTCCATGATGCACATTTAATCAGAACTTGGGGATTCAAGAGTACCAACCTACATGGGTGGAAAATGAATGTGTGGATTTAATCATGGGAAGATGGTGCTTATATTCAACATAATTTTTAAATTGTGTCCCTTGTGTTAAGGTTGCTTGGTATTTAACATTCATCATTGTAAATATCTACATAACTGAAATGATAAATTCTTGATAAAGTGAGATGATGAAATTGCATTATCCAACTATAGTTCCAAATTGAAGTTAAATACAGTGTAAATGCTTTCATGAAATCATAAGAGTACTTCCCTTGAGAAAGCAATGAGGTCATAAACGTCTTGAAGAGGCTACTGTAGATATTATTTGGTATGATCATTGTATATAGCATGCTTTTAACTTAAATATTTTTCTCTGTCATAAAGGAAAGTTTAATCTGTTGGCATTTGTGAAACGATTATGATTTAAATATGGGTTAATGAATAAAATTCATTTTAAAAAGGAATTATTGAGAATGTGAAAATGTCGTGAGATCAGAATCCAATCACATGGATTGTTTTGTGCAGGCAAGGGCCATGTTTTTGCTCTTGGTCAAATGTATGTCAAATAGCCAAATGTTTAATAAATACTTGTTGATTGACTTATTAACTGAAGTACTTTAATAGTGCATCAACAGCACTAAAAGATAGAATCAATTCTATGAATTATGGGGAAAGAAAGTATGAAATAAGAAGAATATAGGAGAAACCACAGAGTTCAGGAAGAATTGAGGACCAAGGAATGCAGAGTTTGACAGAACAAACTCTCTTGTCCATAATAGTCCTGGTCATGAATGAAGCAGATATGTGAAAAAGTATATATTGTTCATCTGTTTAATCCCTATGTGAACCAGTTCTTCTATGATGAGCATGTTGTGTCTTATAACATATGTAAAAAAAGTAGCAAGGAGCATGAGGGGGATGGGGGGAGCTTGTTCTTTAGAGAATAGAAAGGTAATGGAAGAGGGGGATCATTCATAGATTTGTAATGAGTTGTTGATAATGGATTGGGAAGGACTTGAGGGAATACTTTGTAGTGGAATATCCAAGACTTGAGTATGATGAGTCAAAGAAAGAGTGAGGCAAAGCATGTAGTCAACTGTCAAAATGACTAATTTGTCATGGTAAATTCTTGTATGTGCCTATATGTGAAAATAATACATAATTTGTTTTATTTGAGATATTTGGGATAGATCTTTAAAGTGATTGGCATAGGGTGTCAGTGAAAAAAATTCTATACCATTGCATTATTTTGCAATTTAAAATCCAATAGAGTTGCCTGTATCAGTGAGAGGCTAAATGACTTACCCAGGATTCAGTCAGTATGTATAAAAGTTAGGACAGCTGGATTATACAGTGGATAGAGCACTAGCCTTGGAATCAGGAGGACGGGATTTTGAATCCATCCTCTGATACTAACTGTGTGACCTTGGGCAATTTCACTTAACCCTGATTGCCTCATATCCCAGGCCATCTCCTGTCATCCTGATTCCTATCTGGCCACTGGACCCAGATAGGCTCTGGAGGAGAAAGTGAAAATGGTGACAGCACAGTACCCCCTCACTCAAATCCAATTAATGTGCTTGTCATGGCATCACCTCCCTGATGTCATGGTCTTCCTCAAAAATGAAAGACAAATATAAAAGGTAGAATGTGAACATGTCTTCGTGGTTCAGAGACCAGCTGTCTTTCCATTATACCATTCTATCTTTTTAATCTATACATCTTGTGAGTTTATTTAATTCCCTCTTTCCCAAATTTTTCTCCATTTTCAATATTTTAATTTGTGCACTGATATTGTATAGGGAACTGAATGTTGAATTTATGATCAGAGGTCCTGGACTCCATCTAACCTTGATACTTACTAGCTATATCATCATCTTAATAGCTCTCTAGTTATATCATCATCTTAATCTCTCTAGCTCAGTTTTGCCATCCATACAATGAAAAAGAAAGTATTTATACTCCTTATCTCGAATTCTTCCTATGAAGAAACCATATTATATGATCTAAAGGCATGATAGCAATGTCAGTTGTTATTGGGTGGTAAGAACTGGATTTCTGTTTTCATTTGTATTAATTAGTCCTGGATGAGGAAAGTCAACAAATACAAATTGGCAACTTTTCTCTAAGTTATAGCTACAGAAGATTAGGGTCCTAAGAATGAGTATAACAGAGTCACCTAGCAGTACTTGTCAGGGTTGGCCTTGAACTCTGTGTTCCCAGTTTCAGTATGAGAATAATCACTCTATTCTGAGAAAATAGCCAGTCAAAATGCAACATTAGGATGCCTAAAACCAATACTGAAGAAGTCTATATCCATTGACTAATACTAATCCTCTAGTATTAGTTTTGTTAATGCCTTTTGTTTTTACACCATATTCATTTCCCAGTACTCTTCTAACATAGGATTCTTCTTTGTAACAACAGCAAACAAAAAAAAAATCTATGCAAAATCTACTGACAAATTGACTGTTTATGTAGTATACCCAAACATTCTCCACCCCATAGTCTTTCACCTTCCTTCTAAGGAAAAGGAAATTTCTTTTGTCATATGTTCTTTTCTTCCTTTACTATTAGAAAGAATGTACTGTAGGGAAGAATAATGTATATAATGCCTCTCACAGTATAGGTACTCAATGAATATATTAAATGAATGAATATGGCAGTAAAATGTACAAAGACTCTACTATAAGAATTTATGACATTATATCAAGAATCTTGCTTTAATTTGTTATCCTATTCCATATTTCCTTCTGAAAATGTGGTTGTAAAATATTGTTTGAGAGAAAGAGAACTTATAGAATTTTTTAATGGTCACACAAATACCATCACAAGACACATTTGAACTTAGAGCTTCCAAAATCAGGTAGTAGAGGAAAAAGCAGTGACTCATGAGGCGACTAATCTGGCTCACAACCTGAGGTAAACACTTTTCTGATAATATTATTACTAGAACTGATTCCCCTTTTATCTTCTCTGTATATGCTTTGAAAGTCAGTGTCTGATATTATTCTCAGGAAACAAGGACCAGTAGATCAAGCAACAGATTCTTATGAGGAATGGTTAAACAAGCGATGGTACATGAATACTATGGAATGTTTTTGTTCTATAAGAAACCATAAATGGTCGGACTCTAGAAAATGACGTACAGGATCTGATGCTGAGTGAAGGGAGCAGAACCAAGAGAACAATGTACACATTAAGAACAACAATGTGAGATGATCAACCTTGGTGGAAGCAGCTCCTCTCAGCAGTTCAGAGAACTAGGACAACTATATTAAACCAGCTATGGACAATGCTATCCCCATCCAGCGGAAGAAAAATAAAGCAAAACAAAACAACCCCTCCCCCCAAAAATCCCTTCAGAGTCTGATGAACACTTTATAAAAATTATCACTTACGTATCTTCTTGCCCTTAATTCTAATTCCTCACACTGAACATGACTAATCTGCAAACATGTTTATCAAAAAATATGTATACAATGTTACCTGACTGTTCATCTCTGAGGGGATGGGGGATGGGAAGGGAGAGTGGAAGGAAATTTTGTAACTTAAAAACATACATATGCATATGAATGAATGTTGAAAAAACTTTCATAACA